>NW_022107431.1:16310520-16319328 GCF_000313985.2 Echinops telfairi
GTTCTTAAAGTTCAAGGAGGTTTTATGCAAAGCATCTGGCACACAGTAAAGCCTATATTTCAGGATCAGTTATAGCTCCAATGATAAATAGAAGGCACTTCAAAAAGTTCATGGGAAAATGAAATTAAAAGTGCACCTTTTAGTGGTAATTTCAATCCCCACCTATGTATATGAGGGCTGGACAATGAATAAGGGAGACCACAGAAGAATTGTTGCATCTGAATTATAGTGTTTGTGAAGAATATTGAAAGAGCCATGGCTTGCCAGAAGAATAACTACATCTTTCGTGGAGGAAATACAGCTTAGAAAGAAAGATGGCGAGACTTCGTCTCGTGTACTTTGGACATACTATCCGTAGAGTCTGATAAGGAAAAGGACACCATGCGTGCTGGGACGTGGAAGGGCAGTGATAAATGGGAAGACCCTCCACAAGATGGACTAGCACAGCGGCTGCAACAATGAGCTCAAATGTAATAAGAACGGCGAGGGTGGTGCAGGACTGGGCGGTCTTTCATCCTGCTGTGCATATGAGTCATAAGCAAACCTAATGGCACTTGACAACAGTAGATAAACAACTATATATATATAGATGTCTGTCTGTCTGTCTGTCTGCATATGTCAAGAAGGTGTTGATGCACCCATAGAACAATTGCTGCTGTTTAAGTGTGGAAACCCAGATTCATGGGGCTTTTCTATCGGCAGAAGGAGAACTTTGAAAGCTATATTGATCAAAGGGGATGAGTTGGTGAACACATCATTAAGTTGATCTTGAGTGGGAGAACATACTAGAAGTGGATTTTTCTTGTCGTGGAATTGATTTGATTTTTTAAAAACAGCACATTTTCTTTCTAGTGAAAAGCAAACAAAGACAGAGGAAAATGTTTGGAGGATGAAGCTTTAAAAATAACAGCTCACAGCCAAAATAGAGAAATGTTCCTTTCTCCGTAGAAAGTCTCTGTTTACTTCACAGACTGCACACCGGCAGGGGAGGAAGTCTTAGTGTGGGAAGGAGCCTGCTCACCTGCTGTGAGTAAAAGTTCGGCTGAGAAACTGCGAGGGGGAAACTTAGCAGTTCTCCCTTCTTCTTGTCCATTTTGAATCGCCTCCCACATTTCCCCATGAGGAGCTCTTCTAACTCGAGCGCATTTTCGCTCAGCCTCTTCTCGCTCCTAACCAGTAATTATTACCTGTCGACAGAACCAGGCTTGTTCTTCAGCACCCAGCAGCAGTCGTCGACGTTCCAGAAACTCCCAGCTCCCCTTTCATGGTGCGTGTGCATTTCTTTAAGGAGTGTGGAGGGGTCATGCATTGGCTAATCATCACCGCCATGTTGGGAGACGAGAACCCTTGGGGTGCTGATGAGAGCCTGAACTTGGAGGGCTCCTTGTGAAGCCAAAATAATTTACTTAGTGTTGTGGCTCATGCGGAAAACGTTTAGGATGTCTAATGTCTGCAGAAGAATGAACTTTCTAACTCTTAGGATGAGGGAAATCTCAACGGCGCTCAACTGTCCAGCTAATCTGTAGATAGCCCATGAGTGATCCACGAGGAAATTCAGTTTATGAACCGGGAGGGCTCCTCTGATATGTAGTCAGTTCTGATTCACAGCGACGCTGGAGGACAGGGTAGAATTGCCCTAGTGGTTTTCTGAGAATGGAATTCTTTACGGGAATAGAAAACCCTCCTCTTTCTCCCAAAGAGTGGCTTGTGGATTAGAACGGTTGACCTTGTAGTTGGCCGCGATGCATAACCATTATATCACCAGGACTCTCGCTGGTGCTCTAACTGATGCTGGAGAAGAATACTGACTGCAACATGCACTGCCAGGAGGACAAACAAATATGTCTTGGAAAAAGGGCCATCCTTTGAAGCAAGGACAGCAAGACTTGGTCTTAGATACTTTTGTCAGGAAAGAGCAGTCCCTGGAGAAGGACATCATGCTTGGTACAGCGGAGGGACAATGATAAAGAGGAAGATAGACTGGCACCGTGGTCGCAGCAATGGGCTCAGGGATGGGAACAATGGTGAGGGTGGTGCCGGACCGGGCAGTGTTTCAGTCTATTGTCCAAAGAGTTGCTATGAGTCTGAACCAATTTAACGGCATCTAGCAACAACATGATATTTTCAGTAAATCGTCAGAATGCTGTCTTTTTTTTATCATTTTATTGGGGGTTCGTACAATTCTTATCACAATCCATCCATCCCTCCATCCATTGTCAAGCACATATATACATTTGTTGCCATCATCATTCTCAAAACATTTGCCTTCTACTTGAGCCCTTAATATCGGCTGCTCATTTTAGCCCCCTCCTCTCTCCCTCCCCCTCCCTCATGAACCCTTCATAATTCATAAATTATTATTATTTTGTCATATGTTACACTGTCCGCCATCTCCCCCGCCCTCTTCTCTGCTGTCCATCCCCCAGGGAGGAGGCTATACTTAGATTCTTGTAATCCGTTCCCCCTTAGAAAGCTGTCTTAATCCAAATGCCTGGTGTGTGACACCTGTGGCACTTAGCTGTCCCTCATTAACATTCTCACAAGGTGAGGTGGTGAGCAGGTCATTTGTGAACCAACTACCCAGTAAGTACAGCTCAATGTAAGTGTTGAAGGCAGACAGAAACTCACCGTCTCTCTGACACCAGGGAACTGTTTACCTGTCTACTAAGGCCATGATATTGTGATTTAGGGCTTAATTTTCGGTCCTACCTTCACTTCTGAAGCCCCTGGGTGCCATGAAGGTGAAGTGCTCAACTACTAACCCGGAGGTTGGCTGTTGGAGCCATCCTGAGGTGCCGGGACAGACAGGCCTGGCAATCTGCTTCTGAAGGGTCAGAGCCTGGCAAACCCTTTGGAGCAGTAGAACTCTGCACACATGGGTCACCATGTGGCAGAATCAATTCAGTGGCAACTGACAACCACAACAGCCTTCACAGTCAGCTAGCCATCAACGCCATTGCTCAGGAAACGGATGAATCCACAGCATGAGAAACGGATGATTACTAAGAATCTGGAGGTGACATGACTATAATAAGACATGATCAGTCTAAATCCCTGAGGTGCTCCTGAGACTGAGAGACACGTGGGGCATGGAAAAACAAGATTCATTTTTTAAAAAACACAGCTTCTGTCCAAGATCAAAAAATGTAGTTTACCAAGCCGACCAGCCTCAGACTCCCACTGTGAGCCATGACAGCCTGCTACGCTGAGCTCAAGCATGGATCTTACCGTCTGGTTTTTCTGAGTATCTCAAAATCCCCTTGTGAGGAGGCTTTGTTCTGCTACTCACCCTCTTCAGATGCCGTCCCCTCACATTTCAGTGACCGCAGAGGCACCGGGCGGAACGAGTCGTTACTCAAGATACCTCCCGGATGTCCCTACTCTACAGAAACTTCAGCCTGTTTGTTAGAAGCCCCGAGGTCCCTAAATCTCTGCCTGGGAAATCAAGAGCTCTCACAAACGTGCACTTGCACTTGTACAGCTTCAAAAATATGCCTCAGGAGAGAGGATGCTGCCCTGAGGCTTCTTTTGGTGTGAAAAGAAATTGGTGAATGAAAAGAAGCCAACCCAAGAGACCAACATAAGGCATTTAACTGAGCGGTCCTGAAAAAATACAAGAGGGTCAGGGAAAGGCAAAAGATACAAATTCAGATGTTGTCTAAAATTCAGTGTGGAGCACTGTGCTTAATTTATTGGGGGTCTGCATATTGAGGCTGTAAAACAGCTCAGCAGCTCACGCTCTGAATCGCAAGGACTCCGTAAGGACTTGTCTGATCAAGAGGCTCATGTACACCATCTTTTGAAGCATGGAAAAAAACACGGAAGAGGTCCAACCAGAAGCAACGTCTCTTGAAACATGCGTCATTTGAATGGCTGTATCTCCTAGATTATTTGAGAGGAAAGTGGGTGAAATTTCTTGAGTTCATCACTCCACACCATTAGTGACTAGTCGGGTGACTTCGAACAAATTGCATAACATCTCTGTGCTTGAAGGAGAGAGGCCCAATCACTCACATTGGACTACAGATGGAATAACAAATACTTTAGCCATTTATCTGATTTCTATCCACTTATTTTGTTGCTGTGACGACAGTTAGCCTATGTGGATTAGCAAAGAAATTGTGTTCAAGCAGAAATGGAAGGGAATGGAGAAAAAACAAAGTTAAATGGTCTTACAAGTTTGGAAAAGTAAATTTCTCTGCTTCTGCTTCACAAAGTAACTCAGTCTGATGGCAAAGACCAGACCAAAAGAGTATGGCCACCCATTCCAAACCTGTTGCTTCAAATCGCCTCCAGGTAGAATTGATGTAGTTCTATTATGGTGTTGATGAAAAATATTGACTATCCCCATGCATCACTGTGGACTTGAAGGCTTTCTGGTGGTACAGTGGGCTCCCCACTGGGCTGCTCCCCACAGGTCCACAGTTCACAACGACTGGGGAGATGCTCCTTGGCAGAACCAGGAGGCTTTCTGCTCCCGGAAAGGTTGACAGCCTCGGAAACTCACAGGGACAGTTTGACCGCACTAGAATTCTACCCTGTCAGATCAAAGAAATATCAGTGTGTTTGGTTTTTGGTTGGACCGTGGACTTCAAGAAGAATGAGGAATCTAGTCTTAGGAAAAAGCATGAGTGGTCCTAGGTAGTGAAGATAGTGCAATGCCTGCTCGCTTACTTTGCACCCCATCATCAGCAAAGAAGAACTGCGGGGAAAGGGTCTGCGATGTGGATAGGTGGAAAGAAAGCCTCACTGAGATGGACTGACAGGGCAGTGGACACCAACAGGCCAGTGATGATAAAGATGGCGCAGGGCTGGTGAGCTGCCCTCTGTGATACATGAAGGCACCAGGAGTCAGAGCAAGTCAACAGCAAGGAGCACTAAGAACAGTCACCAATACCTTGTGAACGGGAGATCTAAGGACCAGGAACCAAACACGAGCAACAGGCATGAGAATTGTGCCTAGGACTCTGGGTGTGGTTCTAGCAGGTGAGACCAACAAGGAGCAGGTAGAACAGAAGCCAACTACGTTCTGAGACAACTGCACTGCCAACGCAATCAGGAGCCCAGAAGGAAAAGCATAAATTGTTCAGTTTCCTAACCCTGGAACCCCCAATATGGCCTAGCAAGAAGTGCGATGGTAGCTGTTGAGCCCACCCAAAGGACGAACTTCTCAGGATCCACTTTGGTGTGGCTGCAGGGAATACAAAAGGAGACAGATTGATCCGCAGGCGAAGCCAGCGGGGCTAGGAGAACAAAAAAAAGTGAACTTGCCACACACCAGAGCAGAATTAGAGAAAAGCAAAGAACTTTCCAGCCCCTCTGAGAAGAAGCCTCTTCATATATGTCCTGTAGGATCCTACTGCTAGGGAAGAGAGATGTGTTGAGTCCACCCTTTCCCCCTTATTCCAAGTGGAGATTTAAGTTATAATTCTGTAGTCCCTGTTCCACCATTGGATATTGGGTGTTTCTGCGGGGTGAGGTCTCCCAAACAGGTGGAGTCACATTCCTGTTTGATGGAGAAGAGGACAAAACATGGATAAACCAGAGAGCATGGTGGACTTACAGTTGGATAGTACTTGGAGCTGTCTCCTTTGGAAATAACAGAGTGTGTCCATGCATGGGAGGAGTGGATATCTGGTAACCAGAAGGGGAGATTGTGCCAAAGACTATTCATCAAAGCCCCCAAGTTTTCTTCTTGCATTTCTTTCTACAAACATTTCCCTGCTGCCCATGTCATCAAACAATGGGCATTGGCTGAGTTTTGGCCCGTGGAAAGTGGACAGAGAGGCTGATATGACTTCACTGGTGATGTACTTGCAGAAACATGTACTTCATCCCATCTTTCCCCCATCTACTACCTGAAGGAAGAACACGTCGAGGACCGGAAGGAGGGAAGAGCCACAGGTTAAAAGGACCTGGGGTGAAGGAGAAAGTCACCTAACCAGGAGGACAGGCTGCATGGAAGGAGGATGGGAGTAAGACATGAACATTTATTTGTTGCATACCTAAACTATTCAGATGCGTGTTACAACTGCCAGTCTCCTGCTAGCCTGTACCCCATAATTCTGAGTGTACTCCAAATACACCTATCGGATGCCTCCCTGTCCCAATTCACCCACCACACAAGAACACACAGGCAAACATAAATCAAAGCCCACTCCCATGGAATCGACTCAAACTCAACAATATCAAATAATTCACTGCCATCAAGTCAAGTCTGACTCACAGCGAGCCTACTGGACAAGGGAAAACTGCATCAGTGGGTTTCTGAGACTGTAACTAGTGACATGAATAAGAAGCCTCCTCACTCTCCCGTGCGGTGGCTCGTGGTTTTGAACTGCAGACCTTGTGGTTAGGAGTCCAACTCCATAACTTACTCTGCCACCAGGGCTCCTATTCTGACACCTAGCAATCCTCTAAGGGGTTTCCAAAGCTATAACAATTTCCAGGAGATAGCATCCTCTTTCTTGTATGCAATGTTGGTGGCTGATACCTGTCAATCTTGCCATACCAGTCTGACACTCAGCCAAGAGCGCCACACAAAAATATAGGACACAGAAAGATACTCAACTTCTGTAGATCTGGGCAAAAGGATGGAAGAAATGGATCCCTTTGACACCTTATTATATAGATTCTAATCACTTCCAGTGGATATTCAGTGAGGATGTAATATCTGGTGAGCACTGTGAAGGGTGGTCTGAGGGAAGATGAGGGAAATCCCAGGCAGATCCAATGGGACCAGAAAAGGGTTTGAGTTGGGAGATGACAACGTGTATTAAAGGAATGTCGAATGATCCAGCTAGTAGGGTTTGGTACACAGAGGAAGATAAATTTGGACCAATGACAAACAGGGTGTGGAGAGTAGTTAATAAATGGCTTCAGAGGCCATCTATGAGCTGACGGGTGAGGGAAGACCAATCGAGGCCTATCAGTGGGCCAAGCGATCATGTGAATGTTTCTGATCTGAATCTTTTGGCATCAATGTGCACATGACTGGCTAGGATGAATTATATCCATTTGCATTCCTTTTTCATTTTCCTTCCATTTAATAGAGTGGACATCTTTTGAAAGCATCATATGCCTCATGCTTTAAATGCATGTCCAATAGTCTACTGTGTTCCTATGTTTTGAAGTGATTCCCTATGGGTAACAATGGATCTTGTTTGTAGTTTAAACAAGCTAGAATAAACAATGTGCAATGAAGATGCTTATTTAGAATTCCTACCCTTGCAAAAATGTGTGCAGAAAAAAATTCTTAGACTTAAAATGGCACTGTCAAAGAGTCTATGGACTTCAAGTTTTAACGAATTTTGCCAAAAGACTCTCCACAAAGGTCAAGCCATTCCTCCTCAACACATACCCGAAAAGAGGATGTGGGAAGGGCTGGAAATAGAGATGTTGGAGATGTGTAGATGGAATGCGTAGGGGAAACTGGGAAAGGACAAGAGATCATCCAGGAAAATCCCAGAAGAAAGAGAGAGAGGAGAGAAAGTTTGCGAGAGGAAATTGGGGCAAACCAACATTTGGGCATGGGAGAGAGAAAGCAGAGTGCCAGGAAGAGGGGGCATAATCCAAGAAGTGGCAAAACAAGATGGGACGGATGCTGAAGGTCAGAAGGGAAAGATGGTGGAATGGTGGACTGAAGGGAGATCTTGGGAGAGGGAAGGAACCATGGAAAACAGATGAGGAGAGACCGACTCAGGACCATTGTAGGAAAAGGAATCCTTTTTTTGCTGTTGATGAAGAGGAAAGAAAATACATAAACAAATTCATTCTAAAAGATTAAGAATGAGAAATAGGAACACCTCAAACGTTCCAGTAAATGAGAAGTGACTTAATTTTCAAAGAATATAGGAAAATAGAACATGTCGGGGATGTGGTCAAAACCGGGGTAGGGGTGGGGTGGGGGTGTCCAATGGCTGGATAAGGCCCAGCCTTCATAACAAGACTCTTAACAAGGCTCTGAGAGGTCTGGCCCTAGCGCCTCTGGTTAAGCTTATTTCTTTCAGCTTGTCTTGCAATGTATGCTCCAGAACAACTCTGAAATAATGCAAATCTTCCAGAATACTTGCTAGTCCTGTCTCCTTGGATCACCACCTCCCTCCATGCTGCTCTGAGAAATCTCTTTTAAGGCTTCCCCAGGCACCGCCTCTACCAGGAAGACTTTCCTAACAGCCCACCATGCACTGCCTTTTTTCGCCCTTTGGGAAACGGGGGAGTTTCCCACTGTGTACTGTCCTGCATATCCCTGGTGGTGGTGGTGCTGAATATTGACTATATCTTGGGCTGCCAGAAAGATGAATAAATCAATCTTAGAAAAACACCATCCAAATGCTCCTTTGAAGCATGACTTCAGCTCGCTTACTGTGGACACCTCACCGAGAAAGAATAATCACTAGAAATTGACAGCATGGAGGGTGAAGTAGAGTGTCAGGAAAAGTAAGGGCAAATGATCAATGAGATGGATCAGCACAATCACTGCAGCGATGCACTCAGGCACACCAAGAATCCCGAACAGGGAACAGGGCTGGACAGGGTTTTGCTCTATTAACTATGAAGTTGCTATGAGTTAGGACCAATTGGCTAGAAACTAACAATAACAAGGAACTCTGGTGGCATGTGAGATGTCAACTGAAAGGTCAGCCGTTCAAAACCAAGTATTCCAAGCTAGAAAGATGAGGCTTTCTAGTCCCTTAAAGAATTGCAGTCTCAGATATCCCCAGGAGCAGTTCTACTGTGTCCTGGAGGTTTGCTATGAGTCAGAATGGACTTGCTGGCGGTCATAGGTATAGGCTTTTTCTCTGTGTG
>NW_022107431.1:16320208-16330191 GCF_000313985.2 Echinops telfairi
ACCACCACCTGCTCCAAGGGAGAAAGACATAACTTTCTTCTCCCATAAACAGTTACAGTCTCAGAAACTCACAGGGGCAGTTCTACCCTGTCCTATAGGGTCATTGAGTTGACGTGGACCCAATGGCAGTGAGCTTGGATTTTTGGTGTGGAGTGATTTATGCAGTCCCCAGGGATGATGTGGTCAACAGTGTGGGGTCCTTTAAAGGAGAGAAGAAAGAAAATGACTGAGATATAGCCCTGAAGGAACACCAGATCATGGTTCCTCTCGTTGCCACAAAGCACAATGGATAGTTAAGAAAAGGCAATGGCTGTGTAATCCAAGGATTGCAAAAAATAAAATCCAAGACCAAAGGAAGGGCGAGCGTAAATTCTGAGCACCTGGTTTTCAGAAGGCTATGGAAGAGAGTGAAAGCCCAAAATCCATTGTCAGCATCCTCGTGTGCACTAAGCCTCTGGAAAATCCCCTCTGATCATTGACCAGCGATGTGAGCCTTGTTATCAGACAGAGTGCATGGGAAAATGGATTAAAGCTGATGTAATTAAGTTAAATTTAACCTCTTATCATTTGTTCTCACTTTTGATCCATTTAAAATTTGGTTTTAAATTTAAATTGTTCTCACTTTCATTATTTTCTGCTTTCTTTTAGATTGCAGTCTTTCTGTGATTTATTTTGTAATTGCTGTTTGGAGGGGGAAGTTGTATATTTTTCTTTTTATGAAATCCAGGATAGGTCATTCTATAGAGACTGTAACTGGATCAATAGTTTCCTAGAGTTATGGTCCTATTGCTCCTATGGCAGGAGCCCTGGTGGTGTAGTGGATATGTGTTGTGCTGTGACCTATATGGTCGGCAATTCAAAACCACCAGCAGCCCCTGGGAGAAATACTGGGTTTTCTACTCCTGTAAACAGTTATATTCTCTGAAACTCACAGAGGGTCATTATGGATCAACATTAACACTATGACATTGAGTTTTTCCAGGTTATGGAAGAAGAGGTGGAGGGGTGTGGTCAGGAATATAGGGCAGATAATAACAAGTACAATAAAGAAGAAAAAGTTCTAAAACTGCTGATGGTGACACAGCCCCTTTAATGTGTTTAAATCCTTGAAATGCATGGGGTACATATTGTATGTCAATAAAACTGTTTTTTCAAAAGAATAAGCAATGGGTCTATTTTGAAAATACCCATGCCACTTCGATTGCTGATTCTTAAATTCCCCCATTTGAGGCCTTTTCCTCTGAAGATGATTCTGAGCAGATGTAATGGTCTGAAGGCTGCCAGGATGGGCTTGAAGATCTCGCTCGAAGGAGAGCAAGTCTCTCTTGGGCCATGCCTGTCCTCCACCCATCTGTCACCACAGACGTCAGTGAAGCTTGTTATGTTTTTGTACACAAGTTAGATGTCAAGGCAAATGATTGCAAAGATAAGATGGGTTGTGTGGTAGTTACATAATCTATTGTCAACTTTAGACTATTAAGAGTGAAGGGGTGGAGTTTAGCCTGTGTATTAGTCTGGGTACTTGAGAGAAACAAATCCACAGAAACTCATGTATAAGAGAGAGCTTTATATAAAGGTTAAGTGTGCAACAAGAAAACATCCCAACCCAGTGCTGCCCAAGCCCACAAGTCCAACATTAACCCATATGTCCGACACCAATCCACAAAGTCCTCCCCCATCTCACAAAACAGACACGATGATGCAGACTGCAGGAGGAAAGCCAAGTTAGTGAATGTGTAAGCATCTCAGCACTGGCAGGGGTCTCCACACGGGTGTTCCAGCACCGAGGGCTGCATCGGGTAGGTCCATGCAGCTTCTCCTTGGGGATGTCTTGTAGGAAGTCAATCTTGCAAGCTGAAGCAGGGAACTGCTAAGGCAGCTGCACCCTGGTGCAACCATCACAAAGCAAGAGACCAGAGAACTAGAAAGGCGAGGATCACTAAGCCATTTTTCCCTCCGCCCTTCAATTAATCCCACATGTGTTTATTGGCCAGGTTGGCACAATAAATTAACTCAGCCTGTCAATCAGGTTGCAGCATGATGAGCTCATTTGGAGGCACTAAGGAGATAAATAGCTCATTGGAGGCGGGGCACACACTCGCTCCCTGTGAGACATTCCTGTTCACAGGTCACATGGAGCTACACTGATGGCAACCAGAACCTTGGAGCTGGAGGAGCCACGTGGAGGCCCACACCAGTGCTAAGATGCTTCCACTGCCACTGGATCCACAAGACTCTCCACCCAGTGGCCTGTGATCTTCCTGTACTCTGTGTCATTGCATGTGTTGTGTGATTCTGAAGAGGAATTCACAGACTGGTACTGGACATATGGGCTAATATCAAACTTATGAACTTGATCTGGACTGGGCTGGGAGGTTTTCCTAATGTACAATCACTCTTTATAGAAAGCTCTTTCCTATACACATATGAGTGTCTATGAACTTGTTTTTCTAGTCTACCCAGACTGACACAGGTTGCAAAATACACCATCCCATTTAGAGAAGGCAGCATTTCGGTAGAGAATGGGAAAACCATTAAAACCAAACAAATCGGAGAAATGTTACCCACGGAGCCAGAGGATCGTCTTGGTAGAATTATTCTGAGAAACGGGATAGAACACTTTTGTCGGCAGAATCGTTTAGAGGGATTCTGTTTCCAGTGGAGATGACTGTGGGGCCGTTACTCTGAGAAGAGTTGCTAGAGACTGAAGCCATCGCTCTGAGAGTTTGAGAGATAAAGCTGGGAGCAATTTAGCCCCAATTTAGAAACAAAGTTCTCAGAAGGCAGATTCCAAGCCAAACAGCCTTGCTACAGACCTTGGGAAGGGGGGAAGGGGTGGGGGGGTAGCTATGGAAGAAAGCTTTCAATCTCCGCTTTTCTTTCCTGAGCTGAAATTCAGATTCAGCTTTGCCATGGTTGCCCTCATTCTCATGGATTTCCGGGTGACCCGGTGGTTAGAACTCTTCACTGCTTATGGAATCGTTGGCAGTTGAAACCTACTAGCTGCTCTTCAGGGGATAGATGGGGACGTCTGCTTTATACATCTTTGTAGAATTGCCCTCCCCGCACCCCCTGCCCCCCACACCACCCCACCACCCCGCTAAAAGAAACAAAAATAAAACCCAGTGCCATCAAGCCACTACCAACTCATGGCAACCCCATATAGGGTTTCCAAGGCAGTAAATCTTTAGCCAAGCAGGTAGCCTCGCCTTTCTCAGGAGGAGCAGTTGGTTTGAACCACCAACTTCAAGGTTACCAGCCCAATGCTTACCCAACAGGATTACCAGGGTCCCTCCTAGAACTCTTCAGCCTTGCAGGTCTCGTGGGGCCATTCCACTCTGTCCTACAGAGTCACTAAGGGTTGGAATGAATGGCAGTGGGTTTAGGACAGTGGTACCACTTTGTGATATTTTATTTGAAACATACGGGAGTCTGTTACAAGAATCCCTTCGGTATAAGTCCTGCTAAATGGGCTTTGAATTTAAAAAAAAATTCTGGAACTATACTGTTTGTCTAAGGAAGCCCATCTTCAGTGAACACAGCAAAATGAGTTGGATCGGGGTCAAAGATGGACGCAGATGAGCGCCGAGGCTGCAGAAGGCTGTGCTCCAGAGGCGGCTGCAGAAGGCTGCGCTCCAGAGGCGGCTGCAGAAGGCTGCGCTCCAGAGGCACGGGCCTCAGTAACTGAGCATGGGAGGGTGGAAGCTGCTGCCAGAGGCACAAGGCCTTCCACAGCCATCAAAGTCTATATCAACCTCGGCTAGAAAGAAGACCCTGCAAATGTGGCCCTGCCACAAGACAGGGAAGACATTCATTTCCTCTTCCTCCCTCTCACTGTACATAGGAGTCCCCAGGTGGTGCAAACGGTTCAATCTTCAGCTGCTGGCTGAAGGGCTGAATCACATCCACTCAGAGGCCTGTCAGAGTAGGCCTGGTGACGTGCACCCCAAAACCCCACCATTGGAGCCTTATGGAGCACAGTTCTCCTAGGATACACAAGGGGCTGCTAGCCCTGAGTTGGAATCAACGCCACTGAAATAAACAATTGTCTTTCTCTTGAATGCAGTCCGCAAGGGTGGCCCTTTGCCTGGCCAAAGTGACAATGAGCCTCCCTCTAAGCCCTAGACACCGAGCACAGAGCACAGCTAATTGATGCACCTAGTCCTCCCCTAGACCCGATTCATTCCTGACGACAGCAAGGGCTGCAGTGAAAATTACACAGGAAACGTTAGATTGACCTCTCTGCTAGATGTGTCTGCAAATTTGCTCCAAACACTTAGTCATACACTGTCCAATTAGCTTCATACGGCAGCCTGTCCCTCAGGAAACACACTCCAGGCAAATCTTTGCTCTTCACTGTTCTCACATCTGGGATGGTCTAAAGGGTGTTTGGGGATTTGTTTGTTTGGTGTTTGTTTGTTTTTTTTTGGGGGGGTTGTTGTTGTTTTTTTTAAGTCAAAAGATCATTTCCAGTATGCAGAACAAGCCTTCATGTGACCTCCTTTCTTCTACTTTTGGTGTCACAGTAGCAAGGAAGGAGGTTAGAGCTGATTGTTATCGATGCGATGCTTCTGCTAGGTTGTGTCAAACACACTTCTGGGTCTGAAAGGGAGATCGAGTTCTGCACGTCTGTAGACAATGGCCCATTTGAGCTTGCTTGTTCAGCCTCTAGACTCAACTTCCTTGGCAGAAACTCCTCTATGCCTGTGTCTCTTCAGATATCCAGATGGGGAGAGATTTGACCAAGCTTTCAAGATAACTCGGGTCAAGTACGCAACCTGAAAACTAAGGAAGAAAACCTCCAGGATTCGTCTTTGGTTGTGGCCTCTTGGACCAGCAGAGACAGAGCAGTCAGCTCCTTTCTCTGCCCTGTGAGTCGGTGAACTGACCCCGCTAACGGGAGGGAAGGCTCAGGGCCACATGAATGAATGAACCAAGAGAGCAGATCCTAGTCTGTGAGAGAGGAAGTGGGATTTGAACTTCTCACCAACGGATCTCATTGTTTTTCTCCTTCAAAAAACCAGGAGGAGTACTGTGTGTGTCCGTTCATTCAATTTTAGTTGTCAATCACTTTGATTTAGTCCATGACATATGCCAGAGACTCTGCGCGAAGGACACTGACTAAGGTCGTTCTGATCATTCATCCCATTAGCTGCTCTTCTGGGAGTCCATTCTGTGACCTTCCGGGCACTGAGTTAAGCGCTGAGGTGGAACAGTGAGGGCAACAGACACAGTCTTGGCCCCTAACGTGTACAGATTATAAGTGGGGAGAGGAATTAAATACACACATGCACACACAAATCAAAACCCCCAAGGAGGAATGGTGACAAGTGCTCAGAAGGCAAGCACAGGCTCTGTTGGAAGTCTGATGAGGGGACTCACCTTGCTAAGTGGGAGGGTGGTGTCAGAGAAAGAAGCTGAAACCTAAGGAACGAGGAGGTAGCCAGAAAGGAGATAAGTGTGGAGGTTCTGGAAGCCACGACAGACTTTAGGCATTTGTGAATCTGCAATAAGGTCAACACCTTGGTACTTGGGGGCCTCCGGGGTTGGGGTACTGGCTGAGACTGATGAGTCAAGTGGACCAGGTAGAGAGGGAGGTCCCAGGGAAAGCTGACAGAGAAAGCAGTCTCCAGCCTCAGAGCCAAGAAACCACTGCAGCCTGCAGAGAAAAAGCAGCCCTTCCCTCACGGAGCTCTCTAGACAAATCACTCTGATGCTGGCAATGCTAAGGGTGAAATGCCTTGTGTGCCCAAACCACAAAGCAACAAGGACCCTACAATTTGAGCACCATCCACGGCCTTCCTCCATGACTAGTTTAAAACAGGAGCCCTGGTGGCATTATCAGATAAATGTTGGACTGCTGATCACAGGGGCAGTGGTTCCAACACATAAGCCACTCTTCAGGATGAAGAAGAGGCTGCTCCTATAAAGAGGTATAGCCTTGGAAGGCCTACAAGGGGTGGCAGTTGGTTTTGTTTTGTTTACGAGGAGCTTTGGCAGTGTGGTGAGGAGCCCTCCTGGCATGGTGGTTCTATATTGGGCTGTTACTGCAAGGTCATTGACTAAGGACATTGAATAAGGAAGACCGCAGGAGAATCGATGCCTTTGAATTGTGCTGCTGGGGGAGAATATTGAAAGTACCATGGACTGCTAAAAGGACAAATTGATCTGTGTTGAAGATGTAAGGTCACAGTGCTCCTTAGAGGAAAGGCTAGGAAGACTTTGTCTTACATACTTCAGACATGCTGCCAGGAGAGACCAGTGCCCAGAGAAGGCCCTCTCTGTTTGGTAAAGAGGAGAGGCAACAAAGGAGGGGAAGGCCCTCAGTGGACGGACTGACAAATGGCTGCATCAGTGGGCTTGGCATAGGAACCATTGTGAGGATGGGCCAGGACCGGGTTATGTTTCGTTCTGTTGCAGGCTCGCTATGGGCTGGAGTCAACTTGATGGCACCGAACAACAACAACAACAACAACAAAGGCAAGGTCAGCAGGGCTAAACCAGGAGCTTCTCTGCAGGACAAAGATGAGATCTTGCACTCCCATAGAGAGCTACCGTCTTGGAAACTCACAAGGGCAATCCTGCCCGTCCCATAGGGTCCCGGTGGGTTGGAATCAACTCATAGCAGTTCGTTGCGCTGGTGGGGTGGTGAGTTACATATTGGACTACTCATGGCCAGGTTAGCGGTTCAAGCCTCCCAGCCACACAAGGCCTCATCTTTCTGTAAAGTTTTACAGCCTTGGAAACTCTAGGGAGGGAGCAGTTCTCCTTAGTCTTGTGGGGACTGTTTGAGTTGGCATCAACCCCATGGCAGCTTTTTTTTGTGTTTTTTTTTAATATGACCATGGCAATGCCCCAAGAAGAAGCATACTTTTCCTTCTTTGCCCTTTTACATAAAACCTTAATCTGCTTCCCTGTCTTATGTGAGAGGTCACCAGTCTGAGTGCTGCAGTTCCAGTAACTAGACCAGTGACCGAGGGATCTTCATGTTGAGTTCTCTAAGCAGTTCTGGAAAGCTCTCCCTCAATTGCCCAATCCAGCACACACAGCCCTCCGCTCCCTGACATCACACTGATTCTGAGGTCAAGCCAAAGAGTTTCCAAAGCTGCAAATCTTTGGGGGGAGCAGATCGCCTCATCTTTCCCCCATGGAGCAACTGGTGGGTTTGAACCACTGACTTTTCAGTTAGCAGTCTAAGGCTTCTTGGCAGAACTGCCAGTTGCTGCAGAGCCACACTAACTCATGGTGACCCCATATCTGTCAGAGGAGACCTGTGCGCCGCAGGAATTTTAATGGCTGTTTTTGTTGTTGTTTGTTTGTTTGGCATTAGGACAGGGTAGAACTGCCCCTGTTGGTTTCCAAGACTGTAATTCTTTACAGGAATACAAAGCCTCGTCTTTCTTCCTCAGAACGTCCAGTGGTTTCGAACAGCTGACCTTTCAGTTAGTAGCTCATCACCTAGTGTTGCTGATGTTAATGTCAACTGCTATAGAATTGGCCCTAGAGATTTAAGTGGCTGATTTTTTTTTCCCAGCAGCAAATTGACAGTTCTTTCTTCCTATTCTTAGTCTGGAAATTCCACCACACCCCGTTGCACAGCAGAGCAGGACATCACCCTCCACTGACAAACGGGTGGTGCTGTGCATGAGATGCCATAATGAGGACTTGAACCTGGGTCTCCCACATGGAAAGCAAGACGATTCTACCACTGAATTACCAATATTCCTTTGGTTGACACTAGTAATCAATATCATGTATCCACAGCAGAGTAGAGAAGCATTAAAATTGGAACATTAAGATTCTACTTCCTCCTGTTGACTCAGTGTGTAACAGGAAGCAGGTGCTCGCAACCATTGCCGTTGTTAGAACCCTCAGCTGGTTCCCACTCATCTCGACCCTACGCATATAGGACCGAATGAAACACCGCCTGATCCCGCACAGCGGTTGTTGAGCTTGAGCCCATTGTTGCTGCCACTGGGCCAATTCATCTCCACCAGGGCCTTCCTCCCATTTTCCCAGCTGGAAGAGGGCCACTGCAGTGTCGATCTTGTCTGCCTGTGGGCTGAGGGCGGTTCTAAGGGTGAAGGAAGGTTTATAGAGTGTGGCAGGTACAATGTGCAAGAATGCCATGCATTAGAGAATTGTCAGATTCACGTAAAACTTATCGTCATTACCTAGGAGAAGGAATACTTAGTAAGAGTAAAACTGAAATAAAAATGAAGGGAAATGCATTGACTTTCATTCACAGAAAAGCCCTATCATGTCTGCAAAGGCCAGGGGAACCCATTCTGATTAAATTAGAGAATGTTCTCTCTACAGCCCTGCGCCCTGGCATTTCCAGGAAGCAAATGAAGAATTAGACAGATGCTATTTGTGCATAAATGTGTCTTTCTCTCCATCTTGACTTTAAAGGACAATGTCTTGGTTTAGGTTCTGTCTATCTCTATTTATCATTCTATCGCTCTATCACTCTATCTCTATCTACCTACCTATCTATTTATCTATCTATCATCTATCTATCTATCTATCTATCTATCTATCTATCTATCTATCTATCATCTATCTATCCATCTATCTAAAGTATCTATCTCTCGTTAGTAAATGTACCCAAAAACTTCAGACCATGGCACAAGTAAAAATTCTATCGCTAGTCCAACAGGACAAACAGGAGACTCTGATACTAAGTGGGTTAATGTCATTGCTCTAATTTACCAGTAGCTTCTTTAAGAGCGAGGAAAAAACAAAGTAGAGATGGAAGCATAATCATTCCATTTCATCAGTGATTGGCACTACAACATATTGCCTTGGAAACAACTGGCACACGGAACTGGAGACCATTTCTAGGCTACTAGAAAAACATTTTTATCATTTCCTCCCCCTACTGGGTTTCTTCCCAAGAACTTCATGCCACGCTCTGAGGCCCCATCCACACAATTCTGCACCAGGTAGGTAGGCTTCCTCCCCACTGGCTGTGACTCCAGTCTGCAGAAAGCTAATGACACCCTTAAGCAGCTTGCTTCTTTTCTTCCCACACGTCATTGAACTGCTTTTGAGTTACAATTAATGGGAACATCCATTTTGAGGGTTGGGGCCACGTTTCTCAGGAAAACATTTCACCTCCATTTTCCTGAACATGGAATGTCTAAATGCATCTGTGAGGGTCCTCCACAGAGTTTTCCATCTCAAGAGTCAGAAAACCCAGAATGAAGCAGGTTTCTGACTCGGGGGATGATGGATGTAAAGGGGATGCTATTAGGAGCTCTTCAGGGTGTTTTCTCTTTCCTAAGTTTATTTTCAGTATAGGAGTTGACTCCCGCAAAGGAAGAGTCAGCATATATGTGGATTGCATGAAGCAGAAGGAAAGCAATAAATACCCCATTCTTCCAGCAACCTACTGAAGGCTTAGACCACGTGTAATACCATTCGGGCCACTATAGATGAGTCCTTCCCTGACACGTCAGCTTCCCCAACCCAAAGGGATCTACAATTCGACATCATGTGTGTTCTGTTCTCAAGAGTGGACATGCATACCTAAATAATAGAAAGCCTAGGTTTACATTCTTTTACACAAGAAATAAATAATCATCGTAGACTTGCTTTACTCCCTGGGATTTGGGGCTCTGTGAAGGTGACGCTGTCACATGCCACCTTCACTGCTGTGCAATTAAGATGCAGATTAAGTAACCAGACCACTTTTTCCTTTGGACCCTCTCTTGGAGAGAAACATTTGGATTGTTTACACATTTTAACATTACACACAGGACTAACTAGGACTATTCATATCCGTAACATATTCAAATCATTAATACATCAGAGTGAATCACAGAGTTGGAAGGAATGAGAATTGTTAGGATATGTTATAGGATTTTACATTACTTTCTAGAGTGGGGATGTCAGTTTCCAATGCCATGAGCAGTATGACTACCATCCCCAAGATTCCACAAGCATTTCACACTTCATATTTAGAGACTTCCAAACCTTTG
>NW_022107431.1:16331019-16331914 GCF_000313985.2 Echinops telfairi
GTTTTCATGGCGTTTGACAGCCCTGCTCTAGGACAAGATGGAGCTGCCCCGTGGGTTTCTGAGACTGGCACTCTGCAGAGTAGGAAGTTTCATCCTGCTCATCCAGCAGATCCAGCAGCTCACATCCTCTAGCTGGCTGAGCTTCCTGAGCAACGTATCCTGTTCCTTTGTCCTCTGCTTACAGCAATAGCTTCCCGTTATCTGTTCAGCTCTTTCATATATCCATTTAGCAGTTCGGTTGTTTAAATTCCACATTGAGACGTAGGGGCTGATATACTCTAAAAAGCATTCCTGTGTTTGTGTTGAAGACACGTCTTCCAGATGATGACGTTATAAATGGTAGGTATACAAGTTAATGTTAGTCTTGTCGCTCGTTCGATCCTTCATTCATGAAGGATAAACTTTTCCAGGTGCAGTGAAGCAGGACTGCAGCCTACTGGTTTCTGATGCAGACAAGTGACTATCCCGGTCTCTAAAATAGTTCCTCTTTTCTCAGGAAGCGAATGCTTCCGCTGCCCCAGGTCGGTTTTCCATAAATGTGGGGGCCACTTTGTCCTGTTTCATTAAGCAGCGTATATGGTTCTTGCCAAGAGTAGGTTGTCTGAGTGAGTATAGCTTATGAGTTTATTACTACAGTTTTTTTTAATGAACCTCTCCACCTTAAACATTATCTTCAGGGACATTATGGCTATACTTGATCGTTGGCCTTTCATATAAATTGTATGATGAGCTTGGAATTTTGATGGAAAGTGCACTGTTTTATAGATCCATTTACAGAGAACTGATAAATGTTCACTATAAAACTTTCGAAGGCTGATCATGGTATTGGGATAGGAGGAAGCTGCAAAGAAATAGAGGAAAGAAGTAGGAGGCAAAGGGCATATATACAAGCCTA
>NW_022107431.1:16333766-16335445 GCF_000313985.2 Echinops telfairi
CCAGACATCCAAACACATCTCAGTGAGAGGAAAGGGGTCTTTTGGAAGCCCAGTCGATGGTCCCGCGTCCCTCTTGGATGGAGGATGCTGTTCATGGCCACCACGTGTAGCCTAGTGACCCCCGGTGCCGGTGAGGTCCACGGTTCTTAGGGCTGTGCTTTGACAATTCAGCTCTTTGTGGGACTGCAGTGCACAGAGCACACGGAACCTGTAGCCTGGTGCTTCAGAATGGATTAAGAGTCCTTAAGAAAATGCTCAAAGCTTTGAAAGAGTTGCACAATTTGGAAAGAGAAAAAGTCAGAAATGGTATGATCAGAAAAGAGGGGGAGAAGAGAGGAAAGAAGAATTGAAATACTTGGTGAATAAATGAGAAAAGGAAGGAAAATCACTTAGAAACAGACCAAATTTTTAAAAGGATCTAATAGCAAATAGACCACATGGGCAACACGGTGAGAGGAAAATACAGCGTGGAGAGTCAGAAAGGAGGAGGAAAAGGAAAGGAGAGGAGGGGGAGGAGGAAGGGGAGGAGGGGCCAGGAGGATGAGGGGCTGAGGGTAGGAGGAGGTAGGTGGGAGGAGAGGCCGGGAAGAAGGAGCAGGAGGGGTTGAGGGGTGGATGAGGAGGAACAGATTGAAGAGAAAGTCATAAACACAAAGGCAAACATAAAGAATACATCCACAATACGCACAAGCAGGCTTCTTGAAGAAAGACAGCTCAAGCAATGGGGCAAAACACATTATTTAAAACTACAAAGCAAGAGTCAAAAAATAAAAACTGCCTTCCATCTACACATACATTCACAAGTAACACCAGCCACCTGGGGTTGAAGATGGAGCCGGGCAGCCTAGCATGATCAACAGAGAGACATCTTGTCGTGGAACTCTGAAAATTACAGTCTACAACATCATCGATGGTCTGAAATGTAAACCTCCCACCCACCACACACACACCTAATTCACCATAAAAAAATTTTTTTTAAAAGATTGAATAAAATTTAAGTCTACGAGAACGTTCTTTGAGCATTCAGATGTAAAGTTCAAGTAACTAATAAAGAAAGGAAAGACAGACTGCCGTCCAATATTTTGACAAGATTTCCCACTGAAAACCAGTGGAATCACAATTTAAAAGTACAGAAAAATGTAAGCCCAAGGCTTTAGGTATTGCCAAACTCTTCGGTATAAAGGCCACCAAAAAGTAATCTGAAACATTTAAAATATTAAAATTAAAAACTGTGTTCCTATGACCGCTCCCAACATAATTACAAGAAAACAAACTCAGGGAAATGAAGACCGAATGAACCAACCAAACAACCAAAAAGGACCCATCAAGCTGTGGCCTGAAGATGGCACAGAATATATTGAACAAGGGAGTTAGTATCATAATTGAGTGTGGCAGATTGAAAAAGAACATGTAACCTTCCTAAGCTCTGCTCATGCAGAAAAAAAAGAACACACTATTGTTATCTTACTGAGCATTTCACAGATATGATCTGTTACTATCAAGTTAATTCTGACTCAGAGCAACTCCGTAGGAATAATTTGATATCATTTGATTCTGCCAATTAAGCAGTAGTAGCTGAAGTAGCATATCAGGCTGCACAATTTATCACTATGATAATACTAACGAACTGTAGAGCGATTAGGAAACTGAACTTACTAGTTAATTTCACAGCTGCTCAT
>NW_022107431.1:16336721-16339659 GCF_000313985.2 Echinops telfairi
GTAATCAAAGTACAGTCTATCAGAATCATTGGGGTACAGATAGAACAATGTTCTAAGAAAATTCTGAGCACTAATTATGTTTTCACATTACAAAATAAATACAGATACATTAGAATAAATAATTAAGCTAGTACAATTTAGCAAGTTAACTGATGGAAGAAGGAAGGAGTTATGCTAAAAATGTAATTCAATGCGTTGAAGCACAGAAAAGTAGAAACTATTATTTCCTAAATTAAGATACTTCTTTGAGGAGAAGGGAAAAATCAACTAAATAGAGAAACTACTAGCTGACCTAAGTTTTCTGAAGGGAGAAAAAAAATACACAAAATAAATGATAAGGTGAGAGTAATCATCAAACCAAAGGAAAATCTTTTAAAAATCATCAGAAATTATTTTGCTCAGCTCAATGAAATAAATGTGAAAATATAGATGAGATGGATTACTTTATTGGAAGGTTTTGTACATCAAAACTGACCCTAGAAGACAGAGAAAGTCCAAAAGCACAATTACTCTAAAAGAAGTAACTCTTTCAGAGAATCACTCTGTAGGAGACACCAGGTCCAGATTGTTTCAAAGGGTTATTTTATCAGTTTTAAGGACCAAAGAGTCCCCATACCACCTACATTTTCCAGAGCACAGAAAGATAAAGCAAAATACCAAACTGTTTTTGTGAAGCACATATAATATTAATAATAAAAATTTGTTAAAGACTGCACAAAGAGAAAATTTCACACTAAACTTCATTGAATTTTGAGACAAAAAAAAAAGAAGCACACAATGACCCAAGAATCCATAGAAATTTAGCATGGGAAATAATACATGTGTTCTTGCAAATAGCAAACTCAAACTCAAAATTCACTACTATCAAGTGAGTTCCAACTCATCATGACCCTACAGGACAGGGTAAAATAGTTCCTATAGGTTTCCAAGACTGAAAATCTTCACAAGAACAGAAAGCCTCATCTTTCTTCCACAGAGTATGTGCTCCTTACATAATCTGTTGTCAGTTTGAGACTTATGAGTGAAGGGGTTGAGTTTACCTGTCAATCAGGTTGCAGCTTGATGGCCTCATTTGGAGGCACCAGGGAGATAAATAGCTCACTGGAGGTGGGGCACTGGCTCACTCTCTGTGAGACATTGCTGAGGAGAAGTCACATGACACTAGGCTGATGCAGCCAGAGCCTTGGAGCAGGAGGAGCTGGGTGGAGACCACTGCCAGCGCTGAGATGCTTCTACTGCCACTGGAACCACAAGACTCTCCACTCACTGGCCTATAATCTTCCTGCATTTGGCATCATTGCATGTGTTGCGTGAGTCTGAAGAGGATTTTATAGTTTGGTATTGGACATATGGGCTAATAATATCAGACTTATGGATTTGATTTGGACTGGGCTGGGATATTTTCTCAACTTTCAATTGCTCTTGTATATAAAGCACTTTCCTATAAACATATGAGTGTCTATGAATTTGTTTCTCTAGTCTACCTTGACTAACACAGAATGCTGGTGATTTTGAACTGCTGACCTTGTGGTTAACAGCACAATAAGTAACCCACTATAGTGCCACCATCGAAAGCAACTAAATAGTGCCAACTATTGACACTATCTAGAGAGTATTAAAGAGATTACTCATGTAATCAGGTACGAAAACAATTATACTCTTCAGAATGGAAAGGAAGAGGTAAAGAGACCTTCACGTGTGAATGATATGATTGCACACTAGGAACTCCCTTGGAAATGAACAGAAAACTGTGGTAAGTAATAAAATTTAATACAGTAGTAGAATGCAAAAACAGTAAATAAAAATCAATCGCTGACTACACACAAAAATAGCCAGTTAAAGAGATGTCCTGGAAGACTTATTTTTAAGTCTACATGTAAGTATTACATTTGAACATACAAGGGGTAACCCCCAAAACTGATGTGATGTGAGAGGTATAGTCCACTTGGAATTTGTTATACCAGGTCAGACTGTTAATCAAGCTTTCTATTTAGAGGTCCTGAAAATATTGCATACCAGTGTATATGTATGGCATATTTAATATATGTGCAAAACATATACAAGGACATTTGAAAACACTTCTGAAAAACATTAAAAGAGATATGAACAAATGAAAAGGCACATCTTGCTCTTGGATTGGAAAGAAGTAGTATCATAAAGACATTCATATTCCATAAACCAGCTTATATTTAACATGATAGCAATAACTATATCAAGAAATTTTCTTTGAGAGTTAGATTTACTAACTCTAAAGGCCACATTAAGAAATAATAAGAATATATTTTAAAATAAAGACAAAGGTCAATGTTTGGGGTTGGAGAGATTGTGTGAGCAGAATTAAAACATAATTTGAAATGTTCATAAATAAAACCACATGATATTTAATCATAAATATAAAATCATATCAAAATTTTAAAAATATAACAATATCTTAGATGAAAATTTAAATTACAAGAAAATATCTACGTTTTTAAGGAAATTTATATGTAATTAAGAACATATCTCAAATAATTTGAGAAAATATTGACTTTCTCTAGAGTTGAATATTACAAAATATATAATTAAGTCTTTGTTTTACACAGTACATCAGGATAAAATTCAAGTGGGTCCAAGATAAGATATATTAAAATATCAGAAGAAAAATAAGTGAATACAATTACAACTTGGGGGCAGGGAAACACTTAATTATGATCTCAAATAAAAATTTAGTAAAATAAAACATTATTTACTTACTGAAAAACTTGACTAAAAAAGCTCACATAACAAAACTTCCGTAAACAGGCAAAAGACATATCTAATACAGAAGCTCCTCAAAATCAAGAAGAAAAAAAGAGACAAGTTGTGGCAGTTACATTATCTCCTGTCAACTTGAGCAAAGGGGTGGAGTCTAGCCTGTCAATTAGGTCATAGCCAAGCATACCTCTGTGGGCATAGCCTT
>NW_022107431.1:16340123-16350280 GCF_000313985.2 Echinops telfairi
CAATGGTGGATTCCAGTTCTGGGACCGAAAATTTACAATGCAAGCCTAGGGTATCCTTTTCTGAGACAAGGAGGCATTGGGGATTGATGGCTTCTCTCAAAATGACAAAAGTCAACAAGAATGAGCTCTCACTAACCAAAGATTCGACCATTTGAGTATCCAGAAGAGATAATCAACCAATCGGCTGATTCACGATAAACAGACAAAAACCACCATGCTCATAATGACTGTTAAAAACACTCTCACTGGGCATCCCTAGGTATTACTGAGACTCCAGTTCCCTCACGGACCGTTAATCAACAGAAAATCATGAAACATCTCTCTTTCTGTTCCTGTATGAACTATGAGTATGCTTCTGAGACACAAAGTCCCCGACTTGATTAGGGAAAATCTTCCCTAAAAAAGAGAGAGACACACACAGAGAGAGAGAGCTAATAAGTATAGAAAGGATAGAATTTTGCAACCCTTAGGAAACAATCAATTCAGGCAAAAGTGAATAATGATGAGGACATTTAGATAAACAAGTTGATGGGGCTATCACCTTCTGTCAATGTTAGCATTGCTCCATGAGAGGTCAACCAGATATTGCGATACAGTATGAGATACACTCTTCTATTCACAAGGGATTCTGAGGAGAAAGGTGATCACAAACCTCATCAACTTCTAGAGAAGGGGTGAACAAACTTTCGGTAAAGGGTCAGATAATATTTCTGACCTGTGAACCCTGTTGCAACTACTATTCTCTGCCATTGTGGTTAGAAGGCCATCACAGACACTGTGCAAATGAATGAGTGTGGCTGCATTTCAATAAAACTTTATTCATAAAAATAAGCAATGGGGAGAGATTTGGTGAGCATGCTAGAGTTCACAGACTCCTGCTGTAGAGGGGCTGCCAGGGGCTAAATGAGTAAGTTAAATGACATCACCAGGGAGCAAGCAGATAAATCTAGAAAGCTACAAGACAATGGTCCCAAAGCCCACAATGAACAGGGGAAATAAAACAAGGAGAAACCACTCTCAATTCAAATAGACAGGGAGACATTAACAACCAACTATAATCCATGAATTCTGTTTGGAATCAGCTTTGGATAGGCCGGCTAGAAAAAGAGATTGTTAGCAGAGCCAAGAAAACTGGATTCCTGTCGCGTTGACTCTGACTCATCTCAAGCCCATGAATTTCAAAGAAGACTCATAAAGGTGTCAATAGCTGCTGGGAGAGAAGTGGATCACCAGGCCTTTCTTCGGAGGTACCTCTGGTAAACCCCAACTTCCAACCTTTCCATTAACAACTGGGCTCATTGACAGTGTGTACCATCCAGGGACTCTCGTGATGATACTAAACACATAACCATCATTTTATTTGGTATGAGGATAGTACTGTGGTTACGAATACTTTTTTTAATTTTAAAAGTGCATAACAGTGTGTCTTCAAAACATTTTTAAACAAACACAAAGGGGCCAGATGAAATGAAATGAATTGATAATATAATGGAGTATATATTTAACAGCTCTCAAATCTGGATTATGGGCAGATGAGAGTCCATTGTTCCATTCTCTTATTTTTCTGAGTTTAAAACCACTTACTCAATGCAAGAACACTTTGTTCTATTAAATTGGCATTACATGATGCACACCTTCCCAACAAGATCGCTGAAGATAAAGGTGTGCATATGCAAATGTGGAGAAGAAAGCTGATGGTGTTTGACTAGCAAAAGATATAGCATCTGGGGTCTTAAAGGCTTGAAGGTAAATAAGCAGCCATCTAGCTCAGAAGAAACAAAGCCCACATGGAAGAAGCACACCAGCCTGTGTGATCACGAGGTGTCAAAGGGATCAGGTAGCAGACATCAAAGAACAAAAAACTCATATCATTGTGAATGAGGGGGACCCAAAGCCCATCTGTAGGCAACTGGGACACCCCCTTACGGAAGGGTCTCGGGAAGAAGACGAGCTAGTCAAGGTGCGGTGTAGCAACGATGAAACATATAACTTTTCCCTACTTCTGAAATCCTCCCCCCCTGCCACTATCGTGATCCCAATTCAACCTTACAAGTCTGGGTAGACCAGAGGATGTACAGTGGTACAGACAGGAACTGGAAACACAGGGAATGCAGGACAGATGATCCCTTCAGGACCAGTGGTGAGAATAGCAATACTGGGAGGGTGGAGGGAAGGTGGGGTAGAAAGGGGGAACTGATCACAAGGATCTACATATAACCCCCTCCCTGGCAGACGGACAACAGTAAAGGGGGTGAAGGGAGATATCAGACAGTGTAAAATATGACAAAATAATTATAATTTGTCAAGGGTTCACAAGGGAGGGGGGAGCAGGAAGGCAGGGGGAAAATGAGTCGCTGATACCAAGGGCTCAAGTAGAAAACAAATGTTTTGACAATGATGATGGCAACAAATGTACAAATGTGCTTGACACAATGGATGTATGTTTGGATTGCGATAAGAGTTGTACAAGCCCCCAATAAAATGATTTTAAAATATATATATATATATTTTAAAAATTATTTTAAGAAAAGCCCCTTGATGATGCTTTCATCAGGATCTTTACTCTCCACTGCCATTGCCTCCTCTCACTAACGCATATCCCAAAAGGCTAGTTTGAATGTCTTTATTGTTCCTGCCTGTCTCTAATGCATCATATTGTATGTAGCACAATATACAACATTCTCTGTGCTTGCTCCCACATCACCACTAAAAACACTCTAAAGCCCAACAATACCCCTTAATTACTAAATCTTTAATCGCTGTTCCACCTCTCCGGGGTATTTGGCAATGTTTGCCGGGCCTTTTCTTGCCTTCTCTTAGCATCAGAGCCTATGTACTTCTATTTCCCAAACATTTAAACTCCAGCCCCCATGATTTTCTACCTACCACGCCAGAAAGCCGGACGTCAAAGAACTCCTTCCTTGACCCTTTTCATACTCTGTCTCACTCTCATCCAACACTTTAACTCATGGGGATGCTTCTCTTCTGACACTGACCCTGAGCTTACACCTTCCCATCAGGAAGTTTTTCTCTGTACTCTAGCCCTTTCATGACCCGTGGGACATATATCATCCACCTACATTTTAAGACTCTTGGGTTTCTTGGAAGCTCCTATCCCAGGTGTAATATGTACCACCACCTGGCAGGAACCTGCATATCTGTGTGAGTCTGAAGAAATGGTCCTCACAACACCCATCCTGTCACCAGAGTGCACTTGGAACATACAGGTCCCACACAATTGTATCTAAATCTGTATTACCTGAAAAAAATTGTTTTCCATTATGAATACAGATGGCATCAACACAAAATTTAAAGTAAAAACCAATTCGGATACAGCCAACATGTATAAGCCCACATGTACATGTACATGTGCAGCCCACATGCATAAGGGAAAACTCTTCATATTTCTCCAACACCTACCCCTTCTCCTACCTCCAAGTCCCCACCAATAACATGGTCATCCTTTCGCTTGTCAAGACTCCATCTTGAGATCTTTTTCCCAACTCTCCAGGGCTCCCCACAATGAGTAAAACATTTGCTCAGGCTCTGGTCTCTCCAGAGGCCACGGCCGATCTAGCTGCAGGCTTTGCTGTAAAGGGGTACTTAAGCTTGTGCTCGCCATACTCGGGGATGCATGAGAAAACATTTTCTTACCAGAGGGCCCGATCTAGAAACCTAGAAGCCAGAGTGCCTGGGTCGACTGTGGACAGAAAACCAGCCTTCCCTTAGAATGTAATGTGTCTGTCAAGCATCCTTTTCCCAATGATACAGCCATGGTGGATATTGGAATCGGTGCCCAGGGAGTATTGGAATTTACATGAACTGATTAAGAAATGGATGCTCTGCTGTTGTATAAAAGCAAATAAAATATCAATGAGTTGCTTTTCGCATCACCATTCTATATGATAAAATGAAAGTACCGAGGAAGCACACACAAATAGAGGTGTGTGTTGATTTCATAACTGCCTCTGAAAGTGCGACTGCATACGAGCTTCAAATGGGAACAGCAGCCCTAGTCCTTGGGTTAAGAGTCCACAGGGAGAAGTCAGTAATATTAAGCTAGAGGTCAGAACATAATTATAGATTATAAGAGCATGTAATCATGACATTAATAACAAAGATAATTTCAACTTTGAACAAGAAACGAAAATAGACATCCTAGCTTAATTTACCAGGAAGCCAAGTTTCTTTCCAATCATTAAATTAAAAGCTGTCATCCTAGGGCAATATCCAGACAGCATTAGAAAAGTAAGTAGAAGTAATTCCAAGATAAGCCAAGTGCTCATTGGTGGAGGTAAACCTCTGCCAACATCACCTGCTGCCCTCCTCCCAGCCCTGAGAGGAATAATAGGTGACGTAGCCAGGTCCTTTTTAGGCGGGATGTATGCGTAACTCGTATGTTGCTTGGATCCCTCAGTCGATTTCAACTCTATTCAGAGGAGGACTGCTCTTGAGAGCTTCTAAGGCTGCTATCTTTTGAAAAACAAGGTGTCACATTTTTACATTTTTCTACTGTGAAGAGGACTGGTGTGTTCACACCATTGACCTTTAAATGAACAGCCAAGCGCTGAATCACTGTGCCTCTAGCATTTCTTATAATGAATATAGTTCTGTTCTGTTACCCGTATTCTCAAACATTGAGTGCAGTGCAGCAGAGATGATAACCGAGCCCACGTCAATATATAGAGGATATTGGTACACAACTGCCGCGTGTACACCAGCGATAGGTTTTCACTCAGAGTCCCTCAAAATTCATCACCACCGAGTCCATTCTGACTCACGGCAACACTACAGGATAGAGTAGAACTGCCTCCTGTGGGAATCCAAGGCTGTGAATCCGTATGAGATCAGAAAGTCTCATCTTTTTCCAACAGAGTGGCCAGTGATTTTGAACTGCTGACTTAGCCCAGGTCATAACCCACAGTGATACCAGGGTGCCTACTCACCAGAGTATATTGAGGAAACCAAACTAGACACGAACAATGTGAGGTATGGTGGAGTTAGGCTAACAAGATGTGCTTTGGCTTATATTCACTGTTATTGTTGTTGTTAGGAGCCATGGAGTCCACGCCAGTCTTTACAATCATTCCTAGGCTTGAACCTATTGTTGCAGCCACAGTGTCCCTCCATCTCTTTGAGGACCATCTTTCTGTGCTGCCCCTCCACTTTACCAAGTGTGGTGGTTACACAATCTGGTGTCAATTTGGGACTTGAGAGAATTAAGACTGAAGAGGTGAAATCTACTCTGTCAACCAGATGGTAGCCAATGAAGCCTCTGTGTGGGCATGGCCTTCTCCTGAGAATTCTGGGAAATCCTGATTTTCTTCCTTAGAGGCGGGAGACACTTTCTCTCTCTGCTGACTCCCTGTGAGTCATCCCTGACTCCCTGCGAGACATCCCTGAGGAGAAGCCACATAGATCTATCCTGATGAAGCCAGAACCCTGGACCTGGAGAAGTCACGTGGAGACCCCTGCCAGCACTGAGATGTTTACAATGCCACTGGACCTATAAGACTTCCCACCCACTGGCCTGCGGTCTTCCTGCATTCAGCATCATTGCATATGTTTCATGAGCCTGAAGAGGACTTTATAGATTGGTGTTGGACAAATGGGATAATATCTGACTTATGGACTTGATCTGGACTGGGTTGGGATGTTTTCTTAATTTCTAATTACCCTTTATATAAAACTCTCTTATACACATATGAGTTTATATGGACTTGTTTCTCTAGTCTACCCAGACTAACACACCAAGCATGATGTCCTTCTCCAGGGTTCTGGTCTCTGCTGACAACATGTCCAAAATATGTAAGATGAAGTCTCGCCACCCTTGCCTCTGAGGAGCACACTGGCCGTCCTTCTTCCAAGTGCGATTTGTTTGTCCTTTGAGCGGTCCATGGAACTTTCAATATCTTCTTCAGCACCACAATTCAAGCGCAATGAGTCCTCCCTGGTCTTCTTTATTCAATGTTCAACTTTACATGCATTTAAGGCCACGGAAAATACCATGGCTTGAGTCAGGTGCCCCTTCGTCCTCAAAGTCACACCCTTCTTTTTCAGTATTCTAAAGCGATCTTGTACCGCAGATTTACCACATGCAACTTGGCTTTTGATTCCTTAGCATAATCATATAAGTCCACCAGGTGATATAAATTCCCTGCCTATACACACCTTTCCTTGAATCCTCTCAAAGCAAACCCACTGCCATTAAGTCAATTCCAACTGATGGAGTCCTATGTAGAGGTTCTGAGACTATAAATCTTTATGGAAGCAGATAGCCTCATGGTGCTCCCATGGAACATCTCGTGGGTTTGAACCATGGCCCTTGTAATTAGCAATCCAGTGCTTAGCCCAAAGAACCACCAGAATCCAGTTGCTGAATAAATACCACTGTGTTGAATTAAAGTGAATTAAACTAAACCCAACAAACCCAGGCTTAAAGTTGGCTGCAGCTCCTCTATGGTTAGGTTTTAATAGCCTTCATAGTAAGACAAATGAGGAGCTTTCTTAAGTCCACTCTGAAGAGTTAGCTGCAAAGAAAACAGAGACGAGGGGTGAAGCACCAATTACCCCTATTGAGTATGCACGACATAAACAAATTTAAGAGATACTTTTAAAAGGAGCTTTATCAAAAAACATTGCTTAAATTATATTTCCATGTGGATTAGCTGGTGTATAATTGTTGATCATAAATGGCAAATGCAAAAAATAATGTGGTGGCTGGCAACATAAGAAAAGCAGAAATGAATCCTGTGTGGATTCATTTCTGCTTGGAATGAAGCTTTTTCCTCAGGAGTAATTTCCCATTGTGGGGACTGTGACTGTTTAGAGGCTTAATTCTCCCGAGAGCTTAAAGACACAGAGCTTAGCAGGCTGTGTAATGAAAAGCTGCTTAATCACTTGTTTTTAAGATGAAAATTTGCCTGAAAATACACACACACACACACACAACTTTTTTCTCACAGAACCTTCCGAAGCATTTTCATAGTTGATGGTCTTGTATGTCCAATGGACTTTTGCTGATCTTCGGGTACTTGTGTGTGTGTTTAACATCTTTCTTGGGAAATAATCCACACACCTTACAATCTGTTCATTGAAAATGCATGGTTCAATGGTTACACAGACGCCCCTTGAATCAGGAGCGGCAGGAATATTAACAAGTCTGGCTGATAGCACCACAATTTTGGCCTCAATTCATTTTCCTCTTTCACAGCTGAGAGCTTCATATTCATACCATTTGGCTAGGCAGTAAACCAAAGCCTTTTAAGAATCGACCAGTTGGCACATGCTGGCTCAGAATTGCGAAGAACCAACTGGTGGAGAGGCAGACTATAAAGCAGCGAATGTCCCCTGGTACCTGTTTTCTCAAGCAACAGGTGGGACACTGTAGAGTAGAGAGCCCGACCTAGTGTCTTGCACATTAAAGCAGCTGAATAAGTGTCACCTTCCTCCCACACCCCCTCAGGTCCATAAGACCTGGTGACAACGTGTTGTCAATAAGGTGCTGAGACAGGATCTGGGTAAATGAGCAGGCAAGCCCAAGGGGACTGAGCCCGAGCATGTGTGGAAGGTTCCCAGAAGGATCTGGGAAAGCTACTGGTAGAACTCCAACATCTCCTATCCAGGATCTTTTTGCAACTGGGTGGATCACCTTCTCCCCAGCTCCTCCTCCCCATCCTCCACTACCCTATAATGTTGATTTTTGGTGGAGGGGAGTGGGGGGACGTCACACATCTTTTTCACAGGGAAGACTTACAAAGCAGACAGTCAAGGATGTTCCCCTTCATGCCCCAAGGGACACATTGGCATTGGTGGCTGTCTCGATTCATAAGCTGATTTCAGAACTTTTGTTTTTTGATTCTTCCAAGTCCCACATTTTACAAGACCTTCCATCAAGCTTGACAGAGACAAAGGCCAAGAAAAGTGTTGTGCATTCCCACAGCTTATTCTCATGCAGTTGTTGGTTGTTTTATTTTGTTTACCCCCTGAAATATTTACAATTAATAATCTCAGATGAGAACACCTACCCTTCTTGAAACTGGCTCTCCATGCCCCATCCCAACTTGAGATCTGAAAGCAGCCTGTTCTCTAATAGAAATGGCAAAATGTCCCCTCTGGCGCAGCAACCTGCTCCTCTGCGAAGGATGAGAGCGTGTCCCTATTCCGAGGCCCCGAGTGAAAAGACGTTCTTGTCCGATTCTGTTTCCTGCAGCTGGGGGCCCCCGAAGCAGGAGCCATGGAAAGAACCAGGTCAACAACTCTCTGGCCAAGGCTTTGGTTGGGAGAGGGAATATTCCACTCCTTGAATCAGTCCCTCCTTTTCAAATGCAGGAAGCATCCCCCACTCCTTTACCCCCTCTGGTGAACAGGAGTCAGAGAAAGACTGCATTGGCTTCTCCGAGAAAGCCACAAATATTTCTCAGACTGCGTTAGCACGGAGGGTGCCCGCAGCACCATATTAGACAAGATGGTCCCTTGGAGCGTGGATTGCCTCAAGGACAGGTCATTTACGTTGTGTCCTCCTAAAGCCTAGCTGCCTGCAGCGAGAGCGAATTTGACTCCCTCCTGCAAAAGCAAAGGGAGCCCTCAAGCACTCAGCTACTTGGAGCCCTTTGGCTTCTTGGCTGTCTGTGTTTTCTCTCTGGGCAGGCTCCTTCAGCAGGACCCGCTGCGGAGCGGCTTCCCGGTCAACACACAGGGCGCAGTTCTGTTTTCTTGTGCCAACACAGTGCCAACACACACCACAGGTTCGGTGCTAGAATGGAAAATGAGCTCCACCCCTTTCCTGATTACTTTCACAGGCGTTCTTAAGACCTTGAACTTTCCTCTTATAAAACACACACATACACACCAAGATAAATGACTGGGTTCCTCTTCATAAAACCTTTGAAACGTGACCTCTTGGTCCTCATAGGAAGAGGGGGCTGCCTTAAGTGCTGGGGAGACACAGGTGAGCATCGAGGGACCCAATGGGAACTGTAGGTAGACCACGCACAGCAAGAATACAATCAGCCTGTGAGCGCGTGACTACCAGGAAGGCAATCAACTCCCCAATGAGATGGTGAGCGGTCCTCAAGGAGTACGGCAGGCAATGACTCTTTCCAAATGTGAAGGTACAAAGATGTCCCCTGTCACAATGTGGAAGGGCCACCTGGCAGGTTTCATATTCTTACAACCGTTAAGCCCTACTTCTAACATCTGAGTAATCACAGTGGAGGTCAAACAACAACAACAACAACAACAACAACAAGACCCTACTACTGTCAAGTCAATTCTGCCTCATACGGGCCTTACAAGGCAGAGCAGAACTCTCCTTGTATATCTTGGAGAGATGAGCAGAATATCTCCAAGGCTGCTAATCTCTACAAGAGCAGAAAGCTGCATCTTTCTCATGGACCTTCTTGTGAGTTTGAATTGCCGTCCTTGTGGTTAGCAGCCCAACTCGTAATCCTTTCTAATCCAGGGATTCTAATTATGGGAAAAGAATGGGGTAAATTGTAGCCTCCCAGTGGCCTTATAAGCTGAAAATATCTAGATTTGCAGTGGATATTGGAGAAGTTAGAACATGATTATACTGAATTCAAGAAAAAAACCCCATCTTTAGGTATCATCTAGTTAATCCATGAGTTGCAAATGTACCCCTGCCCTGAGGGTCCTGGTTCCCCTTTTCCTTTGCTGAAGGACCATGGCTGATGGTCCGTCAGCATTTTGTCCCATGGCATCTTGCCTGTTTCCTTGATGCTGGAAGCTATGCCATTGGGTACTTGGAATGCCAGCAAAGCAACCTATGATGGAGAAATTTCGGTGGAGCTTCCAGACTAAGACATAGTAAAAAGAACGGTCTAGTGTTCTACTTACAGATACTAGCTAATAAAAATAAAATAGTGCCCCAAATTTCTATTGTGGAGATCTCATTAAGAGGGATAAGACTCGCTGGAGAAGATCATCACATTTGGTCAAGTTTAGGACCAGCTAAGTTGAAGGACGCTCTCAATGAGGTGGACTCACACAATGGTCACAATGGCTGCAAATACACCACTGAAAATGATAATGGACTTTGGGCCTCAAGTTAAATCTTACCTAAATACAAGAATGGTTTGTTCTAATAATGTGGCACAGAGTGATACTCATATTCCCCATGCGATCGCTGAAGACAC
>NW_022107431.1:16351408-16357700 GCF_000313985.2 Echinops telfairi
AATTATTTTAAAAAGAAAGAAAATAATGATGGCCCAGAGCCGTGCAACACTCTGCTCTGTTATATACAAGGTCACCAGGAGCGGATGACCACCAACAGAACATGCAGAAGTAAATAGCCTAAGGAGGTGGATGACTTCTCAAAGGTGGTACCACGAAGCCTCAGTTATAACAGTCAAGGTAAAGCAAGTTCATCTTCTGCCTTCCTGCGCTCCATTGACTACTCGACTTTGACCTTTTCGTTATTTTGCAAATATTGACTTTGCTACATACAATGTAATAAGAGTAACAGGTCTTGGTAAAGGTCAAGGTGAGTCATGTTAATCCGAGTTCAATTTGATCACAGCGTCTGAATTAGCGTCTGAAAGGCAAAAACAAAAAGACTGTCCTGAGCTGTCAGTCAACAGCCATCTTCCAGAGGGAAGGTATTTCTAATGGACTGCTGGTCACTCCGTTTGGGCATCAATCAATGTCATCTAAAGCAGTTATCCTCAAACACTGATGTGGCCATGTAATAATGGCGAATGTTAATAATACCTAGACACATGTTAACAATACTGAAATTTAATAATATTCAAGTACATGTTAATGATTCAATTATAGAAAAATTCACATTATACATCATGTTTTTTCTATCTTTCGGTGAATGTTTTACTAAATATCTTGTATAGTTTTTATATTTAACTTACACACTTTTAAAACCATGAACATGTATACTAATCTGATGGATATTTATTAAGATCTTTAGATATTTACTTGAGAATAGGTCTCATTATGAAAAACTAAGCTCCTTGGCACATTCCCCTTTGAAATGGAAAATCTTGCATGGTAGACTTGCGTAGTATAAGAAGTAGAAGCACAAGTCAAAACAATTGATCCTTAGGAAAAACCTTCTAATTCAGATACATATTGATGCCTGCAAAGTCTTTAAGGCGATGAACCAAGAATTGATAAGGAACTGCGAACAAGAAATTCACAAGTCTGATGACCAAAGCACCTGAAATCACTCTCAGAGGCAGGAGGATTTTTCCCCGGATTCTGTTGCCGCAGACACCTGAGTGGCCTTGGCCAGTGCAATTCCACCCTATGGAGGAGGCCTGCTAGTGTGGTGCTTACACCTTGCGTTGCTAACTGCAATATCAGCAACTTGAAACCCCAACAGCTCCAAGGGAAAGAGATGAGGCTCTCTATTCCCCGAAAGAGTCCCAGTGTTGGAAAGCCACAGGGGCAGGTCTACTCTGTCCTATAGGGTCGCTACGAGTGTTGACTGGATAACATTAGTTTGGTCATTTTATTTTGGTATGGAAGCTATCGGGGTTCCTGGGGAGTGCAAATGAGTAAGCATTCATCTACTTACCAGAAGGTTGGAGGTTTGAAACAACCCAGAAAAACCGCAGAAGAAAGGCCGGGTTACCTACTTATAAAAGATCATAGGCACTGAAAACCTTCTAGTGCTCAATCCTACTTTGACACACAGAGCCACCCGGAGTCAGAATCAACTCAATGGTGTGGTTTTCAGAAAAGCGAGACTTTGTGCATCGGCAGTGGCAAGAATACTACAAATAGGAGCAAGGGTGGTTAAAAAAAAAGGGACAGATGATCATAGATAATCTTGTCAGAGCAACACTCATTTAAAAAAAATCATTTTACTGGAGGCTATGACAGCTCTTACAACACTCCATGCACCAATTGTATCAAGCATATTTATACATATATTGCCATAATCATTTTCTAAACATTTACTTTCTATTTGAGCTGTTGGCATCAGCTCCTCCTTGTTCCCTCACTCCTCCCTTCCCACCCTTGTGACTCCTTGATAAATGATAAATTATTATTGTTTTCATATCTTACACTGACTGCTCTCTCCCTTCACCCGCATTTCTGCTGTTCATGTCCCTGGGGCTGGGGGTGGAGTGATGCTTCAATCATTGTGATCAGTTCCCCCTTCCTCCCGTCTTCCCCCTCAGCTTCCCCGTACCCTCCTGGTATGACTACTCTCATTTCTGTTCCTGGGGGGTTTATCTGACCTGGATTCTGTGTAGTGAGTATACTGTACCAGTGTACATGCTCCGGTCTAGGCAGAACTGAAAGGCAGGACCGGAATCATGATGGGGGTGGGTGGGTGAGAAAGCCTCAAAGAACCAGAAGAATATTGTGTGTTTCATCAGTGCCATACTGCACCCTGGTTGACTGGCTCTCTAAGAGAAGATCAAACCAAACTCAATCAGAGATTGGCAAAAGAAGAGGTTCTCTCTTGTCTGAAGATGAAAAACCCCAAACCAAACTCACTGCCATGGAGTCAAGGCTGACTTGTCGAGAGAAGATTTTAAGGATGAGTGGCATCTGGCCTGGATAAACTCAGACAAGGTTGCTAATGGCAGAGGTTCTTTCAGGCAGCAGAGACAGGCAGGGCATCTTGAGGCTACCACGTTGTCAGTGTAGCAGGAAATAAGATGCAGGCGTAGGAGTGGACGAGATCGAAATTGAAGTTAGAAGTTAAGGTCAAGGGTCTCAGGCTGAATTTAGCACACTGTGTTTTAGCCCGGTCAAGAGCTCACCAGGTCAGCCTAATCCTCAGCACTGCCTTTTGAGCTCATTGGCCTTGCTCTGGTTCTGCAGGTGTTTGTGTTTCTGACATGGGTAACAGGCGTTCACAATGATTCCAAGAAGTTCATACAGCATCTCCTCAAAAACAGTGTCAAGGAAAGGTGACTCAGGAAGGGTTGGGAGCAGAGCTGCACCTCAGAGGTCTCTGACTACACTGTGGGGCACGGAAGGAAGCAAGAGAGACAATGGCTAAGAACAAGACAAGCTGCAGTAAGGGGTAACAATATGGGAAGAGACGGAGCAGGTCTTTGCTGGGTTGTGGAGCTGAGATGAAGAGGTCTGGATTTCATGAGGCAGTCAAATTGCACTTGGTAATACAGTAAGAGACTAGGTGGGGTGCAGGGGGATCAAATGCTCACTTCTCTGACACCCAACGTCTCGATCAATTCGATTCATTATTTCTGTTCCTCCTTGTTCGAAACAATGCTGATGATAACATGGATTGCCAGAAGGCGTGTACAATCAGTCTGATGAGAAATACAATCAGAATTCTCCTAACCCTAACCTTAACTCTAACTTTGGATGTATCATCAAGAAAGGCCAACTGCTGGCAAAGCCCACCATGCTTGGTAACCCAGAGGCTCACCCAAAACGAAGGAGACTTTCCATGCGATGAACTGACACGACAGTCACAAAGTGGACTCCCACACACTGGAGGTCACGAGGATGACACAGAACTGGGCACTTCAAAAAGCTTGTCGGAAAATTCCATTACTGTGCTAGTTAAAGGTTTAGGGTTCACTTGGCACAGTCAGGAGTCTCAGTATTTTGGCTGTTAAGGTGCAGCAATAGCTCCACGATGAACGACCAATCCATGGAAAGGATATTGCCTCGGAGATGCCGCCTGCTTCCAATATGAATAGGTGCTATGGAAAAGCTTGCTTGCATTTTACTGGGTCTGGATCCTGCATCTAGCTCATCATCTGACCGCTGGTTCTCTAGACTTGAGCTAGTAGCCTGCTGTATTGCCTACTAAGTCTGGGACTCAACAATAGTCTGCCATCTTACTAATAAGTGTTGGATGTATTTGCCTCTGCAGAAGAAGACTGCTGTCTGATCTGCCAATCTTGGGTTCATCAGCCCCTGCTGCTTCATGAATCAGTAGAAGCCTCCAGCCTGGCATCTCACCCGCCGACTTGGAACTTGCTCATTTATACAACTGTATGAGTCATTTCCAAAATATAACCCTCTCTGTGTATTAAAAAAAGAGTCCTGGTGGAGCTGTAGAGTATGTGTGGCACCACTAACCTCAAGTGCAGTGGTTCAAACCCAACAGACACTTGGCAACAGAAAAACTAACCTATCTGCTTCCATGAAGAATTATAGCCTCAGAAACCCGATGCACAGTTGTGATGAGTTGGAATAGACTATAGGAGTGGATTTGTTTTTTGGTTTTGTTATATGTACTTAGGACACTTCACTGGTTTTGCTTCTGTAGAGAATTCACTCTAAGACAACTGATTTTTAGTTCCATTTTCCCAAGAACTCTTTGAAGACCGTCTGTGCAGTTGTATGAGGCCAGGTTGGCCAAAGAAACAAATCAGTGACACTCATATATGTGTAAGAAAGAACTTCATATCAAAAGGTAATTATATATCAGGAAAACATCCCAGTCCAGTCCGACTCAAGTGCATAAGTCTGATGGTCCATAAATTCCCTATTCAGACTCACATAGTCACAAGCAATGATGCAGAATGCAGGAAGATCACAGGCCCGTGGCTACAAAGTCTAGTGGATCCCAGGGCGGTGGACACATCTCCAGGGCTCTGGTTCCCATCAGGGTCAGCCAGCGTGAAGGCAGAGAGAGAGAGAGACACGGAGGTTCCCAGGACCCTCCTTATGAGAAGACCACGCCCACAAGGAGGCACCATCAGGCCTGATAACAGGCCAGACTCCACCCCTACACTTTTATGTATCTTCAAGTTGACATAAAAGTATGTAACTATCACCAGAGTAAAACCAGAAAAAGCCAGACCATGCCAGAGAAGGAAACTTCCAATACTGCACATACTGCAACGAGAACAAGAGGAAAATGGTGGATGCATTCTTCCAATGGAAGAAAACTTGTGAGACCCAGAAAAAAAGACAGTTTGGTTGAGTTCTGGCTTTCAGAGTTTCCATTGTTCATAAGGACACCAGGAATCAGAGCCCACTAGATGACCATTAACAATAACCTGTGCTCCATTTCTGTTCTCAGACCAGCTGCGTAGGCCATATCTCTTTTCTAGCCCTTACCACCAGGAGATCGCATGACCGATTAATGGCCACTCGGTGCCTAAGTTTGCCAAGGAACTTAGAAGTCAACTGAAAGCATGGGAGTCCTCATAACACCATCACTTCAGACCTTCTGGCTACAAATCTTGGATTTTCTCTCAACCCTTCGGAATGCCATGCAGAAGCTCAGGGTCTCCACAGGACGCACCATCACAGGGCGCCGGTTTACTCTAGAGAAATAGATGCGAGAGGCCAATAGGGTGGAGCCTAAGCGGCTTCCCAAGGAGGGTCTTCTCATTAACATAAAGCCTCAGACATCTCACCAAAGATACTTTAACCCCATGGTAATCCCAAGGTTTAGAGGTTGGCGCTTAGAAAATGAAGAAAAGGGGCAATTCTTTACATAGCAGTGACCCTAAGAGGAAACGTGTTGGATTTAGACTTCACCATTTCAGTGCCAAAAATAAATGCCGATGACAGTAAAATAGAAAACAAAAGGAGAGAAACAGACTTGCTGGGGAAAATAATGTACTTGATTTGTGGTATTGTGAGTCTGAAGAGCTTCTAGAATGTTCAAGTATGAAAGTCAACAGCAGTGGCTTCCAACCAGGGACAGTTTTGAAGCCCCACACCCTCCCACCAAGGGGTCTTTGGAAATGTCTAGAAATAATGTTGACCAGAAAAACTAGAGTCATGCTAGTGGCATCTAGTGGGGTGAGGAAAAGATATTGCTAAATGTCCTATGATGCATAAGCTCACTCTCCTCAACAGAGAATTACCCAACCCCAAATGTTTATAAACAAAGACTGACTGAGTCCGTTGGGCTGAGATAATGTCAGCAGACCCTTTCCTCTCCAAACAAGAAGGAAGGCAGATAAGAATGAGCAGATCAATGCAGGTAAGAACATGCTAGTAGAGACGCAACAGCCAAGACCCACATCAATCTGTAACAAGGATATGATCTAACTGGTCTATCACTTTCACTGCCCGACAGACGATCACTTGATCTCCGAACCACAGTGCTGCAAAACAAGAAAAGAAAAAGACAGGAGAGAGGTGGGCATGAGAGAAGGGGAAAGGAAAGCAAAATAGAGGTGAAATGGTTGAACAGACAGAATGAAATACGGACAGGAGAGGGATGGAACGTAAAGAAAGGACGTGAAAGGGGCAGGAAGGAAAGAGAATGTGAAGGGAGGATGGTGGGAAAGCGAGAGAAATATGGTAAAGGTATCCCTGGGGGCAGAGCATGGATCCCAAAGTCAGCAGTTCAAAACCATCCTGCTCCAGCTCTGTGGGTGAAGGATGAGGCTTTCTATTCCCATCAGGAGGCTAGCAGAATATGGTGGGTGTGCAATTTTAAGATACAAAACTAGTGGCCATTCCTTTTTAAAATAATTTTACTGGGGGCTCATACAGCTCTTATCATAATACATACATACATTGTGTCAAGCACATTTGTACATTTGTTGCCAT
>NW_022107431.1:16358349-16361675 GCF_000313985.2 Echinops telfairi
GACCCTTCTGTAAGGGGATGTCCAGTTGCCTACAGATGGGCTTTGGGTCCCCACTCCGCACTCGTCCTCATTCACAATGATACGATTTTTTGTTCTTTGATGCCTGATAACTGATCCCTTCAACACCTTGTGATCACACTGGCTGGTGTGCTTCTTCCATGTGGGCTTTGTTGCTTCTGAGCTAGATGGCCGCTTGTTTACCCTTCAAGCCTTTAAGACCCCAGACACTATATCTTTTGATAGCCGAGCACTATCAGCTTTCTTTACCACATTTACTTGTGCACCCATTTGTCTTCAGCGATCGTATCGGGGAGGTGAGCACACAGTGATATGATTTTTTGTTCTTTGATGCCTGATACCTGATCCCTTCAACACGTTGTGATCACACTGGCTGGTGTGCTTCTTCCATGTGGGCTTTGTTGCTTCTTAGCTAGATGGCCACTTGTTTGTCTTCAAGCCTTTAAGACCCAGACACTATATCTTTTGATACTAGTGGCCATTCTTAATAATTTTGTGAAACTGTTGTTGTTAGGTGCCATCGAGTCTGTTCCAACCCATAGTGACCTTATGCACCACAGAGGGAAACGCTGCCCGGTCCGGCACCATCCTCACAAGGGTTCCTGTGCTGAAACTCATTGTTGCAGCCACAGCATCAATCCAGTTCTATGAGGGCCTTTCTCATTTTTGCTGCCCCTCTACTTTACCACACATCATCGTGTCCTCTCCAGGGACTGGTCTCTTCTGACATGTCCAAAGCATGGAAGACGAAGTCTCATCATCTTTGTTTCTCAGGAGCACTCTGGCTGTGCTTCTTCCAAGACAGACTTAATCATCCTTTTGAAAGTCCGTGGTACTTTCAGTATTTTTCTCCAGAACCACAATTCACCTGCACTTGATTCTTCTAAGCCTTCTTTATTCAATGTCCAATTTTCACATACAGATGAGGCGACTGAAAATATCATGGCTTGGGACAGGCGCACTTTAGTCCTGAAAGTATCATTCTTACTTTGCAATACTCTAAAGAGGTCTCGCTTGGCAGATGTACCTAAGACAATACATTTTTTGATCTCTTGACGGCTGCTTCAGTGAGCATGGATTATGGATCCAAACCGAATAAAATTCTTGACTACAACTTTCTCTTCACTTATCATGGTGATACCTATTAGTTCAGTGGTGAGGACTTTGGTCTCCTTTACATTGAGATGTAATCCAAACTGAAGGCTGCCATCCTTGATCTTCATCAGCAAATGCTTCAAGTCCTCCTCATTTCCAGCAAGCTAGGTTGTAGCCACTGCATACCACAGGTTGTTAATTAAGCCTTCCTCCAATCCTGATGCCACACTCTTCTTCACATAAGCCGGCTTCTCTGACGCTTTGCTCAGCACACAGATTGAACAAGGATGGTGAGAGGATACAACCCTGATGAACTCCCTTCCTGATTTTAAACCAGGCAGTATTCCTTTGTTCTGTTCACACAACTGCTTTTTGGTTCATGTATAAGTTCTACATGAGCACAATGAAGTGTTCTGGAATTCCATTCTTCTAAAGGTTATCCATAGCTTGTTATAATTCACACAGTTAAATGCCTTGGAATAGTATAAAACACAAGGTAACATCTTTCCGATAATCTCTGCTTTCAGCCAAGCTCCATCTGACAGAGACAATGATATCCATTGTTTCATGTCCTCCTCTACATCTGGCCTGAACCTACCGCAGCAACCTGTCGATGTACTGCTGCAACAGTTGTTGGGTGGTCTTCAGCAAAATGTTACTTGCATGTGCTATTGATGATATTATTCTATCATATTAGTATTCTGTTGGGTCACCTTTCTTTGGACTCGGCACAAATATGGATCTCTTCCAATCAATTCATCAGGAAGTGGTCTTGGAAATTTCCTGGATTGGCAAGTAAGTGCATCCAGTGCTTCATCCGCTTGCTGAAGCATTGCAATCGGTATTCCATCAATTCCTGGAACTTTGCTTTTGGCTAATGTGTTTTTTTTTTCAGTGCACCTTGAACTTCTTCATCCAGCACCATCGGTTCTTGCTCATATGCTATCTCCTGAAATGGTGGAACATTGACTAATTCTTTTTGGTACAAGGATTCTATGTAATTCTTTCCATCTTCTTTCCATGCTTCCTGCATCAGTCAACATTATCCCCTAGAATCTTTCAATGTTGAAACTGGAGGTTTGAATTTTTTCTTGATTTCTTTCAGTTTCACACATGCTGATCATTTTCTTCCCTTTGGCTTTCGAAATCTAGGTCTTTGCCCATTTCGTTGTAACAGTTGTCTTTGTCTTCTTGAGAAGCCCTTTGAAATAGTCTATTCAGCTCTTTGACTTCATTGTTTCTTCAATTTGCTTTTCAATGAAAAGCTAGCAAATCTACCTAGAATAGCATCAAAGCCACTTTCAAAAGCTATATTAACAAAAAATGACAAAATAGTAACCAGAACCTTGCATAAATCACCATGATTTACATTAATGTTGTCCTAGCCCTACTCCAGGAGGCTTGGCAGGGGTGGGGAACCTGGGAGCAGAGCAGGAGAGGGAAAAGCAGCATGGTGCACTGAAGTGAGAGAGTGTTGGGAGACGTAATGTGGGCCACCTGGTAGTCACGGCACAGGGTCACTCTGCAAACTAAGCTTGTAAGAAGCAATAAGAAGATGGGTCCTTTCTAACAAAATTGTTATACAGCCCAAAAGGCAAGTTACAGCTGGAAAAAAAGAGACTGCCATAGCGAATCCAGGGAGGTTTCGCTGAACCCGGGAAGACTTCCCAGTCCCCGGGAGACTGGGAAGAAGTGAATAGAATGTGTCCATGTCACAGTTAGGTCTTGCATCTAAAAGGCTGTCTCTGCCATGAGTTAGCTCTCTGCTTCCTGCAAGTAGTCTGATGCTGCTGGGTCTTCGTTTCCTTCTGATAACCAGGAATGATGGTATATCCCCCTCCTTGGAATGCCATGAGGATTATACGAGATAATAAAGGCAAAGCATGGATCAAAGCAGCTGGGGCAGGGTAGGGGCTCCACTGGTGGCAGCTGTAAAAGCTGTCTTGGTGGCTATGGCAGTCCCATAATCTCCTGTCAACTTGAGTGAAAGGAGAGAGCCTGTCCATCAGGTGATAGCCAATAGTGCCTCTGTGTGGGCATGGCTTTCTCCTCAGAAGTCTGGGAACTCCTGTCTTCCTCCCTGGAGGTGGACTATACACTCTCTCTGCTTCACATTCCTGTTGACAAACCACATGGTGCTACGCTAATGGAGCTAGAGCCCTGGAGATGGAGGAACCACGTGGAGACCCACACCTGTGCTGAGATGCTTCTAC
>NW_022107431.1:16362532-16370155 GCF_000313985.2 Echinops telfairi
GGTTTCCAATAGTTTGGTCAAAACCTTGACAAGTTTGATACCATGGAGTAGCTACATGTGCTTCATGAGTGAGTATCAAGTGGAGCACACAATGCAATCAGTTTTTAGTGAGCGACCTAATCCAAGGTGATATAATGATTTTCCACAATGCAATCTTGTGGTAGTTACATAATTTCCTGTCAATTTGAAGATATAAAAGTGAAGGGATGGGCTGTGATAGTTTGGTGTTTTGTGCCAACATGGCTTCCTTAGGAACATGTGGGTGGAGTTAAGCCTGTCTTCAATCAGGTCACCGCTTGATTAGGAGGCGACTGAGATAAATGGCTCTTTGAGGCCAGCCTCTTCCTCTTTCACCCGGAGGCCGGCCATGCACTCTCTCTCTGCTTCACCTTCCTGCTGACAAGCCACTTTGAGCCACGCTGATAGCAGCCAGAGTCCCAGAGATGCATCCACCACCATTGGATCTTTAAGACTTTGCACCCACTGGCCTGTGATCTTCCTGCATTCTGCATCATTATGTCTGGCTGTGTGAGTCTTAAGAGGGATTTATGGACTAGTATCGGACTTAGGGAGTAGAACTGGACTTATGCACTTATCTGGACTGGGCTGGGATGTTTGCTTGATATATAATTACTTCTTGATATAAAGCTCTCTCTTGCACATATATGAGTGTCCCTGGATTTTTTTTCTCTAGTAAACCCAGTCTAATACAAATCACATGTAGTCAATAATTCAATTGAAGACCTAACAGTAGGGAAGAATGGGTTTTCAATCTGATAATTTTTAAATTATAAAACCAGAATACACACACACCATATATAATCTACAAGCAAAGGAATGCCAAGAATGACTGGCAGACATCAGAAACTAAAAGAGAGGCTCCAGAGGAATCAACACAGCTGAGACCCTAATTTGAACACCTAACCTATGGAATAGTTGAAAATACATTTCTGTTCTTTAAAACCATTCATGTGTGGGATTTGTGCTACAGCAGCACCACGCAACTAAGACAACTGTGTCCGGACTTTATTGTGTAATGAAGTACTGGAGCGATGGTTTCTTACATAAATTACAGATTATAAAAGAAGTCGTGTACCCCAACAGCCAGGGCACTCACCTGTCCAGCAGTAAGTTAGGAGCAAACAGGAGCTTTCCTGGGTGTTCCATTGAGCGCCAGACGAGGCCGATCATCAGAATCTCCAGCCAGGCACATTCCAGAAGGTGGACTTGATCATGGAGGGTCAAATCTACAAAACCTGGAACAAGAGAAAGAAAACTCTGCTCACTTAAATTATTGGTGAAACTAATGCAAAACAGGATTTGGGCTGGTAGCGTCAATGTCTCACTAGGTGGAATAAAGTGTAACTGGAACACTATTAACATGGAGCATGCTAGATGGTGAAATCAAATAATAATTTTTTCGTCATACCTATATCATAGCTTTATAGCTATGCTAGCTATATAGCAATAACATAGCTATAGCAATGACTCTTAATACAGCATTGACTTTATTACCCCTTCATGTCACATCTAAAAACAATGCATTAATGTATACAATCCACTAAGCTTTTTGAACTTCTCTAGTTGTGTTGTTGTTGTTAGGTGCGATCGGTCAGTTCTGACTCATAGCAGAATGAAACGCTGCCCAGTTCCGTGCCATCCTCACAATTGTTCCTATTTTGAGCTCAACAATATGGCCACTGTGTCAATCCATCTTGTTGAAGGGCTTCCTCTTTTTCTCTCTTCCTCTACTTCACCTGAATGAGGTACTTCTCCGGAGAATGGTCTCTCCTGACAACATGTCCAAAGTATGTGAGACCAAGTCTCACCATTATTGCCCTACATACATGGTGTTAAAACCTGTATTCTTCCTATTTGGACATTTCTAAGAACCAACTGTGGGTGAAGAAGAAAGTCAATAAAAATAGAGTGACCCTGAATAGGATGGGTTGACACAGGCGTCACATACATCAGGCTAGCATGAGCCAGAGATGACCCAACTATAATAACCACATGTGGCTATTATTATTCACTTTTGTTTCAGCTAAAAGTATATAAGATTCAAGGAATTTATTTCTTTTATTGATTTATTTTTTAATCATTTTATTGGGGGCTCATACAACTCTTATCACAATCCATACATCCATCCATTGTGTCAAGCACATTTGTACATATGTTGCCATCATCATTCTCAAAATATTTGCTTTCTACTTGAGCCCTTGGTATCAGCTCCTCATTTTTCCCCTCCTTCCCCAACCCTCCCTCATGAACCCTGGATAACTTATAAATTATTATTATTTTGTCATGTCTTACACAGTCTGATGTCTCCCTTTACTCACTTTTCTGGAGCTGAAAGGTCTTAAGAAAATGTTAATTCGCTGAGGTTTCAATTAATATTTGGGGACAATTCCTCAATGAGTCCTGCCAATTTCCAGTGTGACTGGACCTCATTTTCAGATGGCATACCATTTGTTTCTCTCCTCTCCTAATGCTCACTGCTTCACATGAGGGAGAAATGGAATTATGGGATAAACATCAACCATTATCAACACCCTACCCAGAAAAACCTCAAACAATTACACAGGATGGAACTGGGGGCCAGAGCTGGGGGTTGCCCTGTGGACTTAGAAGTGGTTTGGCGATCAGGAACCACAGCTGGCCGTGTAACCAGCCCATTTTGGGAAAACGGAGGGGCAACGCTTTCGGGTGGCAACTTTATATGTTCAACTGAACCATGCTTTCTAACTCCAGGACTATTCAATCCTGACAGCTTTAGTAGCCTTTGGGGAGCTTAAGAATCCGAGCACAGCTATTTCTACAACACAGGCATGGTGATTATGAAATCTGTCCGGACTATGTCTGTTAGTAATAATTCTCAGTCTGAGTCCAGCAGGACTGCTGGGGCCTGGCTTTTCTCTCTCTCTCTCTCTCTCTGTCTCTCTTTAAAATGTGGTAGGTCTTTGAGCAAGACACAGCCGAGGAATTCTCTCTCCCATATTGCTCACAGACAAGGGTTATTATATCTATTGCCCAGGAAGGACCTTTGGCAAATTCTCTGGGCAGGGTTTGGGGTAGTGTGGAGAGAAGGCTGTCCACCAACGTTTTCATCGATGGGCATCGTTCGTTAGTTGACAGGTCTCCTTTCTTACAAAGTACTCATCTCAATGTTATTAACCACACAGGTACAACACCCAGTTTCTGGGTGTTGAATAAACACCCATTACGACTTCCAGTCAATAACTAGTGGGCAAAACTGATAGAATATACCTCAAACGAAAGCATCCTATGAAAACTCTGTAGAACCATCCAGTTTCTTTAAAAACAAAAACATCCAGCTTCTGTCCTTCTGGTGTGGTTGTTACTTAATGTGCTCAAACAGAAGCATCACACAGGGGTGGCCACAAAGAGCAGAAATTCATTTTCCCAGTTTGGAGGCTCGGAGGCAGAATTCGGGACACCAGCTCTGGGGCACGCGTTCTACTCTCCTACAATGTTTTGTTTGCTTTTGTTTTCAATGTTTCCTCCCTTACACTTTAACCGCTCAGGGCTGTCAAAGGAACTTAGAGCACAACCAGCCTACTTTGCTAGTGACTGATAGACACGTTGCTTCATTTGTCTGAGGAGCCCTGGTGGGCTGCAATCTGCACGGTCAGAACTTCGAAACCACCAGCAGCTCTGGGGGAGAAAGATTGGGCTTTCTACTCCCAAACCATCACAGTCTCGGCAACCCACCCGGGGTCTCTAGGAGTCAGCATCCACTCCACGGCGGCAGTGACTTTGGTTGTTTGGCTTTCGGTTGCCTTGGCCTAGAGGTTTACTTTGTCAAGTCTTGTCCCCACACTGGGTGCAGCGAGACTCTGTGGAGCCATGCTGAAGCCTGTGCAGACATCCTCAGGGAACGCGACTCATCCAGTACAACGTCCCACACTGCTTCAGAGCCAAAGCTAAGTCAAGGTGGCCCTTTGGGAAAGTAATCCAAAAAATTAAACAAATGCAACAGCCTGTCTTATTCCTGAGGGATGCAATCTATGGAGATGTAAAGTAAAACCCTATGAAAGCACTCTTGTGCGTGCGTGCGCGCCCATAATCACACACACGCACGCGCGCACGCACGCACGCACGCACCACGAAAGCGCCTTTTCTCTGGAGGGCATCACCTACAAAACTTGAAGCCAGATGGCTGATTCTCTTCATAAATCCACTAGGACAAAAATACTGGTTTCCTGACCTTCAAAAAATTAATCATGCTCTAAGTCATAGAATGACCCCAATGTGCTCCAAAATGTCAATTACGAAACTGCTGGCCGCATTTTTCTTTATTGCTTTACTATTTAATGGACAGAGATTTAAATAATTCATCCCCTTGACCCTTGATGGCAAATACTCGATGCAAAGGTACAATTAAATTTTTTTTTTCATCTTAAATAAGAAATCCTGACCAGTGAGGTTCTGATACAATGACACTTTCATGCTGAACCAAACCTGGCATTGGTGGGAGAAACTTATAGAACATAGGTCCCAAGTCAAATGCTAAGCAATGTAGACATTTTCATTTTATTTTTTTTTCTTTAAAAAAGAGTCATTTAATGCCAATCAATCGGCCTTGTACCTCTTGGGCTAGTCGAGTATGATTTCTCTGTCTGCCCTTACAAACAAACAAACGAATCCCTCCTCAGACTCCTTTCCTCTGAGTCCTGTGTCCTGTGAGAGCCTCACAGACTTTTCTGGAAGCAAAGAGTAGCCCTCCTTCTCAGACCTGATGACTAGCTCTTTCTAACACACTTGGCAACATGAGGCACCTTGGTTATCATGAGTAGAGGAGAGTGGAAGCAAGGACAAACAGAGGAATCAAAAAGGTCAAGTGGACCTGAGTGGACCTGAGTTGAACTTCCTCTGTGAGCTGGTGCCAATTATCTTATGGCTTCTCAGAGTTTCCCAGCTGTCAACTGCAGGTGAACAGACCTATCACTTGCAATTCTTGGAAAAGGCTAAGGAGTTTGGCAATACCTCAGAGGTCCATAGTAGCTAGCTCCGCAGTGGCTATTTCTCGTCTTCTCTAGTTTATCTCAATAGGCTTACAGCTTCTGCATTGAGAAAAGGGCACTACTTTCTCAAGGCCCCCAGAGAAATATTTTTGGTTAGAGCTTCCAACTCACATTGGGACTTGAGTGTTTTCCCGAAGTCATGATGTCATCTCATATCTTCTGTTTATTTTTTATTTCTATATAGAAACAACCCAATAAAAAAGTTAAAAGACTTCTTGGACATCAAACAGCTCTTAACAAACTTTTTTTTTTCTTGATTTAAAAGCAAGGGAATAAAAGCATGTGGTGTGTATGTCTCCTGAAATACATATACCAAAAAAGGCGAAAAGAAAGTTCATTGGGCTTTTATTATGCTCAGAGCATTTCAAAATGTGTAGCAAATCCAGGATGCCACTGTATTTGTCCATCCCCAGTGTGAACGTTTTACTCTTGAACTCAGCAGCCTCACCCCTGGTGTCCACTGCTCCTTATCTGCCACAGGCAATAGAGAACAGAACTGACCTTGAGAACAACCTGATGGCCTCTAGGCAAATGCTCAACCATAAAAAGCACAGGCAAGTGAAGAACTATTTGGGACTAATTGGGACATTGATATTTTAGAGACATGACACCATTAGCATAGCTCGGTGTTTCCCAGATCCCCTGTTGATTTCCTGGAATGATCCAGGGGTCCTTGAGACAGATACCTTCACTTTGTCTTGGATTTTGGAGTATATAGTACAAAAGGTTTTAATTGCCGGGGGGTGCTGAGTAATTTTTTTAAGGGGACAATAGGCCAAATAAGTTTGAGAATTTATGATTATAGACTTCTCACTGAAAAAGGAAATCCAAAGGTAGAATTGATATCCAGTTTGCGCAATGGTTTTAAAGTTGCAAATCCCACTCCAGACATAGTCTCAAGGAATCACATTCCTTAAAATGCTCCCTTGAAAAATGATTAGACTTTAGCCAAAGGGGTGAGTTTGGATTCTGCTTCCTAAGTTTCCTAGCAGTTTATCCCTCTGATGGACATCGGCCAATGTTTCTTGTTGAGTCTCTGTGTGTGTGTGCATGTATGTGTGTGGATAATAAATTGCTGTCATATTTTAAACATCCACCAGTATTAGATGATGTTTATATCTCAACATTTAGAAAACAGAAACGGTGAGTAGAAATAAATTACCTCTGATCTAGAGAGACAATTATGAACTTTTTTTTCTAGAGAGAAAAGTGGCACACTATTATAAAAGCATCCTTGTCTATTGAAAAACGTTAAGTGCTCACTACTACCTTACAGATTGGCTGTACAAATCACCTGGAGGTCCCTTAGGAGACAGACCTCACCGCCATCTACTTCTGGGAGACCCAAATCCTGAAAACCATATGGCGCACATGAGCGGTGGTCATGAGTTGGAATGGATTCAATAAGAACTAACAATTCTATAAAGGCATCTCAACATGTGAAGGTGTACCTTACCCAGAACAATTATAATCCAAAGGCACGCTACTCTTGACTGTAACCATGAACTTCATAAAGTATTTCCCCCTCAGTTTTACTTATCGATTTAGTTTGCCACACAAACCAGGATGGGGATTCGGAAATGCGTTCTTATTGTCCAAAGCCTGCAGGTGTCTGAATGCCGGTCCTAACATGTAAGAATTTAGAAAGTCCAGAAATGTCATCCTTTAAATGATGCCCTCCGCCATTGCTGTAGCATCAGAGTCTTGCGTCTTTGACAAAGGGGTGGGCTATGTTCCTTATGGAAGCACCCATCCATTCAGCTGGCCAACAACTGTTTCAAATTTATCAACTGGAAAAGGCTTTCCTCACCTAATGAATTGCCATGTTCCCTTTTTGTTGGGTAGTGAAGTGGAGCTAACGGCAGGTGACCTGTGGCCCTGCCACCAGAACACACTCATCCAAATCCAACTCACTGCCATCGAGGCAATTCGGATTCATGGTGACCCTCAAGGACAAACAGCATTGTCCCATGTGGGTTTTTTCCAAGACTGTAACTCTTTAAGGGAGTAGAAAGCCTCATCTTGCTCCCAAGGAGAAACTGGTGGTTCAAATCATTGGCTTCATGGTTTGCAGCTCAGTGCATAACCCACTGTACTACGAGGGCTCCAGTAGGGCACGGCCACATGACATTCAAACGCAGGAACAATTTCACCTGCCTCTTGAGAAAATGATTGCATTACTCCTAATTATTTCTTCACTAAACTCACTGTACTGCTGAATTACAAGGGAACTCCCATTAGATCATGCCAGGAAGAAGGGGGACGAATCATGCAAACAAGTATAAGTGTTTCCATACACACATCAATTCACCAGTGAGTACATCATGGGTTGGCGGGTAGAGAACTAGTTTCACATGAGAAAATAATTCATCTCCCAAATAGATCTAAAGCCAGGAAGAAATAAGTCAAGGCTTTCAACTATGAAGATGACACTTGGGGGATCCAAAAAATATATATATATCCTTCAGAGAAAGCAAGGCAGATGGCAACTCTACCTTGTTATCAAGCCCATCTGTATTGCACTCAGAGCTCTGGTTTATGAAGAGATGGTTGTCATGACAATAAGCATTTGAGAAGC
>NW_022107431.1:16373057-16375767 GCF_000313985.2 Echinops telfairi
TATTGCTACAAACCCGATTTATGTTCTCCCCACACCACCCAGTCTTTCTGAGGAACCCTTAGGTAGCAAGTGAAGCCCCTGCTTTAATGTGGGGGAGAGGGGTGGTGGGATGTCAGCCCGCACCTCCCAGCAGGCCTTGCATTGACTTCCTGTTTGGGGAGCAGTGAGCGGCCTGAGGGTGCCAGGCTCCCCCGAGGGCATCTAACTGAGTGGCTGGGCCAGGTTTTTCTCACAAAGCTGGCAAGCAAGGTGTCAGCCTGGCACAGAATTGGAGGCGAATGCAACTCAATGCTACTTTGTCCGTTGAGAGTTCTTGGAACTAAAAGCATTTTGGAACCTACTCATTTCTTTCTTCTTTTCATTTTGATAAATCAAAATAACTTGAATTTGAAAAGAGACTAGCCCCACCCATCCATTTAAAAGTGGCTTTCCAGTCTGTCTTGCAGGGCCATCAACCAAAGGAACAGAAAGAAAGCTGATGTAAAGAATGATTAATATTACTCTTTGTCCTTCTCTCCTTACCACCTACCAACCGATTAGGACACCCTCCAGGAAGCCAAGGGCCAACATTCATTATCTCGCTTTCAACGTCTCTGGATATCCTGGTTAGCTTCTCAAAGAGGCTTCCAGAAAGAGGAGATAAGCGAGAATCAAGGATGGGCATGGAGGAGGCTACTCCTGATTCCAAGAAGTTGTACTCACAACCCTGGCTTCCCTCTAGAATCGAACAAATAATTAAAAAAAAAAAAGAATTGGACAAATAAGTACTCTTCAAGCTTTCAGTTACTTGGTCCAAGTATTTCAGGCCATCAGCAAGATCTTTAGTTCGCTAGGACTGCTCTCCCAGAAACACCCCAAGCAGATCTCGCGTTAACAGACGGATTTTGATTCTCTCATAGTTTAGCAGGCTGCAAGTCTGAAGTCAGAGGGCCAGAGCACCGGCAGCACGGAAGGCGTTCTCTGTGTCGGGTCTGAGGGAAGGTCCTTGTTCCCTTTCAGTATCCGTCCCGCAGCGCTCCTGGAAGACCTATGTTTCTTGGCATCCATCTTCTCCTGGGCCTGAAAGGTTCTCAGCACACGGACCCCACTGCCAAAGAACATGCTTCATTGCCGGCTCATTTTGCTTAGTGGGAGTCAGGTTCCTCTGTCCTCTGCTGGCTTGTCTAACCTCCTTTACCTCTCAAAGCATAACCCAGTTCTGTAGATTGCATCCCGATGGCGTCCTCTGACCTTGCCTCATCACCATTCTGCTGGAGGGTACAAGCTCTGACAGGTCAGAGCACAAGCTGGAGAAAAACTGCTTGCGACTGGGGATCAAGACCTAGATTCACTGACTTACTTATTTGGTGGGAAATAAAACTATGAAGGAATAAAATTCACAGCACTCTCCCCCAGAAAGAAAATATATACATTTTTAAAGATCATTGTTTCATACGCCAAATTAGAAGTAAAGCTCAGGGTCATTTAACAAGGCTGAGGTGTCTGTAAGGAGTCGCAGTGAGGGTCGAGCTGCTGAAAGAAAGCTCAGCAGGTCAAACCTGCTGGCTCCTCTGTGGGGCAATGGCAGCAAGTCCATCTGCTTGTGTGAAGATTTACCACCATTTCCGAAACCCTGTGGGAAAGGTCTACTCTGGTCGGTAGGGTCACAAAGCAGCAGAATCAGCTGATGGCCGTGGGTCTGGTTGAGTCTTGGAGGAGTAGACATTCTTTCTTGCCCACAAAGGACATTGCTGAAATGACACTCTGTTTCATTTCATGATGACCAGACTATTAATAGAGGAATAGTACAAGAAGAGAAATTAGTTGCTTTGGGAAAATAGGAGCTGGGTTTGGTCAGACTGAGTTTTCTCAGACAACATTTGTGGTTAGATGACATTAACTCGGCTCCGCCCCATCGTGACCCTCTGCACAACAGAATGAAACGCTGCAGGGTCCCAGGCCATCCTCACAACTGTTCCTAAGCCTGAGCCCAGCGATGCAGCCACTGTCAGGCCATCTCGCTGAGGGCCTTCCTCTATCTCCACCTTCCCCCTTTACCAAACATGCTGTCCTTCTCCAGAGACTGGTCTCTCCTGACAGTGTGCCCAAAGTATGGAAGACGAAGTCTTGCCGTCCTTGCCTATAAAGAATACTCTGGCCTTACGTCTTCCAATACAGATGGGTTTGTCCTTTTAGCCGTCCATGGTCCTTTCAGTACTCTTGTTGAGCACGGCAATTCAAATGCACAGACAATGTAGAATGAAGGAAAGCAGGGCCAGGATTCCTGCTTCCTTCAGATGACCTAAGTATCAGTTTCATATTATATAAAAAGAAAAATAATATACATATATATTGGCAACCTTCTAGATCACCGTGAATGTAAATAGGATTTTTGGGGGGTTTTTTAGTGTGCAATAAGATGACTATGAATGCAATGCATGGATTGAGGTGGGAAAAAATATAGACTTTGTCAAGCCAAGCTTTGCCACTTGATAACTTATTAGTGCCCGGGATGAATTATTTTATCTCCAGTATCTCACACTGTGCCTAACCACACTGGATGTGCTAGCACCTATTTTCAATAAATGAATCATCACATGGAAGAAGCACACCAGCCTATGCAACCACGAGGTGTCGAAGGGATCAGGTGTAAGTCATCATCAGAACAAAAAATCTTACCATAGTGAATGATGGGGGGAGTGCGGAGTGGAGATCCAAAGCCCATTAGTAG
>NW_022107431.1:16376448-16390331 GCF_000313985.2 Echinops telfairi
AAATAAATAAATAAATAAATCATCCAGTTTCTTCATTTGCAAAGTAGAAATCATACTATCCCTATATTATATGACAGAGAAAACAAAAAGTAAGGTTAGTATATGTAAATTATGTTCATAAACACATATATGTACACACACGTGTGTGTATATGCAGAGTGTCTAATGTGCATGTGTACATGCATGTGTATATACATGTATATAGAGTGATGGTGTATTTATGTACATATGTCTCTGTGTGTAAAATATGAAAACATATATTATGTATATTTGTATATATACATATGTGTGTACATACATATCTATGAAGTACTTATCATAGAACCTGAAAAATGATGGTTGTCACCAGGCAATGGTAGTTATTACTTCTAGTTCCATTTTAATGATGAACGTTCCAATTATTAAATAATGTACAATGTAAATGATACATTTTCTCCTCACTACCTGTCACTGTCTCTCATCTCATCAAAGTGCGGAAGAGCCTACCCCTATATTTTTAAAATACGACCCCAATTGGAAAGGCGGTGCTTATTATGTTAAGGCAAAGAGGTCATGCCAAAGGCAGATGGGTCCTAAACAGCACTTCCGAGCTGTCTTACCAAGAGAGCAAAAGAGACACGGCAGTAGATAGAACTCATGGGAGGAGAAAGGGAAGGCTGCAGTCACTCTGGGATGGCAGAGGCCGATGAAGCTACAAGCCCAGGAACCCATAGGCCCTGCAGTAAGCAGACGATGAGAGAGAAAAATTAGAATTGCCCCTGGTGGGAGGGGCAGGGGTGTGTGTGTGTGTGCTGCAAAAGCAGACGCCTGCACGTTATCCTCGACGATGGGCTCTAAGACCAACGGTTTCCATTGCTAGGGTGGGCAGTGCATGCTTTTATTTTGTTTTGTTTTTCCTGCAAAAAGGGTAGCAGACCAAATATGTTTGGGAGCCCATTTTCGAGACTCTAGAGTTCAGAGGATAAAAAGCTACTGGTAGATTGTCTGGTTACATGCTTTCAGAAAGCTATGGGGCACATTTCAATGCCGTACATATTTTCCCCGGAACACAAAACACAATAGACTAAATGAGAATTTCATGGACATAAAATCACGGCAGGGAGTCCTGAGCCCACCAGTGTGCGCCTTTGAGTGTTCTGAGATTGTTCGAGAGTCAAAGTAGTATTATTAGCTACTGGGACATCTCTGCACCCATGATGCAATGAGATACGGATAAAAGGTTGTAATACAGAAATGGTGAAAAGCAGCTATTTAAGAGCATGAAACAGTAGTTATTTAAAAGCATGTACTGAGTTGGTCCTAAGGACTCACTATGACTCACCTCATAAGCTATTAAGAGAAATAGTTAATATCCTCTCTCTAACTAAAGCATGTTTGTGAAAATAAATCAGGCTTGAAGATTAAAGGTAAATGGCAAGCCCTTTCCCTTTAATGAAAAGATGACCAATTTAATAAATTATAGAATGGCCTTGAGATAATCCAAACCCAATCCACTGCTCTAGAGTCACTTCGGACTCATAGGGACCCTGGAAGACAAAGCAGAACTGTGCCTGTGGGTTTCGAAGGCTGTCCAGTTTTCTGGAATCAGAAAACCCCATCTTTCTCCCACAGAGCAGGTTAGTTGCTAAAGGTATAAACTACTACAACATCAGGATTCCGTGTCCAGGAGCTAGCACCAAGGTATTAAACACATCACCTTTACTTTTCAAAGAGAACAAAATCTGTTAGTGAGAAATTATGTATGAAATACATAGACAAAACCTCAAAAATCCACCCTTCTCTTCTTTCAAATCTATGACGTGGTCAATGGTGCCTGACGATAAATGGCCAGCCTAAGACTGAGCCAGGAGAAGAGACACCGACATCAACCATGGGCCTGGACAGGACCATTGCGAGGAATGGTTGGACGAAGTAAAGATCGTCCACCCTCTCGCCCGGAGGAAACCTGAGCCCTCAAAATGCAATACAGAATCATCGCAAAGGCGCGCAGCCTTGTAAAAGAGGTCTCTGTCGGCCGGTAAAGACCGCTCGTCTGTCAGTTTGTCATGCTCTAGCTGCTTGTGTGTTACTAGGATGCTGGAAACTGTGTCACTGGATTTCAAACACCAGCGGATTAGTCCTAGATGAGTACGTTTCATGAGACCTTCCAAACTAAGAGTAGACTATGAAGAAGAAATAGATGGCCCACTTTGGGGGAATTAGCCGTTAAAACTGTATGAATGGCAGTGGCACATTTTCGGATACTACAAACGCCATGAATCGTGGTGGAACGTTGTGACACCGAGCGCCAGAAGATGAGCCACTCGGGACAGAGGGTGCTCAAAATATGGCGCAAGAAGGGCTGTCTTTCAAGTGTGGAACAAGGATGTCACTTTTTTTTTAAACAAGGATGTCACTTGGAGGACTAAGGTATGCTCGACCCACGCTGTGGCATTTCCAATAGTCTCATACGCACGTGAAAGTTGTTCATTGAATGAAAAGGACTGAAGAAGAATCAGTGTGTGTGAATGATGGTGCTGGAGAAGAATCCGGAAAGTACCACGAATTGCAAGGGAACAAGCAAATCTGTGTTGCAAATACAACCAGAAGGCTCCGTAGAAGCCTGGATGGTGAGACTTCCTCTCACATATATTGGACAGGTTATCAGGAGAGGCTGGTACCTGGAAAAGGATCCCGTGCTTGGGAAAGTAGCAGGGCAGGGAAAGAGAGGAAAACACCAAGAGAGATAGAATGACAGTGACTGCAACAACAGGCTCAAACATAGTGTGTTATTCTGGGTACTTCAGAGAAACAAATCCACAGAAACGCATATGTGTAAGAGAGAGTTTGACATAAAGGATAAGTTCGCATCAAGAAAACATCCCAACCCAGTGCTGCCCAAGCCCACAAGTCCAACATTAACCCATATGTCCGACATCAATCCACAAAGTCCTCCTCCATCTCACAAAACACACACTATGATGCCGACTGCAGGAGGAAAGCCGAGTCAGTGAATGTGTAAGCATCTCAGCGCTGGCAGGGGTCTCCACACGGCTGCATCAGCACCCAGGGCTGCATCGGGGTAGGTCTATGTGGCTTCTTCTTGGGGGTGTCTTGCAGGAAGTGATCCTTGCCAGCTGAAGCAGGGAACTGGCTAAGGCAGCTGCACCCTGGTCCGCCCATCAGAAAACAAGAGACCCAAGAACTAGAAAGGTGAAGCTCACCTAGCCATTTATCCCTCTGCCCTTCAATTAACCCCACATGTGTTTTCCAGTCGGGTTGGCACAATAAACTACCTCACAAAGCAACCATTGTGAGGGGGGTGTTTCATTGTGCTGCACACGGGGTTACTATGAGCTGGTGCTGATTTGGCAGCACCTGGGCTAACAGAAGAATGTGACGGGAAGAAAAGAGACCCTCAGCATGTTTAATGAGGAATCATTGATCAAAGGCTAATTGATTATACTTGGTTATAATCAATATTTGTCTTAGGAGACCCACAATATAGTCTGTATCTGGTGCCCGTGTGGTTAATGACACTCTGTCAGAAAAATGAAATTAGTCCACTGAAAAGGTTTCTAATCATTTAACCTACCCCTAATTCTAGAAAATACTGCGGTTCAAGGTGACACTTGCTGGGTTAACTTTGGACCTGAACTTTCTAGAGAAAGGATGCAATCAGAACCATCTGTTTTCCCTCCTAGGCCCCTGTATTGTGCTTACACAAAACCAATATTCCAGAAAGATTTTGAGGGAGCTAAAAAGGATAGCCTTGAGAAGGATGGGAATCCCAGAATACTTAAGGGTGCTCCTGCAGAACCTGTACAAGGATTGAGAGGTAGCTGTGTAAACAGACCAAGGAAATACTGCACAATTTAAAATCAAGAACAGGGTATCTTTTCACTATACATCAGCAATCTATATGCCCTCTGTATTTTCAAAGAAGCTGGATTCTATGAAGAAGGATGCAGCATCAGGATTGGAGGAAGGCTTGTTAACAACCTGCAGTATGCAGATGACACAACCTTGCTTGCTCAAAGTGAGGAGGACTTGAAGCACTTACAACTCAACATCAAGGAGACCCAACTCCTCACATCTGGATCAATAGATAACATCATGATAAATGGAGAAAAGGTTGAAGTTGTGAAGGATTTCGTCCTGCTTGGATGCACAATCAATCTCATGGAAGCAGCAGTCAGGAGATCAAAAGTTGAGTTGCATCAGGTAAATCTACTGCAAAAGATCTATTTAGAGTATTGAAAAACAGGATGTTATTTTGACAACTAAAGGTGTGCCTGGTTCACCTTCCTGACACAACTGCTGAAGACAAAGCAGGTGAATAAGCAAATGTGATGAAGAAAGCTGATGGTGCCTGGCTATCAAAAGACATAGCATCTGGGGTCTTAAAGGCTTAAAGGTAAACAAGTAGCCATCTAGCTCAGAAGCAACAAAGCCCACATGGAAGAAGCACACCAGCCTGTGCGATCACGAGGTGTCAAAGGGATCAGATATCAGGCATCAAGGAACAAAAAATCATATCATTGTGTGCTCACCTCCATGATACAATCGCTGAAGACAAATGGGTGGATAAGCAAATGTGGCGAAGAAAGCTGATGGTGCCCCACTCTCAAAAGACATAGCATCTGGGGTCTTAAAGGCTTAAAGGTAAACAAGTAGCCATCTAGCTCAGAAGCAACAAAGCCCACATGGAAGAAGCACACCAGCCTGTGCGATCACGAGGTGTCGAAGGGATCAGGTATCAGGCATCATCAGAACAAACAATCTTACCATAGTGAATGAGCGGGGTAGTGCGGAGTGGAGACCCAAAGCCCATTTGTAGGCCACTGGAGATCCCCTTGCAGAGGGGTCTTGGGGAGGAGACAAGCCAGTCAGGGTGCGATGAAAAATACAACTTTCCTCTAGTTCCTAAATGCTTTTCTACCCTCCCCTACCCCCCACTATCATGATCCAAATTCTACCTTGCAAGTCTGGCTAGACCAGAGGATGTACACTGGTACAGATAGAAACTGGAAACACAGGGAATCCAGGGCGGATGATCCCTTCAGGACCAGTGGTGTGAGTGGCGATAGTGGGAGGGTAAAGGGAGGGTGGGTTGGAAAGGGGGAACCGATTATAAGGATCTACATGTGACCTCCTCCCTGGGGGACAAACAACAGAAAAGTGGGTGAAGGGAGATGTCGGACAGGGGGGCAAGATATGACAAAATAATAAATTGTAAATTATCAAGGGTTCATGAGGGAGGGGGAGTGGGGCCGGAGGGGGAAAAATGAGGACCTGATGCCAGGGGCTTAAGTGGAGAGCAAATGTTTTGAGAATGATGAGGGCAATGAATGTACAAATGTGCTTTACACAATTGATGTATGTATGGATTGTGATAAGAGTTGTATGAGCCCCTAATAAAACGATTAAAATAAGTAAATAAAAATAAAGACGTGCCTGTCCCAAGCCATGGTATTTTCCATGGCCTCGTGTGCATGTGAAAGTTGGACACTGAATAAGAAAGACCAAAGGAGAATCGATGTGTTTGAATGACAAGTCTGGTGAAGACTATTGCAAGGACCACAGACTCCCAAAAGAACAAACAAATCTGGCTTGGAAGTGCAAAAAGGAACGCTCCTTAGAAGCAGGGAGGTGAGACCATGGACTGCGGACTTGTTGGCAAGAGAGGTGAGTCCCTGGAAAAAAGAACATTACGTTTGGTAAAACCCAGGGGCAACAAAAAAGAGGGTAATCCTCAAGAAGACGGGTTGACTCAGTGGCTCTAACAACGGGTTCAAACATAAGAACCTTTGTGAGGATGAAGCAGGAGCCCGTGGTGTTTCATTCTGTTGTGCACAGGGCCGCCGTGAGTCAGAATGGACTCGACAATACAAAACAACAACCAGGAACCCTGAAAAAGAAACTAACCCGTGTTGACTTTCTTGGCAACCACGATCACTATTGCCTTGGAGCAGTCCGTTGGGCTGGGCCTGCCCACCTCGTAACTGTGTGTACATGTTGTATTTACACATACATTTTACCCAACCCACTGAACATCCTTTCAGCTGGGACGTTTCCAAGAAATAGAATGAAGGATCAAGACTCTAGACGAGTAAATATTTTGCATTGTGCTCTCCCAAATAGAAAACCCCTAGCCACGGTGAGAAATCTCAAAAGCAGCACATCTGAGAGCAAATGGCTTTGCTAATAACAGCCCGAGAAAGGGAACTCATATCACTGGGTGAAATATGAAACCAATGAATCAATGCTCAATTCAAAACCAGAGATAGCAAGGAGTTTGAGAGAACGTCCCACACGAGCACAGGAGCAGCCAGATCACATGTGGACAAGCAAGGGGAAGAGCTGTGTGGTGGACTGAGTGGTTTCCTCCAGAACTATGAACTGTACATCCTAACTCGGGGTTCAAATCCTAACCGGGGTGGCCTAGTGAGCTGCTAATTACAAGACCAGCAGTTCCTTTTCACCGGTAGCTCCCGAGGAGAAAGAAGAGGCTTTCTGCTCCCATAACAAGCTATAGCCTCAGAAACCTCACAAGGACCATTCTGCTCTGTCCTACAGGACCACTAAGCATTAGAGTCGAATTGACGGTAGTGGGGATAACTGGGTTCAGGTCCCATTTGGGATCTTTGTTCCTTTGTCGTGTTCATGAGACACAGCGTTAGTGCAGGCTGCATTCTAAGCCAAGCTCTTCGGAGATAGAAAGCAGATGAAACCCCCAAGCAGAGGAGCAGGGATGGGAAATGGAAATGAAGTCATCATGGCGCATGAGGACAACCAAGGAGCTGAGAAATCAAAGCGGAGGCAACATAGAAAGCCAGGACCTAGAGCTGTCGCACTGCCATCGAGTCCTCTCTGACTCACAGTGACCCTGTAGGACAGGGTAGAACTGCCAGTGTGGGTTTCTGAAATCGGAACTCTTTATGGGCATAGAAAGCCCAGTCTACGTCCCGTGGAGTGCCTCATGGTTTTGAACTGTTGATCTTGCACTTAGCAGTCCAACTTAAAACTACTCTGCTGCCTAGAACTAGTGCCCCCAATTCAGATGCCTAGCCTCTGCACTGTGAGAAGACATATTTCCATTGGTAAGTCACCCACTTCTGGAGTTTCTATAATGGCAGCACCAGGGAACTACGAAGGAGAAAGCCTGAGCTTTCCACCCCCTGAAACAGTTGCATCTTGGCACCCTCAGGGGGTGATGAGTCAGCGTTGACTCCATGGCACTGGGTGATTGAGGGAACGAAGACAGGCTGGGTGTCCCTTCCCCAGACTTGATTTGGAGGTTTCAGGGACACCACTAGGCGTTCTCTGCCTTGCACTCACTGGTGTCCACCAGCCTGCCTTCTAATCTTTTCAGGATTGCCACATCTCTGAGGCATTTCCTCCCCCTCCACGTCCCTTCTCTGATGCCTGTCCTTCAGTGGAAATCCTGTCTTCTGCGCCTCCGGTCAGTGGAGGTTTAGCTAAGAGGGCAGGATGTAACATTTGAAATCTATCTCAAATTTCAGATCACTTTCACCCTGCTGAAAGCACAATCAATGTCAAATAAGAGGCAGAAAGTGGAAAGGTGAGTTTTTGAAAAAATAAACCATTCTTGGATCACTGGGCTCCCAGAAATCACAGCTTTTCGGAGCATTACTGCCTAGGCGGTATTTTTCCTCCCGCTGTCTCAGTACCAACTGTTGTGATGGGGTAGATGACTATTCCAAGCCCCTAGCGCTAAAACCTGACTTTGGGGGATACTGTGTGTCTTCTGCCCCACTTTGCACCAGGGCTGCGACTGAAAAACGATTTTTAAGAAAATGTTTATGAGCGTGCAAAAAGCATTCCAAGTGTCTGAGGGTGATGTAAGTGGAGCTGGCAGCAGGACTCGGGTTTGCAGCGATATCATGTGTCCATTTGGACTTCTTGAAGGACCTGCCACAGAGCACGTCATTAAGCAGCCGATTAACAAATATAGTGTTAATGAGGTCGATGAACAAATACAGGAGAAAAACTCAGAAAGCAGACATGCACAGGGATGCATCTGACCAGGTCTGGACACACCAAGCGAAACAGCACACAGGAGCAGCCTCTGTTTCGTACTCTTCCTCTTTTCTGTCTTCCTTTCCTTTGTCTTTCTGACCTAGATGAGTAGTAAAATAAAACAAACAGGAAGACCACAGGAGCCCTGGTGGCATAATAGATAGTGGTTTGGCAACTAACTTCAAGGCCAGCAGTTCAAAACTACCAGCTACTCCAAGAGAGAAAGACGATGCTTTCTAATCCAGTAGATTTACAGTCTTGGAAGGCCACAGGGGCAGTTCTACCCTGTCCTGTGGGGTCTCAGTGAATAGGAATCGACTCGATGGGAGTGACTTGTTTCTGACTTTTTGTTTTCTGTGTTTTATTAGACAAACACAGTTGCTCTCGAGTCAATTGCAACTCACAACAAGCCCACGTGTGTTCAGAGTAGAGTTGTGCACCGCAGGGCTGTCAGTGACTGTCAGCTATTTGATGCTGATCACCAGGCCTTTCTTCTGAGGGGCTCTAGACAGGATCCAAACACCAACGCTTTGGTCAGTCGCTGTGGGAGTTCCACAAGCTCATGTCCACTTGTTCAAAGAATGAAGGGATGCAGTATAGTCTGTCAGGTCACAGCTGAAGATGTCTCCTGTGGGAGTGACCTAATCATGAGGATTCTTGGAATTCCTATTCTCCTCCCTGGAGGCAGAACTCACACTCTCATTTTGCTTCACCTTCCTCTTGACAGGCCACATGGAGCCATGTGGATGGCAAAGCCCTGGAAATTCTTCTGCGACTGGATCCACAAGACTTTCCATCCACCGGCCTGTGATCTTCCTGCATTCTGCATCGTTGCACGTGTTGCATGAGTCTGAAGAGGAATTTATAGACTAGTCTTGGACATATGGGCTAATAGCGGACATATGGACTTGATCTGGACTGGGCTGGGATGTTTTCGTAATGCACAATTGCTCTTTGATATAAAGTTCTGTCTTATACACATATGCGTGTCTCTGGATTCGTTTCTCTAGTCAACCTGGACTAACACAGTCGCAAAGCAGGGAAGTGTTTCAGCTGCCCAGAGCCTCCAAGCCTGGACTAGAAAGAAGTTACGCCACATGAGGCATGAGTACGAGGAGTGACCGGGACAGCATATTTCCTACTTCGATAGCTGGGATGAAGTATAAGAATAACACCTTCAGATGAACTGGAAATCTTTTATTCCTAGAATCTCCTTTACACTCACTGGGTAATGATAGGACTTCTATCCATTTGAAACAACCCAGAAGGTCAGATGGCTTCCATAGTTATTCAGTATAATCCTTATAGATTTGCTCATAAAAAATAATATAACCAAAACATTCATCCCACAAATATTCACTTAGGAAGTATTGTACACAAGGCACTGTGCTGGAGTAGGGTGGGAAGTGGGGCAAACACATCTCTCCGGCATACTGTGTGTGCTGGTAATGGACCCCAAAGGTCACCATGAGCCTCCTACATGCTTTCTACTTTCAACTGCTGGAAAGTGAGTGATTTACAAGGAGGTCTCATACTATAGTTATCTAACTAAGGGGCTTTAAAACTTGGTACCCAAACCTTAGGGCTCAGAAGAGAGGAGACTCAATTGGAAAATAGTGCACTGAGGTGGTGGGGGTTTGATACGAACACCAAATGGATGCTAATGAAGAGAGTTGGGCAGAGTAGATGTTTCAAGCACAGGAAATAATGGAATCCAGGCAAGGGAGTTCTGTCGTTGGGAATGAGAACACTATACCTGGATGACAGCAAACCCAAAGGGTACGTTTAGAGAGAAGATAATATTTGTCTAGAGAGTTTAACCAAAGTGAGAAGGGCTGATGCATGACTGCAGTTCTGGGTGCTCCAAACAGATAATACATTTGGATGCTAACAAAAGGTTGGGTCCACCTAGAGGCATTTAGGACAATAAAAGGCTTGGCAATGGACTTCCAAAGATTCAGTCACTGGAAACCCTAGTGAGCCCCGTTCTACGCAGACAAACACAGGGTGGCCACAAATGCCATGGACTATACTGCACATAACTTAGTGCCTGGCTGAGAAGTTAAAATGTGATGCTATGGTAACCACTGTGGTCTTAAAGGCAGCATTCAGTCTCTGCACACATCTCAAAACAAGAGAAAACAACTCAATTCACTGGAACACTTTCAGATGTGGAGCTGGAAAAAGCCATAGATGAGGAGAAAGCTTTGGCTCCTCCCATGAGGGAGTTTAGGGTGATGATCTCCAGTTACTTTAAGTGAACTGAAAGAAAAAGGTGTGATAGAAGAAGAAGAAGGAGAAACAGGAGAGACTGACTATACAGGAACTAAGAAAAGTACTTCAAGACCAACCTAGCAAAATAAACAACAACAATAACAAAACCCAGAAATAATCCAACAGTGCCAAACAGAAATTCACAAGACAAACATGAAACTATTAAAACTGAATCACATTATGAAAGATCAAAACAGAAGGAGTGAAACAATGAAATCAAGAATCAGCGATCTCAAGGAAAAATCTCTTGAAACCAAAATACAAAAAATTCATGCTATAAAAAAGACCTATGCTTTTTTATGCTAAAGAATGCTAAAGAAAATGTAAGAATATGATAAGACACTATCAAATGTAGCAACTTATGTTTTATAAACATCCCAGAACAAAAAGAAGAAATATTAATTACAGTCAAAATAATGAAAGAAGCATCATGAGAATTTCCCTAATATTATAACACAAAATAACTATTTTTAAAAGTCCCAGATATTTCCAAACAGAATCAATCCTCAAAGAACAATCACTGTGACATATTATAATCAAACTTTCTAACACCAATGAAAAGGTACCAATCCTGAGAGCAAAATGGGGGGAAAGAACAATAACATGTAATGGCCAACCAATGAAATACGCTCAGATTTTTCAATCGAGACAATGCAGGAAAGAAGGCTATGGCTTCATATATTCAAAATTTTGAAAGGAAAAAAAAAGCCCACCGTGGTAGTTACATAATTCCATGTCAACTGGAACATGTATATAAAAGAACCTGTCAATCAGGTCACAGACTGATGGTGCCTCCTTGTGGGCATGGCTCTCTCATAAGGAGGGCCTTGGGCACCTCCCCCTCTTTCTAGGCCTGCACCTTCCTGCTCGATGAGAATGAGCCTGGTTGTTGCCAGAGCCACTGCCATTGGATCCACCTGACTTTGAACCCACTGGCTGGTGATCTTCCTGAATTCTGCAGCATTGCATGCAGCTACGTGAGTCTGAAGCGGGATTTTTGGACTAATGAACTCAAGTTTGACCGGGCTGCAATGTTTTCCTCGATATATAATTATGTCTTGATATAAAGCTGTTTCTTAACATATGAGTGTCACTGGATTTCTTTCTCTAGTCAACCTGGCCTCACACACTGACCAAGAATTCTATGTTCTTCAACATTATCATTCAAATATGAGGTAGAAATAAAACCATTGTCAGATAAGGAAAAAAGGAATTTATGAAAACCACCCTTATGCATATTATTAAAAGGAGTTCTTTGGACAGAGAATCATCAACAACAACAGACAGCAAATTAAATTTACCATATAAGACATTATTATGCAGAAAACATCCTACTTAAGTAATACACAAAGTAAAACAGAACTATACACATCAAAATAAGGAATCACAGATAACATTTCCACAATGAAGACAACAACCAAAAACAGAGAAGAGAGCAGATCATTAATAGTCAAACAGAGAAGATATCAAGCTCTTGTTAAACACAACAAAATTATGAATTTTGGGGGAAAAAACAAAACAAACAATCCTCAAAGAAAAAAGTAAAACCTCAACAAAACAAAATAGAAGAAATCATAGAATCATGCCGAACGGTAAGAAAAAAAATTTTTAGAAATCAAAGAAAGTATTAACAAGAAGGGTCACAAGGAAGGGACAAGCCAGCCAGGATAAGCCAGTATAGCACCAACGAAACACACAACATTCCTCTAGTTCTTTAATGCTTCCCCACCCCCACCCCCCACCATGATCATAACACCAGTTCTCCCTTACAAATCTGGATAAACCAGAGCATGTACACTGGTACAGATAAGAGATTTCAACACAGAATCCAGGACAGACAAACCCCTCAGGAACAATAATGGGAATAGCAATACCATGAGGGTAAGGGGAAGGTGGGGGAAGAAAAGGGAAACCGAATGCAATAGTTGACATATAGCCATCCCCATCCCAAGGGGGGCAAACAACAGAAACATGGATGAAAGGAGACAGCAGATGGTGTAAGATATGAAAATAATAATTATAATTTCTCAAGAGGTCACAAGGGTAGGAGGGCGAGGGAGGGAGGGAGGGAAAAAAGAGGAGCTGATACCAAGGGCTCAAGTAGAAAGAAAATGTTTTAAAAATGATAAGGGCAACATATGTATAAATGTGCTTGATATCATCAATATATGGATTGTTATAAGAGCTGTAATAGCCCCAATAAAATTATCTATAAAAGTAAAAAAGAAGAAAATCTGTAAACAAACACTAAAGGAAAAATAATTATCATGAACATTGAAGCTACTAACAACATAATAAATACATATAACAAAATGTTGTCAATTATACCACAGTTATAAATGACAACATGGAATGTAAATGGATTGAACTCACCAGTTCAGAAACAAAGATTAACAGAATAGATAAGAAAATAAAGGATTTAATATGAAGTTTCCAAGAAACACATCATAGACATAAAGACAAATATAGACTAAAATTAAATGGATGGGAAAAAGTACATCGCACCAACAGGAATCAAAAGAAAGCAGGGATAGCAATGCTAATCTCTGACAAAATGAACACCAAAGAAAACCCACAGTGAGAAAATGAATGTCATTATATAATAATAATTATATAAATGAAGGTCATTATATAAAGGTTCAATTAAACAAGAAACTATAACCACAATTAATATATATGCACCAAATGACAGAGCCTCAAAATATAGTAATCAACGTCTTACATAAATGAACAGAGAAAGCGGCCTTAATGCAATAACACTAGGAGATGTCCACACATCATTTTCAAGCAAAGAGCAATCATTTAGGAAGAAAATCAATGACAATACAGAAGAACTAAACAGTACATGATCTCTTAGACAAAGAACACTTCACCCAACAAGCACATAATATGCATTCTTTTCTACTGCATGTGAAACATACTCCAGAATAGATCACATTTTAGACTATAAAGCAATCATCAATACAGATGAAAACACTGAGATATTGCAAACCATTATTCAAACCACAATGATATAAAATTACAAATTAACCCCCAAAAGTCAAGTACATGGAAATAGAACATTTTACTGTATATACTTGTGTATAAGCTGAGTTTTACAGCACATTTTAATGCAGTTTTTGTGGTAAAATTAGGTGCCTTGGTTGATATTCGGGTTGGCTTATACTCGAGGATATACAGTACTTAAAAAATCACTGGATTATTGAAGAAATAAAGAACACAATAAAAAAAATTCCTTGAAAAGAAATAGAGGAAAGAACTAGGAAGCAAAGGGCATTTATAGAGGTCTAAATACAGACATGTACATATGTAAATACATTTATATATGATGATGGGGAAATAGATCTGTGTGCATATATTTATGGGCTTAGTATTAAGGTAGCAGATGGACATTGGGCCTCTACCCAAGCACTCCCTCAATGCAAGAACACTCTGTTTTATTAAACTGGCATTCCATGATGCTCATCTTCCTCACATGATCGCTGTAGACAAATGAGTGTATAAGCAAATGTGGTGAAGAAAGCTGATGGTGCCTGGCTATCAAAAGATATAGTGTCTGGGGTATTAAGGACTTGATGGTAAACAAG
>NW_022107431.1:16391115-16400492 GCF_000313985.2 Echinops telfairi
TATATATATATATATAAAAGAAAAAGAAAATATCTGGGACACAGAATAAGCAATACTCAGAGGCACTTTATAGTAATAAGTGTGCACATCAAAAAGAAAGGAAGAATTTAAAACAAACACTTTAACATATCAGCAACAACAATTGGAAAAGGACCAGCAAAATAAACTCTCAGGCAGTAGAAGAAAAGAAATGATAAAAATAAAAATAAATGAATTTAAATATATACAAAAAATAAGCAAGAAAATAAGTTGATTCTTCAAAAGCAGGTGTCCCGCGGGCCACATGCAGCCCACCAAGAACATTTATCCGGCCCACCGGGTGTTTTTGCCCCATTTGTTTTTTTACTTAAAAATAAGATGTGTGCAGTGTGCATAGGAATTTGTTCATAGTTTTTTTAAAACTATAGTCTGGCCCTCCAACGGGTCTGAGGGACAGTGAACTGGGCCCCTGTTTAAAAAGTTTGAGGACCCCTGATTTATGACTTTTGACCGCTGGTAGGCGCCCTGGTAGGTGGTGGGCTAACCCTTGGTGGGCAGTGGGTTAACCCTTGGGCTGCTAACCAAAATGCTGGGGGTTCAAACATAGCAGCCATTCCACGAGAGAAGGGGGAGGCGCTCTGCTCCTGTAAAGGTTTACAATCTCAGAAACTCAGAGGTACTGTCTTACTCTGAACCACAGGCTTGCTGTGAACTGGGATCAACTTGATGACGGTGTTAGGTCCAGGCACTATGAAAAATATGGAAGTAGAAAAAGGAATAAGGCGACACATTTGCCCTCAAAGAGCTCACTGTCTAGTTGGGTGGCCAGAGACCTACAAAATGAAAGGGCAGCTACAGTGAGAGAGATGTGTAAAAAAATCCATGGCAACCTAGGGACCAGCGAGGTGACTGCCAGCTCATATTAGCATAAACAATCAGGAGAGGCAGTGTGGGTGTTTGAAATAGGAGGTGGTGGTAGGGGTCCAATGATAGCAGAGAGGAACCAAGAGAGCGCTGCTGTTGGGTGAGGCAGAAGGCCAGGAGGGGAAATGTCGCATGGCTAGAGTGGGAAGAACACACATTTTAGAGTTTCCACACCAAAAGACACAACTATGGGGAGCAGAAGAAGGGACTTCCAAATGTTCCTTCAAGGTACCATTTCCACTTTCCCTGTTTGCTGCTGTCTTCCTGCCAGACAAATCTGATCCATTCTCCAAGAGAACATTATGAAATGTTCTCTTTCTGAAGTTGCCATGCGGAGGTATAGAATCAGTTCCGATTCACAGTGAACCCAGGAAAAACAGAAGAAAACACTGCACAGCCCTTTGCCACCTTCATAGCTGCTGCTTTCCCCAGTCCCTTGTTGCAGCCACTGTCTCAATCCATTTTGATGAGGGCTCTTCTTCTTCTTTTCTTGGCTGACCCCCTGCTTGACAAACCATGATGTTCTTTTCCAGGGACCGATTCCTACAGATAACATGTCCAAAGGACATGAGGTGAAGCCCCTCTAGCCTCACTTCTAAGGAACATACGAGCTGTACCTTCTCAAAACAGATTTGTTCGATCTTCTGGCAGTGCACGGTATAGTCATAGCCAGCACCACAATTCAGATTCATCAGTTCTTCTTCAACCTTTCTTATTCATTGCTTTCCAATGCACCTCAGAGTAAGTTGCCTTGCTCTAAATGCTCTTAACACTCACTCTCACTCAGTTTCCTCCTAATCATACACTATTTCTTGGATTTATTTTTCCTCAGTTGTATTTTGAGCACCTTGGAGACACAGACCACGTATTGTTTTGCCCCTCTAAGCACATAGCAGGTGAGGTTAGAAAACCTTTCCAATAAATGTTTTTGGTGATGAATTCCTTCTGAATTCCCAACTAGTGGCATCAAAGGTAACTCAAAATATAAAGAAAAGTCATACTCAACAGAGGAAACATTTCTCCGTAAAAAATTAAGATGTGGTTAAAAAGTTTAGTGTCACAAGTTTGCACTAAATATTCACCCTGGAGGAAATGGAGAATGGGCTCATTGCTTCCTTTCTCCTTTAAATAGCATCCTCCTCAGGATCTGATCCTCTCAGCATATTGATTCTGCCTGTATAGTGAGCAAAGATTCAGAGAAGTGGATTTTATGAAAAAGAATGAACCAGGATTGGAGGACAGCTTATCAACAACATGAGTTATGCAGATGACATACCTTGCTTGCTAAAAATGAGGAGGCCTTGAACCACCTGCTGTTGAAGATAAAGGATTTCAGCCTTCAGTGTGTGATACAACTCCATGATAAGAAAACCAAAATCCTCACCACTGAACCAACGGGTAACATCATGATTAATGGGGGAAAGACTGATGTTGTCCAGGATTTCAGCCTGCTTGGATCCACCATCAATGCTCATGGAACCAGCAGTCAAGAAACCAAAAGAGATGTTGCATTGACTTAAAACTGCCGCACAAGATCTCTTTAGAATGTTGCAAAGCAGGGAGGTTACTTTGAGGACTAAGGTGTGTCTGACCCAAGCCATGGTATTTTCTATCACCTCGTACGCATGTCAAATAAGGAAGACTGAAGAAGAATCGATGCATTTGAATTACGGTGCTGTTAAGAATGCTGAAATACCAATGGGCTGCCAAAAGAACACACATATCTGTCCTGGAAGAAGTGTGGACAAAATGTTCTTTAAAGGCAAGGGTGGAGAGACCAGTCCCTGGAGAAGGACATCATGCTTGTAAAGTGGAGGGGCAGTGAAAAGGGGGAAGGCCCTCAATGGGAAGGATTCACACAGAGGATGCATTGATGGGCTCAACCCTATGAGTATTTGGGAGATGGGGCAAACCTGAGAGGTGCTTAGTTTGGGTATGCATGGAGTTATGGTGAGTGGAACCTACACAATGGCACCCAATAGCAACAAGGATCATATTTAGGACCCTGGTGTCTATGAGTGCTCAGGGTTGGGTGGCTAACCATAGTTCATTGGCTCAAACCCACCAGCTGCTCCACAGGAGATGATTTACAGTCTTGAAACCCCAAAGAGTGCCCCTGCACTGTAGGAAAAGTATGAGTGGGTATCACTCAGTGACAATAGGCTTGGTTTGCAAAGAATCTTTTCGATAAAAGCTTAGTGCACTGAAACCAGGTCTTTAGAAGACAGGGGTCCCGGCCTTTCTCCCAGCAGGCCTGTGTGCCTCTGGCAAAGGAATTCATTCTTATTCCTATCTGTTGGTGGTGTAGAATATCAATTTGTATATCTGCGTCTAGATAACTTCCCAACCACTCCTGTCAATAATATGTAAAAATAATGAATAAATGAACTACAGAATTAACTATGGATGGGAGGGGCCACTTATTTACTGACTGGTGTTTAATGATCACTGTGCTTGTTAGTTTCTGTCCACTAGGGCCTGACTTAGGTGATCCCATGAACAGGTTAGAACCATTCTGTCGTGTTTTCATGCGGGGACCTTTTGGAAGCAAACTTCCTGTCTTGTCCTCTGAGGTACCTCCAAGTTCAAACCTTTCAATCAGCAGTCTAGGACCTCATCATTTGTACCATCCAGGGATTTCTGTTAATAACACTATTCATAGACCTAAGGGGCCTTCGTCGCACGGTGATTTATGCGTTGGATTGTTCACCAGAAGGTTGGGGGTTTAAATCGGCCACCTATTGCATAAACTAAAGAGACTGTCTGCTTCTGCAAAGATTTACAGTCTCACTAACCCCATGAGACTGTTCTAGTTTTTCTAATAGAGTGACTATGAAATAGAACAAACTTGATGGCATTGGATTTGACTTAACTACATATTTATTTATATTGTGTGATGTTGCAAAGACAGCGTGGAAGGGGCTTTTTTTCAATAGTGTGCAGAGTTGGCTCACTGTCAAGGCAAAGGCAAAGGCAGTTAAGAAGTGTGTGCATTTCAACCTTGATGTCTAATTTTGGGCACTCAAAATGGCAAATTAAACAACATGCTGAGGAGTTTATACTGTTTCTTATCCAACTGTGAAATAAGAGTTACCTGACTCCTAACCAAGAAAACAAACCAACTGCCATCGAGTTGATTCTGACTCAGTGTGATCACATATAGGGCTTCTGAGATTTTATAAATCTTTCTGGAAACAAACTCATCATTCTTCTGTGGAACAGCCTTGAGTTGGAACCATTGACCTTGAGGATAGCAGTCTGTGTTAGGCCAGTGAGATAGTTACAGTTTATTGTGCTAACCTGGCTGATAAACATATGTGGGTTAATTGAAGGTCAGAGGGATAAATGGCTCAGTGAGCCTCGCCTTTCTAGTTCTTGGGTCTCTTGCTTTCTGATGATCGGACCAGGGTGCAGCTGCTTTAGCCAGTTCCTGCTTCAGCTGGCAAGGATCACTTCCTGCAAGACATCCCTAAGGAGAAGCCACATGGACCTACCCTGATGCAGCCCTAGATGCTGGAGCAGCTGTGTGGAGACCTCTGCCAGCACTGAGATGCTTACACGCTCACTGATTCAGCTTTCCTCCTGCAGTCGGCATCATTGTGTGTGTGTTGTGAGATTGAGGAGGACTCTGTAGATTGGTGTCGGACATATGGGCTAATGTTGGACTATGAGCTTGGACAGCGCTGGATTGGGATGCTTTCTTTTTTTTTCTTCAGTACTTTTAGTGGGGGCTCTTACATCTCTTATCACAATCCATACATTCACCCAGTGTGTCAAGCACATTTATATCTATGCCACAATCATCATTTTCTTTTTAAAAAAAATCATTTTATTGGGGGCTTGTATAACTTTTATCACAATCCACACAAACATTCACTATGTCAAGTACATTTGTACATTTGTTGCCATCATCATTTTCAATACATTTCCTTTCTACTTGAGCCTTTGGTGGGATGCTCTCTTAATGTACGCTTACCCTTTATGTAAAACTCTCTCTTATACATATGAGTTTCTGTGGATCTGTTTCCCTAGTGTACAAAGAATAACACAGCCAGGCTAACCAGAGAAACAAGGCCAGTGACACTCATATGTGTATAAGAAAGAGCTCTATAAGAAGAAGCTTTATATCAGGAAAACATCCCTGCCCAGTCCAACTCAAGTCTGATACTAGTCCCAAGTCCCTCTTCAGACTCATGCAGTCACAAGCAATGATGTAGAATGTAGGAACAGCATAACACAGGCTGGTGGGTGCAAAATCTTGTGGATCCAATGGTGTTGGATGAAACCCAGGGCTCACAGCAAACAGGGTCAGCCAACAGGAAGGTGAAGTCAGAAAGAAGTGAGAGATTCCCAGGGCCCTCCTTATGAGAAGGCCAGGCCCACAAGGAGGTACCATCAGGCTTTGATCTGATTGACAGGATAGACTCTACCCCTACACGTTTATCAAGGTGACATGAAATTATGTAACTACCACACAATCCTACACTTACCTGACTAACTCATGAAAAACTTACATAAAGCACAACAAAATATTGCCAGGTCCTGTTCCATCTCTGTTACCCACAATTTTGGGTCACTGCCCTAGATCAACTGAGCCCAAATGGTAACTCCAAGTGGAAGAGAGAACAGAAAAGCTTGATTTTATTAGGATGCTTGTCAAGGGAGCAACTTGACTGTTTGGTGGGTGCCCAAATTATCCCAAATTCCCACATGCTATTTATATCAATTTCTTCAAACAATATTAATTACACAGACTGGTAGGTTATAATTACATGTAAGTTACAACTGACTGCTCCTTATCCATCATACATGATGACCAAGAAAACTAGAAGGGTCAATTTGCCTCCCAGCAAAGTTCAATTAACATTCAAAAGATAACAATAATGGTTGTACAACCCAAAGACTATAATCAGTGGCACCGAATTATACATGTAGAAGTTGTGGGGAATGTTTTGTTGTGTATATTTCTGTCACAATTAGAAAAAATATTAATTATATGAATAACAAGAAGAAAATGTTCTAGAATATTTGGCATGATATTATAGTCTAGAATATAGACTGTGATGATAGTTGTACAACTTTTCTTGATATGATTAAATTATTGAATTGTATGACACATGGATAAAGTGGTAATAAAACTGTTTTAAAAAATTCCAAACACTTGCTGAACACGCCGGAAGGTTCAAAGCACAGGATAACCAATAGTCAACAAGATTGATGACCTAAATCAAAATGGCTGTGGTCTTGCTCACAACTATCCAATGAGGAAAGATCAAGGGTAGATCCAGCATCCCGAATGAGTGACAGAAGAGCAAATGCTCACACCCACCACCCCAGGGATTCAAGTAAAAGAGTTGAAGGAATGGAATTTGGCTTGATCTGTTTGTTAACTGAAAGGTCAACAAACGAATGACCAGTAGACTTCAGAAGCCACAGAAAACATAGTATGGGCCAAGTAATCTTCTCCCATCAAAGGCAATCAGATGAGATGATTTAAAAAGAGAAAAAAGAAAGAAAAACTTTTCATTGAAGAATAAATATGCAAAACAAATGTGTTTATGGCTGAAAGAACAACAACAAAACTCCTTATTTATAAGGAAATGCTGAAAGTGACCAACTAGAAGTGTGAGCTACAAGAAGCAACAGCTAGTGGACATACCTGCCACCAATCACATCCAGATCCACTACTTTGAAAGCCTACAGGATACTGAGATGTTAAGCCCTGAGCTCCATCTAACTGAAGCTCCAGCATCTACCCCATGCTAAACATAATCCATGTCCAATATATTAATATTCAATGAGTCTGCTGCACAAGAGCTCTTTAGAGTATTAAACAGCAAGGATGTTCCTCTGAGCGGTAAGGTGCTCCTGACCCATGCCATGGTATTCTCCATTGTCTCTTGTGCTTCTGAAAGTTGGATATTGAAAACTGAAAGAAGAATTAGTGTTTTTGAATTGTGCTGCTGACAAAGAATATTGCATGTACAATGGAATTCCCAAAGGAAAAATGTATCTGTATTGGCAGAAGTATAGCTAGGTAGTCCTTAAAGTCAAGAAGAGTAAGTTTATCTCACAGACTTCGGACATGTTAGGAAAGACATCGTGCTTGATAAAGTAGAGGGACAGTGAAAAAGAGGACTGCTCTCTAAGAGATAGCTTGACACAGTGGCTGCAAGAATGTCCTCGAGCATGGAAACAATTGTGGGGATGGCACAGAATGGGGCAGTGCTTGGTTTCGTTGTGGGTGGGGTCACTGTGGATCAGAACTGACTAGATGGCACCTAACAACAATAACAACAAAAACAACAGTAAGGTCATGTCATAACCCACCCTATTCCAGCCCATTAGTAGAGCATACCCTTCAAAAAGGGACACCAGCCACTGGATTATATGAAGAAGAATGTGACATCAGGATTGAAGGAAGGCTTATTAACAACCTTCGATATGCCAATGACGCGAACTTGCTTGTTGAAAGTGAGGAGAACTTGCTGATGAACATCAAATATGGCAGCCTTCAGTATGGATTGTAAGTCAATGTAAAGAAAACCAAAAGCCTCACAAGTGGACCAATGAGTAACATCAAGATAAATGTAGAAAAGATTGACATTGTCAAGGATTTCATCTTGCATGGGTCCATTATCAATCCTCATGGAAGCGTCAGTCAAGAGATCAAATGATGCACTGTATTGGGTAAATCTGCTGTACGACACTTCTTTAAAGTGTTGAAAAGCAAGGACATGACTTTGAGGACTAAGATGAGCCTGATCCATGGCACAGTATTTTCAAACACCTCATATGCATGTGAAAGGTGGATATTGAATAAGGAAAACCAAAGAAAAATCAATGCAGTTCAACTATGGTGTTGGTGAAGAATACAGAAAATACCATGGACTGCCAAAAGATCAGATCTGCCTTGGAAGAAATACAGCCAGAGTTCTCCTTAGAGATATGGGTGGTGACACTTTGTACTTTGGACACGTTATCTGGAGAGAGCAGTCCCTGGAAAGGGGCATCAGGCTTCGTGAAGTGGAGGAGCAGTGAAAGAGAGGAAGACACAGTGGGATACAGTGATCCTGTCTGCAGTGATGTGCTCAAACATAAGAACAATTGTAAGGATGGGGCTGGGTGGGATACAGTGACCCTGTCTGCAGTGATGTGCTCAAATATAAGAACAAGTGTAAGGATGGGGCTGGGCCATGCAGTGCTTCATCTCTTGCACTCAATGGCCCCTAACAAAAACATAACTCAACAAGGATGGCAGGACTTCATCTCATGTACTTTGGACATGTTATCAGGAGTGACCAGTCCTTGTAGAAGGACGTCACGCTTAGGAAAGCACAGAGACAGAAAAAAAGGGAAAGACCCTCAAGCAAGATGGATTGACACAGTAGCTCCAACATTGGGATCACACAACAACAATTATGGAAATGGTCCAGGACTGGGCACCATTGTATTCTGTTGCTTATACAGACACTGTGAGTAGCCAGAACTGACTCATGTCATCTAACAACAGCAATGACAACATTGCCATTGAGTAAATGTGGAATCAAACTACCCTATATAGGGTTTCTAACACTATAAATCTTTATGGGAGAAGACAGCCTCGTTTTTCTCCCACAGAGCTGCTGGTAGATTTGAACTGGTGACCTTGAAGTTAGTAATCCAATATCTAACTCACAATGCCACGATGGAGTCTTTTTATTAGCAGAACTTTTTAATATTGTTGCAAATACATATCACATTTTCCAGTTTAAGCTTTTTCTGTTTTTATCAACCTTTTTTTACATGAGAATTTTATGAAACCAATTAAAATTATATTGGGTAACTATCACCAATAACTATTGCCAAATTTTCAGTTCCCATATGCAAAAACCCAATGTTTTCTAAACAAAGGCACCCCTTTCCCCAACTATATTACCCCTGATAACCACGATTAAACTCCGATGTCTGTACATTTCAGCTCTTAAAGTTTATTAAATCTAATAGAGATCAAATATTTTCAGCGAAAACAATTCCAAATCAAGATGTGCTATAAATGAATTTTAAATGATATTATGATGACAGTACAAAACAATAAAAAATGCAAAATATCTCATAAATAACATTATTCATTGCATCAACATTGAAATGATAATCTTATGGATATATTTGGTTAAATAAAGTATAGTATTAAAATTTAATTAGCCTGTTCTTTGTGTGTATGTGACTGTAAGGAGACTTAAATTACATACACTGGCCTGAATTATATTCCCACTGGACAAGAACCAACTCTAGATATTCTATAAACACTTCCTAAATGCTACCAACTAAAGTAAGCATTTTATTTGTTCAAATTATTTTGCTAAATGCGGTGAAGAAAGCCAATGGTGCCCGGCTATCAAAAAATATAGCCCCTGGGGTCTTAAAGGCTTGAAGATAAACAAGTGGCCATCTAGCTCAGAAGCAACAAAGCCCACATGGAAGAAGCACACCAG
>NW_022107431.1:16400979-16410985 GCF_000313985.2 Echinops telfairi
AACAGAAAAGTGGGGGAGGGGACAGTGTAAGATATGACAAAATAGTAATTTATAAATTATGAAGGGTTTATGAGGGAGGCGGGAGCAGGGAGGGAGGAGGGAAATGAGGAGTTGATATCAAGGGCTCAAGTAGAGAGAAAACCTTTTGAGAATGATGATGGCAACAAATGTACAAATGTGCTTGACACAATGGATGTATGTATGGATTGTGATAGGAATTGCACAAACACCAATAAAATGATTTAAAAAATAAATAAATAAAACAGTAAAATTTTTTTAAAATATAGAGATCTTGTATGACAACAAAAAATTTATTTTGTCAGTTTTCTTTACATTGAGTTGTAATCTATATTGTGGGATACAGTCCTCAAGCTCATTAATAAGTGCTTCAAGTCCTCCTCACTTTCGGCAAGCAAAGTTGTGTCATCTCTTAATAAGCATTCCTCCAGTCCTGAAGCTGTCCAGCTTCTCTGATTATTTGCTCATTATACAGATTCAATAAGTATGGGAAAAGGATACAACCCAGACACACACGTACCTGATTTTAAACCAGGCCGTATTCACGTATTCCGTTTGAATGGCTGTCTCTTGATCCATGTACAGGTAGGTACCACATGAGCATAATGAAAGTTCTGAATTCTATTTCTTCTGGTCAGTTCCCATTTTCAGAATTACTGTTAGGTTTGAATCCCCATTGCAGCTGCTATGACAATTCATCTTGTTGAGGGTCTTTCTCTCTTTGCTGACCCTGTACTTTACCAAGCATGACGCCCTTCAGGGACCGGTCTCTCCTGATAACATGGCCAAAGTACAAGAGACAAAGTCTTGAATCCTTGCTTAGTTTTATTGTCCTCATCAGAGGCCATCAAGTCAGTTCTAACTCATAACAATCCTACGTACAAAAAACTGAAATACTGGCTTTGCATAATCAATAATGGATGCAATATGGATTACAACTAATTGTAAAGAAACAAAAATGCTCACAACTAGACCATCGTGATAAATGGTGAAAAAAAAAATGATGTTGTCAAGGATTTCATCCTGCTTGGATCCAAAATCGAAGGTCATGGAAGCAGCAGGAAAGAGATCAAACAACACATTACTTTAGGAAAATCTGCTGCATAAGACCATATGCAAGAATGTTGAAAAGCAGGAATGTTATTTTGAAGACTAAGGTGCACTTAGTCCAAGTCATGGTATAGTTAGTTGTCTCATAGGCTTGTGAACGGTAGACATTGGATAAGGAAGACCAAAGAAGAATGGATGCATATGAATCATGGTGCTGGCAAGGAATTTTGAATGTACCACAGACTGCCAAAAGAACAAACAAATCTCTCTTGGAAGTACAGCCAGAATGTTCTTTGGAAATGAGGATGGTGAGACATCCTCATGCCACATGCCGGGTACGTCATCAGGAGAGACCAGTCCCTGGAAAAGGACCTCCTGCCCGGTCAAGTAGAAAGGCAGAAAAAAAGAGGAAGTTCTTTGAGGAGATGGACTGATAAAGCAGCTACAACAATGGGCTCAGGCATAACAACAATGGCGAAACGGCGCGGCGTGAGGCAGTGTGCTAGTCTGTTGTATGCAGGGTTGCTATGGGTCAGAACCAGCTGGACTGCAGCTTGCCGCTTCAACAACATCAACCGTATTTTCCCAGTGAGAAGACAGAGACTCGTAAGAAAACTCATGTGACATGCCAAACCAGTTGCTGTCAAATCGATTCTAACCAGTGGTGGGTGGGTTTCAGCCAGTTTGCGCCAGTTCAACAGAACAGATAGCTATTTTTGTTGTTGTTGTTGTTGTTGAGTTTGGCGAAGCCGTTGTTAAAATGGCATTTGTAAACAGGGTTCATTCTAAGGTCGGCAGCAGATCAGCCACCCAATGTGGAAATCACAAATTTACATTCCTTACTCTGTTCTAACATTATCTGCCCGAGAATATATTGTAAACATCCATCGTTATGCTCATTCCATCCACAGAGCTAAAACATTAGACAGAAGTATGCCTGTCTTAAAACTGAATATTGAAACTGAGGATGCTAATCAAGAAACAATATAGAAATATTTTAAATAACAATTTTATTGTTTTCGTCAGATATTATTTCATATTTTTTTGTTAATACTGTAAAAGTCTTTCTCATAGCATAATCTAGTTTTATGTACCTGTCTTCTTGTTCTTTAAGTAGTATTAATTTATGAAATAAACTATCTTTCAGTATAGATTTTTGACACATAAAGTGGCCAGGAGGGCATCGAGCAGGTTGATAATATCTAAACTCCATCACTGCCTCTAACTCCTGGTGGTCGGTGTTTCTCACCGTGGAACTATGCTCCATGGGATTTTCAATGACCAATTTTCCCCAAGAGGATTGCCAGGCTTTTTTCCAGGGTGTCACTGACTCAGACCTTGTAGTTCAAGCTCAGGCTGCCAACCATGGCTCCATCCAGAGAGTCCTAAGTAAAACGCCAGGAGCCCAGTTAGCCCAGATCTCTGTAGATCCCAAGTCTCTGCTTATTGCTTTTGCACTGGATGAATTCAACACAGAGAGAATGAATGACATGAAATATCTCCATGGACCTGCAAAAAGCAAAGGAATCTATAAAATTTTGAGTTCAAATTTGGTTATATAAAGGTGGATGTGGACCTTCCTGTCTAGAAGCATCGAAGAACTCCTTAGTTTGGTATTTTCATTTGACCCAAGACTATATTCCTTATTGAGAAAAATTCACTCATTGTGGTCATGAGGAGTTTAGCTTAATGATAGAGTTTGGCAACAACAGCAAAAGAACAAAGTCTACCCATGAAACAAGGACAAGACTGCTCATCATGGGGAGAGGGCTATTGCAAGACTTCTCACATCGGAGCGTTAAGGTGCAATATAACCAAATGACTTCAGTGACAGCAGCAACTACCTGAGAACAGTAGAGTTTTCCTGTTCTCTTAGGTTTATATAGGAGCCCTGGTGGCATAATGACCAAACTTGGAAACTCACAGGGTCAATTCTACGGGATTGCTATGAATCAGCATCCACTTGATGGCAGTGAGGGTTTTTTGTTGTTGGCGGTGGATTTTTTGGTCTTAGGTTTATAGACTTAGACTATAGCACTATAGACTTTTTAACAGGAATTTTGCATCTACTTTTCAAGGCCACACCATTGACATTTTAAAGGTCACACCTATCCCCAAGTAACATCTTCTATTTAGATACAGGTTGCTTTCTCCAGGAGAAAACGCCAGCACACATCAGAAGCATATAGAAATTAATCGCCCTGATGATATTTCCCTTAGGGTGTCAGTTTCTGCAATAGCATTTTCTTTATCCCCACTTAAACTCAGACCAAATTCAAGTCAGTTCCACAATGTTCAACCGAAGACTGCTCAGGGTGCTGGTTATCACAAAATGAACAAGGCCATGACTAAGAAATTACACTACATATTTGGTTTTATCACTTCTTTGGTCTCTTCCTCATTGTTGAAAATAAGTCTTATTTTTGGAAGAGCAATGTGAAACATGCTGACCAATTCACCAAGAAGAGAAGACAGGATCCACCTAGACCTGAACTTGCACATGTTGACTGGGAAAGGGGATGAGAACTAGAGGCTAACTGCGAGTAGGACCGCCTCAGATCACATGGTGAAGCATGGCTTGGAAGGAGCTGATCCTGGTCCCACCTCCTGCTGAGAATTTGCATTTCCATCCCAGGTGGACTGACTCCGAATCTACATTTCAACAAGATCCCAGAGGGATTCTTAAAGATCCCCAGCAGACCCTTATGCATCCATAATGACCTAGTGGGAATAATTCCATGGAAATCTTGTTAGGATGTAGACTGGTTCAGTATATCTGAGCTGGAAATGCAAATTCACAGCAAAGGACAGAAACTGAATGAATTGGTCCAAAACCCATCATATTCGACTTGAGAAATGACACAAAACCCTGGAGTTCATGGTCTGGTCATTCTCATTATTGGAAACGAAACTAATCTCCTACTAAGACATATCTGCAATCCTTTTAAACCTTCAGATGGTTCCAGTTTGCAAAGCTCGCCTATCTGAATTTCTTTGGGACAAGATAACTTGGTAGTTGGTCTAATTCTCTACACGATGTCTATCCTGAATAAAAGGAGCTTGATAGTAGTTAACTATGCCAACCAGTTAGTTACCTATTGGTTAGGGGAGGATGTTAAGGTATTTAGAGGTCCCTCGCCCCACCTTACCCCCAAAAGGTTTTCGTCTTGGGAAAACAATGATATGATTCCCTTCATTGCTTGTCCCACTCCTCAAAGTTAAGAAATAGCCCTTGAACAGATGCCAGGCAGTGAACATTAGCATTAAAGGGACACATCAAAGAGCAAAGAGACTGGGGAATTAATTGCGGCAATTTCTTTTGAACAGTCTAACAAGTGCTTTGACTGGTGTGTAGGAGGGTCAAAATCCAGGAATGCAAAGAGGGAGGACTTTAGAAGAATGCAAATGTGGACGGAGCTGACCACTTGAATTTATTTTCTTGTCTTGTAAAATGAGCAAGCGATCAGTTCCAAGAAAAACTGTCATTTACCAACCAACTAGAGAGTTATTTTTTCTCCCAAGAACTCTTTCCAAAATGTGACAACTGAAAAGTCCATGGTCTGAGTTTAATCTTCCAATGTCCGGCAAGCAAATATTTAATGAAGCAACTTTCTTTGTTTTTTTTAACTTTCTTTTTAAAATGTGCAAATAGCATAATTCAATTTAGAAAATTGGTCCTGCAGATGATTTTTAAAGTTATTATAAGATGCACTCTCTAACGTGATGAGATAATTCTTACTGAAAAATCAACAGCAGACAAGGATTATGCTTGTTGACATATCAGCAGTCAAAGCTCATTAATTTTTAATTCTATGAGCAAATTGGCATTTATGTATTTAGAAAGCAAATGTGCCCAAGAGTTATGCTCTGCTATCTAGAAAGAAAAAAAGAAAGCATAGATAAATAGTGCAAATATTTGTAAGAGGAGGAACCTTGATATTTTCAAACACTTTAGAAGAACTTACATAATTAATTTTTCAAAGCCAACTACTCTTATCTATTCCTTAAAAAGAGGAGCCCTAGGGGTGTGGTGGGTTACACACTGGGCTGCTACCACAATGTCAGCAGTTCGAAACCATCAACCTGTCTACTTCCGTAAAGATTAAGAGCGCTGGCAACCCACGTGGTAGTTCTACTCTGTCCTATAGGGTCACTATGAGCCCGAGTCAGCTCAGTGGCAGTGAGTTTGATTTGGTTTGTATTAACTAAAGCAAACTCATACTGTTTTTTCTCAACTGCGTCCTTGCACATTTTTAAAATGAAATTTAAAAAAATTTTTAAATCATTTTATTGAAGGCTGAAATTAAATTTTTTTCATAGGAATCTATTTCTACATAAATAATAGTATTAAAATATGGAAGACAGGGGCAGGAATCTGAGTTATGGTTATAAGCCTATTGTTCACTGAGTTGTTAAAATATCTTGTCGCTAGTCAAATCATAAAAGCAGCAACTTGATGGAGTTCATGTTCATTTTCTCCTGAAGCTGTTTTAATATAGATCAACAAATTGAGTCATCCAAAATAGTTTTGTATTTCTGCCTGATCCAGAAAATGGGATTTTCCTGTTAAAATTGCATTTATAATAGATGTTTCTCAGTCACGTAAAAATGTGGCTACACTCAGTTAATCTCTCCTTCAGTTAACTTGAAGTAAAGATTGGCAACTGAATTCTACATTGGAAAATGCAATCCACAATAAACAGATTTGATGTGTAGAAATGTTCGCCACATGCAAACGTGGGCAACCCTTAGGCTTACAGTGACTTTAAGGGTGTTTTGAAGAAATACGTATGTATGTTCTGTTTTATATCTAGTTAAAATTAAGTAATACATTTACTGTTCATGGACAAAATCATAATGGTACCCAAAAGTATACAGGTAGTCCACAGCTCACAACTTGGTTCTGTTTCCATGACTCCATTGTCAATTGGTTCTGATGTAAGGGGAATAGCTCCTTTTCTCTTGTTCTGACTCCTCTTCCCCCATGACCAATGGTTTCCAACAACCAACTTGTCAGTTCGCAGCCAAGCGTTCAACCACTGCTCCACCAGGACTTCCTTTCAAGGTTCATAACTCCACTCCCCCGCCAAATGCAAACTCACTGCCACTGAGTCGATTCCGACTCCTAGTGATCCGACAGCACAGGGTAGAACTGCTCGAGATGGGTTTCTGAGACAATAAGTCTATGGAAGTAGAAAGCCTCATAGGACGATTTAAATCTCATGATCGCCCTCACAATGTGTGCATTCTTTCTGTGCTTTATCTTAGTTCTGTCTAATTATGTAGCCTCCAAATGAGATATGACCATGGCTTCATAAGTCCACACTCACTTTCATTTACTCACATATGTCTCAATACTTGGCATCACCATTCCTTCTTGCACATCACACCCGAGCCATTTCATGTGCCCAGTCTGAAGTGCACCCTCTAAACTTCTCTTGAGGGATTGTTTTCCTAAGAAACTGTTCTGTGCCCACTGACATCATTGTATCACTCTCTTTGAAAGACGATTTTACTATGCACACAGTTCTGACTTGAAAAAAATCATTCTCTCTGCACATAAAATATATTATTGTATGCACTTCTATTTTTTGCTGTTTTGTTATTGAAAATCAAGACACCCTGGGAAGCATGGCTTGAGAAATCAAGGAGCACTGATTAAGGGCTCAGCTACTAACGGAAAGGTTGGCAGTTTGAAGCCACCAGACACTTCAAGAGAGAAAGGAGTGTCCGTCAGCTTCCTGAAGATCACAGTTTTGGAAAGCCTATGGGGCAGTTCCACTGTCCTACTGGGTGCTGAGTAAGAATCAACTTGACAGCAAAGGGTTTTTTTGTTTGTGTGTTTGCATTTTAATAATCCTTTATTGTGCTTTGGGTGAAAGTTTACACAGCAAATTAGGTCTTCATTTGACAATTTCTAAACAAACTGCTCACTGACATTACTTAAAATATTCACTAATATTACGCTAATATGCTCTATAATTGCATTCTTGTTACACTGGCAATGGGTTTTTGGTTACTAAACAATTAACCGTCTGACTGATTATTCCTTTGAAGGTGATCTGTCTTTTCTCTCTGCCTGCTTTTAGGATAATCTCTTTGATGCTCTGCCATTACACCAAGATTGCATCTCTTGGTCCAAATCTCTTTTTACTTTTTCCAATTTGCAAGTAGTAGGCTCAACAATTCTGGAAGATTCTCAGCCATTATATCTTTGAATGTTGTTTTTTTATTCTCCTGACTATCTCTGCTTTAACTCTGGTTAGAATTTATTACGTCTTTATGGCTCGTCACCTGCAATTTACATTTGCCATTTCTTTCTCCAACCTTCCACAGTTAATTCTCTGCATATAGCCTTCAGTTTCATAAATCTTTCCGCCCCCCTGCTATAGAGGAGTCCTGGTAGCATAGTGGCTATGTGTTGGGCTGTGATCTGCATGGTCAGCGGTTCAAAACCGCCAGCATCTCCGAGAGGGAAAGACTGGGCTTTCTAGTTCCATAAATAGTTATACTTTTTAAAACCCACAGGGGGTCACTATGAGTCAGCCTTGACTCAATGGCAGTGAGAGGATTTTTTTAGTATATCCAGCCTACTGTTTAACCCATCTAAAAATTACAGTGATTATACTTTTTTATTTCCAGAAGCTCTGTTTGGTCCTATTTTCAAATCTGATATATAGATATTGGACGATATATGTAGCATTTAGTTATATACATAGATATAGCTACTTAATGCTCACAGAAATATATACATATGGAATATATGTGCCTATGTGCGTGTATTGCTTGCAGAAATTCACAAGCCTTGAGTCTATTATTAAACATACATCCTTTGTATTATGGAGGAGTCCTGGTAGCATAATGGTTAGGTGTTGGCCTGCGATCTGCATGGTCAGCAGTTCAAAACCACCAGCAGCTCTGTGGGAGAAAGACTAGGTATTCCCATAAACAGTTACAGTCTCAAAACCTCAGTCCTATACGATGTGAGTTTGGGTTTGGGGTAATATGTTTAGAAACCTCTAAAATCCCAAGTTGGTCTGACTCTTTCTTTTGTCATTTGCCCCCTGCAAATGTGCTAAAGCTGGATTGTTCTTTTGAAAGAGTGGATACTTCATGATTTCTGACTCTGGTGTTGTAAACTATTTTAGCAGAAATCTTTAAAGCCCAACTTGAAATTCCATTCCCTTTGTGAGGATTTCTGTGTCCTTTCCCCAATGTCAGTAGCAATCTGGGCCCACAGTCCGGAGCAGTCGCTCTGTGGGACCCCTCACTCACTAAGTAGTAGTAAGCCCAGCCCCAGGAGGTCAGCTTGTGGTACCCATTTGAAGGGATGCCATGCTCCTTTCTTTCATCCAGAGACAAGACTGTAACAGGCAGCTGATTTTTTTCCTTTCTGCAAAGAGCCTGGCTCTTGCTCACCCTCACCCAGAGGCTGTCATTTGGAGCCTACCAGTTACGTCGATCTGTTCAAGCGGAATATGTTCAGGTCCAAATGGAAAGGGGCAACCATGTAGGTTTCATGGATCTATCCAGGACTAGAGCTTCAGGCTCTCTTACCTGTCTGGATCCACACCCACTTTCTGTTTCTTTTCCTCCCTAGCATATTGTTTCTAGCCAGTTCAGTGGTGCATTAAATATTTTTTAAATGTCTAATCCAATATTTGTAGTCGTTTTCCAGGAAAGTGATTTGCTTTAATGCCCACAAAGAAAACCTCTAAATCAGTTCATGGTTGGAGTTGGTAGGCACTGTGTTAGGCCGGGTTGACTAGAGAAACAAATCCAAGGACATTCATATCAATGTGTAAGAGAGTGCTTTATATTAAGAAGTAATTATATATCAAGCAAACATCCCAGCCCAGTCCAGATAAAGTCCTTAAGTCCAGTGTTAGTCCATAAGTTGGATACTAGTCCATAAGTCCCTCTTCAGACTAGCGCAGCCACATGCAATGATGCAGAATGCGGGAAAATCACCAGGCGGTAAGTGCAAAGTCCTGTGAATCCAACGGTAGTGGCTTTGGCAGAAATCTAAGTGACTAAATAGCTGGAAGGTGGAGGCAGAGAGAGGGGCCTGCCTCCAGTGAGCCACGTATCCAGGTAGCACCTCCAAATGAGGACACCAAGCTGCAACCTGATTGACCGGCTAAACTCTACCCCTACACTGTACTTCTCAAGTTGACATGAAATTGTGTAACTACCACAGGTACTGTCAAGTCGGTTCCAACTCACTGGGACACTATGTACAATAGAAAGAAACCCTACCCAGCCCTGCACCATTCTCACAGCTATTCTGATGTTTGAGACCATTTTTTTGCAAACACTGTGTCAATCCATCTTGTTGAGGATCTGCCTCTTTTTTATTGTCCCTCCACTCTACCAAGCATGGTGTCTTTTGAAATTCTTAACACCGTTTGGATTCTTTTTTTAATTAAATCATTTTATTGGGGGCTTTTACAGCTCTTATCACAATTCTTACCATCCATTGTGTCAAGCACATTTGTATATACGTTGCCATCATCATTTTCAAAACATTTTCTTTCTACTTGCGCCTTTGATATCAACTCATTTCCCTCCTCCCTCACGAACCCTTGATAATTTATTAATTTTTAGTTCATGTCTTACACCAACCGCTGTCTCCCTTCACCTACTCTCTAAACTTCTCTTGAGGGATTGTTTTCCTAAGAAACTGTTCTGTGCCCACTGACATCATTGTATCACTCTCTTTCTTTGAAAGACGATTTTACTATGCACACAGTTCTGAGCTGAAAAAATCATTCTCTCTGCACATAAAAGATATCATTGTATGCACTTCTTTGTTTTGCTGTTTTGTTATTAAGAAATCAAGGCACCCTGGGAAGCATGGCTTGAGAAATCAAGGAGCACTGATTAAGGGCTCAGCTACTAACGGAAAGGTTGGCAGTTTGAAGCCACCAGACACTTC
>NW_022107431.1:16411085-16414006 GCF_000313985.2 Echinops telfairi
GAACCCTTGATAATTTATTAATTTTTAGTTCATGTCTTACACCAACCGCTGTCTCCCTTCACCTACTTTTCTGTTGTCTGTCCCCTGGGAAGAGGTTATATGTAGATCATTGTGATCAGTTCCCCTTTTCTTCCCCTACCTTCTTCTTATCAACCTAGTATTCCTATCTCATTATTAGTCCTGCGGGGTTTATCTGTCCTGGATTCCCTGTATTTTGAGCTCTTATCTATACCAGTGTACATGCTCTGGTCTAGCCAGATTTGTAAGGTAGAATTGAGGTCGGGATAGTGGGGGGTGGGTAGCATTAAAGAACTAGAGGAAAGTTGTATGTTTCATCGGTGCTATACTGCACCCTGACTGGCTCATCTCTTCCTTGTGACTCTTCTGTAAGAGGATGTCCAATTGTCTACAGATGGGCTTTGGGTCTCCACTTCACCCTCCACCTCATTCACATTGATATGATATTTTGTTCTAGATCTTTGGTGCCCTGATACCTGATCCCATCAAAACCTCATGATCACACAAGTTGGTGTGCTTCTTCCATATGGATTTTGTTGCTTCTTAGCTAGATGGCCGCTTATTTATCTTCAAGCCTTTTTTTTTAAAAGGAAGCAACCTCTTACAATTCTTTGGCTGGTAAAAATAATATACAGCATAGTCTTTGTCCTTGGCCAACAAGTTTATTTCAAATAAAAAATTCACGCTGAGAAATGGCTTCAAAAACTGTGTGGATAAATGAAATTAAAAGATCATGTAATTTTCCCATGAACCCCTTGAAGCTCCCTGATATATATGCTTACACCAATGGTGGGGACATGGAGCAAGAGGTAACCTGTAGGCCAAGCGCGCTGCAAACGTCACATGCCACCCCGGAATCAGGTGGAGCAATTGTAACTAGGGCATTGCCCAAACTGCACTAGCCAAATCAATCTTTAGCAAGAGTCAGTTCAATCCGGAAAGCAAATTGTTCTCTGTAAAACTCTAACTATGCTTTCGTGTGCCCTTTGCCCTGTTTCTGTATGCCCGGCTCCACCTCGCCACCCACTCCACTCCCATTTCCACGCAGCCTGAGCAGTCTAGGAAAATCCTCTGGAAAAGAGTTTCATCCTGCACAGGAGGAAGAAAGATAGAGTGGCAATCCTCTCTCCCTCATAGCAGGAGAGGGCCTACATGCCATTAACAATGGAGCTAACACCTAGAAAAGGTTCACCTAACTGGAGCACAGAGAGATCAAATATTTGGGGTGGGGGTGGGGGGAGCTTCAAAAGATTCATGGGGAAATTGAATTAAAATGGAATTTTTCTACAAATTCTCTGAAGTCATGATAGTTTTAGGTGTTGATACCTTTAGAATCCTTTTATAGTTTCAAGAGCTTTACTGCTTCTCAAAATGTTTATTTCATGTGGAAAGGAAAGAGATGAAGTTACATTCAAGTGACATACTAATAATAGTAACTACTGTACAGTGCTCGCAGTTTGACATCCGAGGGCAGATTGACGTGTCCTATTACAGGTGGGTAAACCAAGGCTCAGTGTTCGTGTGTTTACAAGGGTTTGGCTTTCAGTGTCATCCTGTTCCTCTCAGTTCAATCCTGTTATTATACCAAAGCTGAGGGGCTTGTAATCAGATCACCTGGGCCAATATCGTGGGACACGTGAACCACCTACGTCAATATCTTGGGACATGTGACCTCTGGCAGGCTATTAAGTTTGCTATGATTCAGTTCCCTCGGCTGCAAATGAAGATGATAACAGTTGTTGCTTGTAAAATAACAGAAAGCATGCAAAATGCCTGGCCAAGGTGCAACAGCCAGCAAATACTCAGCAAGTATCGGCCATTATTGTCTCAATGATTCATTTAGATCACCGTGTTGTCAATTTAGTCATTTCCTGCCCAATTAAGTTCCAGGAAAATATAGAAAACTCAGAGTCAGATGCACTAGCCTCTAACACGCACAGCACATTATAAACCCAATTTAAAGTCTTTGTTTTAAATCAAGGGTCCGCAACCCAGCCTAGGCTGATCTCTGGCTTTTGGAAACAAAATTTTAGTGGAAAAGAGCCTGTCCATTGGTATGCCATCTCTGGTTGCATTCGTACTGGAAAGGCTCTGTTTAGAAGATACGACAGAAATTGCATGACCCACATGTCTGAAGCATTTATTCTCCGGCCCTTTACATGGGGAAATCTACTCACATCTGCTTTAAAGCAAAGATGAAAATTGAGGGCAAGGGAAAAGGGAGACTCTTACTTTGCTATGCCTTAGGCTTACGTCCACTGAACACCGGATGAGATGACAGGACATAATGGTCTCAACAAGACACTCAAACCCACCACAGGATTGGGCCAAGTTTCCTTCGGTTGTACATGAGGTCCTCCTGCGTCAGAGTCGACTGCATGGCAACTCACAGCAAGGTACCTGGTGCAAGGCAGATGCCCAAGGCAATTGCAGAGGCTGGAAGGGTCCTTGAGCCATCTGTAAATCAAGAAACCCAGGCAATGCTGTTTTTCCGTTCATATAGTAATTCAGGAAGCATTCACTGAGCACGACAGTGCACGATTCTTCATTTTCTATCAACAGGATGCATTCCCTGGCCCATCTGTGAAATTGTGCCTTTTTTCCTTCAGTATCTGGAAACTCACACCACCGCTGGTTGGCTCCAAGTTGAATCTGGTTCAAGTAGACTTTCAGCACTTGCCTCTAAGGCAGCAGTGTGGAGGAAGTGAGGTGTTTCCTAAACTGGTCCTGGGAGCATAGAGGCTTACCTGCTAACATCCCTTAATTGCATGAACAGCTTCAGGACAACTGAGTATGGGGAACACTCGGCATGGGGAATTACTTAAAGCAGGGGTGTCAAACTCAATTAAAATGCAGGCCACTTGGTGCAACAGGCAAGATTCACATGGGGCACATCACATTTA
>NW_022107431.1:16414748-16424405 GCF_000313985.2 Echinops telfairi
TGCCCTAGCAGTAGAGTTAACCAAGTTATGAAAATGGGAGTAGGTTAAAAATGTAGTGATATTGCTTATAGATAACTTATTCATCGCCCAGGGACTGAGACCAGCACACACATTTGAATAGAGTGGTTGTGCTCTTTACCATTAGTTGATTATCCTTGGAAGATTGCTAAACCCCTTTAAACTCTCTTCTCTTCAGTAAGATGAAGATAAGCACTTATATCAGAGTGTTGTTGTATGTCACCAATTTGATTTCAACTCAAAACAGCCCCATGTGACTGCCCCATAGCGTTTCCCCAGCTGCCATCCTAATGCGAGCAGATCGGGGGACTTTTCTCCCATGGAGGAGTTGCTGAATTTGAACCACAATCTCTCCATGGTGTTGTAATAATGATGAAATAAGCTTAGACTTTTGCTAAATCTTGGTAATTATTGTTTTTGTTACAAATACCCCTTTTCCCACAAAGAATCATTAACTGTATCCAAGCACTACTCACTGACTCCCATCAAATTCATTGCAAGTCATAGAAATCCTTTAGGACCAAAGAGAAGGCTCCAGAGGGACTCCCAGACTGTAGATCTTTACAGGGGCAGCCAGGCTCATCTTTCTTCCTGGAAGCAGCTGGTGTGTTTGAACCATTGGCTAACCATTTCGGTTTGTGACCTAACACCTAACCCACAGGGCCACCGAGAAAAATAAAAAGACTTGATGCCCGAGAGTTGATACCAATGGCAGCACCTATAAACAAAGGGTAGAACTGTGACTTCCCAAGTCTGCAACAGGGGTAAGAAGCCCTGTCTTCCATTACAGGGCCAACAGGACTCCTTAGTTAAGCGTTAGCTATTGATCCACTCTCTTCATTCTAGAGACCCTGCTGGGCACAATGAATAACTGTTGCCAACTAAGGAAAAATGGAGCTGCAAGCATCATCCATTCCTATAATGAACCAGTCACTTCTCTGCACACTTCACGGAGAACAAAAATGAATATGCATATACAGAAACATGCAGTGAAAATCTTGAGAAAGGAAGCTATATTCCCAAACCACTTTGGGATGGGCAAAAAGACTGTCATCAATATGCAAATACCTCAAAGGAACCAGAGATTTTTATGGGCAACATAAGGCCATAAAGAATCATATTTGGACCTAATCGTTGAGCATTTCACCAAAGTAGTGATGGGAAGGGAGGGCCTTCTAAGGGAAGAAAATAACTGAGTGAATTGATCAAAGCAAGAAATCCTCTGGGTGGGATGGCGTTTAGAGTGAGAGACGAGAACCAGAGTGCTCACCACGACCGTGGGATGCCGAGACCCCATCCTCTCCAGGCAGGTTGCCCCGTGGTGCTAAGTTTCTGATAGTAAAATGTGAATCATTTCTCGTAAAGTGTGTGTCACAGGAAATCCAAGATGCTGCCTATGGTGATATTTCTCTCCTGAAAGTGGGCCTACCTGCTAGAGTGGGAGAGAAAGGAACCAAGCTCTGGTAAGCCCAGGGCTGACACAGCCCCATTGCAAAGATGGCCTTCAGAAAACTCATATCATTGTGTGCTCACCTTCCCGATATAATCGCTGAGGACAAATGGGGGCATAAGCAAGTGTGGTGAAGGAAGCTGATGTTGCCCAGCTATCAAAAGATATAGTGTCTGGGGTCTTAAAGGCTTGATGGTAAACAAGCGGCCATCTAGCTCAGAAGCATCAAAGCCCACATGGAAGAAGCACACCAGCCTGTGTGATCACGAGGTGTCAAAAGGATCAGGTATCAAGCATCAAGGAACAAAATCACATCATTGTGAATGAGGGGGAGTGCAGAGTGGGGACACAAAGGCCATTTGTGGGCAAATGGACATTCCCTTGCAGAAGGGTCTCGGGGAGGAGATGAGCCAGTCAGGGGGCAGTGTGGCAACAATGAAGCATACAACTTTCCTCTCATTCTTAAATGCTTCCTACCCCCAACTATCATGATCCCAATTCTACCTTACAAATCCAGCTGGAACAGAGGATGTACACTGGTACAGATGGAAACTGGGAACACAGGGAATACAGGACAGACGAACCCCTGAAGTCAAGTAGTGAGAGTGGTGATGCTGGGAGGGTGGAGGGAGGGTGGGGTGGAAAGGAGGAACTGATTGTAAGGATTTACATGTAACCTCCTCTCTGGAGGTCGGTCAACAGAAAAGTGGGTGAAGGGAGACATCGGACAGTGTAAGATATGACAGAATAGTAATGACTTGTAGATTGTCGAGGGTTCACGAGGGAGGGGGGAACAGGAGAGGAGGGGAAAAAATGAGGAACTTATGCCAGGGGCTCGAGTGGAAAGCAGATGTTTTGAGAACGATGATGGCAACAAATGTGCAAATGTGCTTGACACAATGGATGGATGTATGATAAGCATTGTACGAGCCCCCAATAAAATGATTTAAAAAAAAAAAGATGACCTTCAGGATACCTGGAAGTGGCAACTCTGCAGTGTTTTGCTTCCATGCAAATTTCCGTCTGTCTTGGTAGAATGTGGAAGATGCTCGTGTCAGGCCATGAATGTCATGTGTGTATGGATTGGGATAACAGTTGTATGAGCCCCTAATAAAATGTTAAAAAAGAAAAAAAAAGAAATAAAGAGAGCACTGGAAGGCAGGGGGGAGGAAGACCAAGGAGGAGACTTGCCAAGAAAATACAAGCCTTCTTCTCCTTGTTTGCTGAAAAAAAGTTCTGTATTGAGCAGGTAGAGAAAGGAGAAGTGAATCAGACAGGGATTCCACCTGAGATCTGATCTCGGTTCCCTGAGAAACCAACATTGGAAAGGCTGCTCTGGAGGCCAAGCGTAGAACTACGGGGAGGGGCAGTGACTAGAAAACAAAGTGCCAGCAGAGAGGGGGCAGGAAACTGAGGACTAAACACAGCAAATGTCACCAGAAGGGAGTGGACACATAGGGAAAACAATGACACAAGCAAACTGGAAGTGTTCTTAGTTGCTATCAAGAAAGAGAGGCCAGAAATAACAAAGAAGAAGAACACAAACTACACCGGATGGAAATTTCGCCTCCAGAATGATGACACTGACCTTGAACAGGTGAAGAAGATGGAATGTATCACACTGATCTGAGGAGAAACACAACAGGATTTCTCCTTACAGGAGATGACAGCAAGACGGCGGCTCATTGACTTTGTACACGTCATCAGGAAAGACTAGAAGCCAAAGGTATCCCTGTTGGTCAAGCAGAGGATCTGCCGAAAGGAGGAACCTCCCCCCCTCACCCCAGTGAGACAGGCTGACAGCACAACCACCTTGAGGCACAAGAATACCAAGCACCATGAAGATGCTGTTGGCCCAGGCAAAGTTGTGTTGCTGTCAGAAGGTTGTCATGAGGACGGGTGGACTCAAGCAACCATCAACAACATTGAGGACTTAGACAAGATAAAAGAAATACAGAAATACTCCTAGAAGAAGAACACAGGTGATCTCAAAGCAACAGACTAACCCATCACATTAAAAAGAAAGTTTCTAGGACATAGTGGGGGCAGGGTCTTGAACGTTATGAGGGGACACGCATTGGAAACTAAAATTTGATCTCAGCCAAACGATTAGCAAATGTGAAGACAACCATCGTTTGGACCTGTGATGGGTCGGAAAGATTCTAACCCTTCTGAAAAATGACTGATGGATGCACTCCAGTCCAAAACACTTCAGGAGGATCCAAGAAAGATGAGGCAAGACACAGAAAGCAGAGGCTGTTGCGTGAGATCCCGAAGAAATGGGCTCTGTGCTCAGGAAAGTCTCTGCGTTCATTTTAATGCTATTACGGTAACTGTCTTCGTTCCCTGGAGCTGCTTTAACAAAGTGCTGTGAAATGGTTGACTTCAGCAATAAAAGATTATCTTTTTCTCACTATTTCTAGTTCCAAGGGCTAGAAGTCCAAGTCAAGTTCTAGGCTGGGCTGATTCCTTCTGAGGAGCTCGGAGAACTGTTCCATGCCTTTCTCTTGGCTCTGACAGCTTCTGGCAATCCTTGGTGTTCCTTGACTTATAGATGTCCTTGGAAGCGCCCTCTTGTAGGTATTTGTGCCTGTTCTCTTTTTTAAAGTGCCACTCACATCGGCTTAAGCTGCATGCTACTCACATGCAACTGCCTGCTAACTTGCTATCTTCCAAGACCCCATTACCCAAACAAGTCTCAGTCACAGGTCCCAGAAGTTAGTACTTCCACTTACCATCTTGGGGAGCACAATTCAATCCAGAACACTGATATTTACATAATAATGTGGCCATGGTCGGTGGGAATTGTTAACTTATATATGAAGCATGGGCTGCATTTCATCACCACAGACAAGTAATTGTTATATTATTTAAAAATGTACAATCCAGAAGTGCTATCATAACAAACAAAAATAGAAGGTGAAAGAAAGACTGTTTGGAAGGAAAGGGCAAATTCAACCAACCATGCTTATATATTGAAATCCCAATAAAAATTCTCAGGTAAGCCTCCCTTGTGGACAATATTCTGCTTACATTGATGTGCCAGGAAGGTGACAGGGCCCTGGGGACATAAAAGCTCCACCTCTGGGACATTTTCAGGTCTCGTTCTATTTGCCTGTCCTGTTGGCTTCTCACCTTTTGCTTTACTACAGCCCTTGTGATGAGTCCTGTGAGCCGCTCTAGTGAATTATTAAACCTGAAGGAGGAGTGGGGACAGGGGGTCAGATTTGAACCAATCTGCTCAGAAGTGAAGGTGTCCTAGGACCCCCTGGACACATGGCTAGTATCTGAGACCACCATGATAGTCTAGATAACTGTGCCCTTAACCTTGAAGTTGACCCGGCTCTGGGTGACTGGGGTCAGAGACCACATGCCGTGGGAGAAGGTGCCTAGAATCTACTCAGAAAGAGATGCATCTGACTGTGCAACAACAGCCCCCTACCGGAGAGTGGTTTGGGAGGTGAGGCACAACAGAGATTCTGTTTCTTCATCGAGCCACTTCCGTCTCATTCCGATACGTGAAAGCAAACCTGTGTAGGACACCTAATTAAGAACCACCGCTAAGACTCCTTAACAAATTGTCCCCAGAGTCTAAAAGGGTCAACAACTGCATGATCCAACAGTGAGATTAACTTCAACTTACTATTTGGCAAAGCAACATTTATCTATGGCTGGATAGCATTGTGCACACATTATCAGAGGCTTAACACTGTCAAAATTAAGGCATTTAAGTCTGTGTAAAAGAAAGTAAAAAACCAACACCATTAGACTGTTCCCTACAGAGTGGTTATTTCTGAAGGCTATTTACAGACTGCTTGAACTCCCACCTAAAAGCCCTACTCTAAGTGGACTCCGGTCATTCAGTGTGTTGGGACCTGAAACAGAAACCATCTCACATTGCTCTCCACCACAGCCATGACTGATTGAAGGATCCTCTCGGTTTCAAGAAAAACGATAGTTATCTCCTTTCTCTGAGAAGTATGATCAAGAGATAATAACACTATAAAAGCAAAGCCAGTGCCACTGAGGTACGTGCAGCTCACAGTGAGCGTCTGGAAGAGAGGAGAGCGACCCCGTTTGTGTTTCTGTGAGTCTGAATGCTTATAGGAGCAGCCAGTCTCAGTTTTCTCATGAGGATTGACTTGTGGGTTCGAACCACTGATCTTAGGGTTAGCAGCTTATCGTGTCACCCATTATGCCTCCAGGGCTCCTTTAACAATTACTTTAACCTCCTTCAATTCTCAGTATGAGATGTATGCCAGTACATATAACACGTTTGAGAGGGTGATTTCTTGGAAGTCAACCATCTAATTGGTAGCCAAGTTGGTCCTGAGACCCAGGTCTGCCTGATCTGCAAGTTGGAGTGCCTCCCCAGCGTCCTTCAGGCAGCCCCGCAAAACCTGTGTCCTCAGCACGGGTAAGCAAATGCCTCACCCTGAGTCCTGCATTAGAAACTGTGAGCCACTTCTCCAGCTGTGTGTTTTCCTCCGACCACGGTCCCTCCATTCACTAGGATGACGGTGGCACAATAAGGCTTCCTTGTTGCTGGTAGGTGCCATTGAGTTCTTGCCAACTCACAGCGAACAAAACACTGCCTGGTCCAATGCCATCTTCACAGTTGTGCCAAGGTTTGGGCCCTTTGCAGTCACTCGATCAATCCATCTTGTTGAGAACAAAATCCAAAGATCTTACTACTGTAAAAGTATCTAGACTTTTACTTGTGTGTGCGCTTCTGAAGAAAGAAAAAGATCTCTTTTCTTGCAAAAAATATAAATAACATCATGAGCCCTCATTTATATCAGTCACTTAAAACTGCTTCTTTCACTTCCTCTTAAGAAACCCTATGTTCTTCAACTGGCTCTGGCGTAAAATCTGTACTAATTTGATTTACAGAAGGAGCCATGAAATTCACATTCTTAGTTGCTTTGGCGGATGGGTACCGTGGAATTTTTATTTACAAGAAATTTCAAGTTCTTTTCTTATAAAATTAAAATGACTATGTCTGAGTTTCTAGCATGCAAATTGTCTGATTTTCCCTGACATTGCAGTGGTTTGCTTAAGGGCCCCGAGTGATACTGAGGGGTACGCTGCCAACCCAAAGGTCACCTCACCATCTCACTGCCATCAAGTCAATTACATCTCATAGCAACCGGGTAGGACCAGGGAGAACCGTCCCTGTGGGTTTCTGAAACTCTGATTCCGCATGAGAGTCGAAAGCCTTGTTTTATCTCCTGTGAAGCAGGTGGTGGTTTCAAACTGCTGATCTTACAGTTAGTAGCCCAACAAGTAACCACGATGCCACCAGGGCTCAACTTGAAAGGGACATGGTTCAAATCCACCGGCTGCTCCACAGGAGAAAGGTGAGGCCGTCTGCTCCTCTTGCTATGCGTGAGAAGTGCCCTGACAGCAGCAAGTTTGGTTTGGGTATATCGGCTCTTTGTTCACTTACATGCTTGGATTGGGTTTGAGATGGGTTGCATTGGGTTTTTGCCCTAAGTTTTAGGCGGTTTTAAAAAAAAATCTTTATTTTATTTTATTGGGGGCTCTTGTAGCTCTTATCACAATCCATACATATATCCATTTTGCCAAACACATCTTTACATATGTTGTCATCATGTTTTTCAAAACATTTGCTTTCCACTTGAGCCCCTGGCATCAGTTCTTCATTTCTCCCCCTTCCTTCCCCAAACCCCCTTCCTCACCTATGCCCCCTGGATAATTTATAAATTCTTTTTGTGTTCATGTTTTACACCAGCCGCTCTCTCATTTCACCCACTTTTCTGCTGTCCATCCTCTAGGGATGGGGGCCGCATGTCAATCACTGCTTAAGTTTTTATCACTATTTAACCCCTGGCTGGATTGCTATTAAAAACAATCCTATTTGAAAAGGCACAAACTCCACTATGAACCACACCACACCTGGAATAGGTGCCAAGAGCTGCGGTCAGTGATGATACCAAAGCTGATAGGAGGAAAGCACAGCAGTAGACCCATCTCAGGGGCTCCACTGGCCCTCTCTGGGCACACAGGGCTGAACAGGTGCAGAACCAGGGAACCCCTGCTAATTCTAAGCAACCACAGACTTTCTTCAATATGAGTCTTCTGGGGCTTGGAGGGCCTTGGGATACAACCATAGACAATGTAGGTCTTCTGCAAGGTTCCAGACATATATGTATGGGTCAACTCCAAGATACCCGTGCAGAAACCTAAATCATGGATCCTGATGACACCGCAGACCCCAGAAACTTGGCTCTAATTGTGAGGTACAAGCAGCCTGCTCACTGATCCTATACCTTTCCACAGTCTTCACACCCTTCGATGCCCCCTCTCTCCTCCTCACCAGTGATTAGGATCAGTCTCTACATATAGTCTTCTTGACTCTCCTGCCCGTCTCCTGATTCATCACACTCGCTTGCCAGAACTGCCTCCTTGAACTAAGTCCAACTCTGCCTGCTGCCCAGGAGCAGACTGGAGGGGAAAAAGCACATGCCTGATGACTCAACCCTTCAGTGGAGCCTGGTAACCTCCCCTCATCCATTCACTTTCCATTTCACCTGGAGCACTAACATCTTCTCCTCTCTCCTCAAACCTCTTGCTCCTTCTGCACCACATGCACTCTCAATGAATAGCCTTGCTTCTAATTCTCTAAGGGCTGAGGCCATGCAAGGCATCTGCGCAGACTCCCACTCACCCACCCATGTAAAGTGCACACACGCTCTGCTCTCCTGCCTGCAGTCTTAGGTGAAGATCACTAGATGCTTCCTCTAGATCACCAGATGCTCCTAAAAACCCTTCTACTTACAGATTGTCCCTCCCAGTTGCTGACAAGTCTCCCTCTAGCTGCTCAAGTCAAAGTAACTGAAATCATCTTTTCAAGATGGTTTAGGGTGTGACCACCTTTCAGCACCATTCTTACACTGCCCTTGCTAGATTGCTGTGGTACTTTGAGTCCCCTCAGGGTCTGCAGAGCTAACTCTTGTCTGTCACCACTTCTCTCAACTGTTGTCCAAATATTCTCCCAATGAAACTCATTCAGCTCAGTCTCTCCCCCATCCTACCATTTCTCATTTTTCTTTTTCCACAGGACCTGTCAAACTAAACCAAGCCCACTGGCATTGAGTCAATCACAACCCATAGCGACCCTGTAGCTAGCTCCCATGGCTGTAAATCTTTATAGGAGCAGACAGCCTCAACTTTCTCCTTCAGAGGGGCTGGTGGGATTGAACCATTGGCCTTGAAGTTTAGCAGTCCAACACTTACCTTTCAGCTCCTAGAGGACTTGTAACCCATGTCACCTTCCCAAAACAGAAAATTCTGTGTTTACCATCTTTCTTTTCATTCTGCCTTCCCCACTGAAAGGCAAATAACATGGAGGCCCAGCCAGATGTCTTAGTGAGAATCATTGACTGAACGAAGGAATCAATGAGTCTGTAGATGCAATTTCCAACCACACAGAAGGTTAATGAGGACAGTGTATTCATGCATTCTTAAATATTGAGACTCTTTTTAACCTCCTTAAAGACAGTACCTGCTCCATTTGCCCTTAAACACATACCTTAGAGAATGCCTAGTATATTGAGAAACGATGTAAGCACTTGACTGTTATATAAGTAGACATAAAAATACTAAGAATCCAAGGGGAGGGTATAGTTATAGAGGGACCAGATTTCAAGCTGTGAATACAACATGCCAGCATGAAGCAGGGAATCAGTAGAGAGGTCTGAGGGGCCAGCCCCAATCTCAGCTACATGGACAGCCCCTCCCCCCAGAAGAATTCACTTCAGAGGACAGCACTGAAGCTACAGCTCAGGGAGAGGGACATGCCTGAGCAGAGCACACAGGAGCAAATGAAGGGGGAAGAAGAGAGAGTGGAGCACATACTGGCTCACCAAGCCCTGAGGACAATATTCCTGTTCAGAGCAGCCAATCCACAGAGAGGACCATAGGGCTGGCCCCATTATGAGACATCCCTGACTGACCCATAGCACTATGGGGAACAACACTAGAGACACAGTGCAGGAATTATGCCCAATCTGACCCCAGCACACCGAGGCAAAACACTGAGGGCATGCAACAGAACAGCAAGGGGAGCAGAGGAATGAAGTCCCCAGGGAATACCTTTATGAAAACACTCCTAAAGGTCCAAAAACAGACCTTGAACTATTTACATGCTTTTCTTTTCTTTTTTT
>NW_022107431.1:16425291-16443804 GCF_000313985.2 Echinops telfairi
AGCCAGTCAGGGTGCAGTATAGCACCAATGAAACATACACCTATCCTCTAGTTCTTTAATGCTTCCCTCCATCATCCACCAACTATCCTGATCCCAAACCTACCTTACAATTCTGACTAGACCAGAGGATGTATGCTGGTACAGATTGAGCTTGAACCACCGGGAATCCGGGACAGATAAACCCCTCAGGACCAATAATGAGAGTAGAGATACCAGGAGCACAAGAGGAAGGTGGAGGGAAGAGGGGGAACCGATCACAGTGATCTGCATATAACCCCCTCCCTGGGGATGGACAACAGAAAAGTGGGTGAAGGGAGACATCAGACAGTGTAAGACATGAAAATATAATAATTTATAAATTATCAAGGGTTCATGAGGGAGGAAGGGTGAGGGAAGAAGGGGAGAAAAATGAGGAGCTGATACCAAGGGCTCAAGTAGAAAGAAAATGTTTTGAGAATGATGAGGGCAACAAATGTACAAATGTGCTTGGCACAATGGATGTATGTATGGATTGTGTTAAGAGTTGTATGAGTCCCCAATAAAATGATTAAAAGAAACTGGGAATCAGAAATATGTAGACTGAATTGGTATTTTATTATCATGTGCCAGGAGGTCAACAAATACTTAATGTGCACCTATATATCCCGGACACTGTAGGAGTTACTGGTGTCCAGGCATTAAACAGAACAGATCCGAGTGTCCGCCCTCATGAAATTTACATTCTAGTGGTTCTAGTGATTATAAGAATTTCAAAACATAGTTTGCATATGTAGAAGGCACACCCTGTGCTCAACAACTGAGTAGAGGCCATCACCTCTCTGTGTAGAACTTTCACAGTGTTCAGTATTCAAACAGAGTGGGGGATATCATCTCTACACTGAAAACTCACAAGGTGATATCGAGTCCAGAGTCGCTCCTAAACCTCAGACATCACCGCTTTTATCTAATGAACAGCTCAAAGGGAGCACAGCCGAATCTCAAGCTGATGTTTTCCAATGTCAGACTTCTAAAAGGCAGCAGATGACATTAATTATCAGAAAAAAAATGATCCTTTGCACGTGAGAAAAAAGGAAATGGTTCTGGGTGTAATGGATTGTGGGTGCAAACATGTTCTGTGGCAGTCCTAAGCCCTGAACCTGTTACGCTGGCTTCATTTGGAAATGTTGCTGTTACATGCATGAGGACAAAACAGAGTAGGCTGATTCCTAATTCAAGATACTTCTAAGTAGCGTCCTCCAGAAACAGTAACATAGATACATGCACATACATAGAAGGAGGAGATCACGTGAGTTAACATCTCGGGCCAAGGAATACCAAGGAATGCCCAAAGTTACCAACAAAGAAGGCCCTCCTGGAACCGATGACTTTATTTGGATTTCCAGTCCCCTAAACTCACGAACAACAAGTATCAGTTCTTTAAAGGCATCTGCCTCTTTGTGGCGGTTTTATTATAGCAGAACAAAGACACTAGGGAATCAAAAAATCTTAAATGCTGTAATGTTTTCTGGTTATTCAAAGCTCAACACTATGTGACAAAGTCGTATCCCTCACTATTTAATTTCTTCCACTCTATGCTGCTACAGTTTTCTTCATGAGGAGATGGCAGGAAAGAATGCCAGGTTACCTCAGAGCTGTGGTGGGTTTGGTTCCAGATCACTGGATCAAAGGGAATGGCCTCATAAATGGAGTCACGCAAATGTTTGGGTTTCCCAGTGCATATAAGAGTCGGTCTATGGAGCCTGTCCACTGGTACAGATAAGATCTCACGACACACGGAACCCAGGTCAGATAATCCCTCAGGAACAGAAATCGGAGTAGTGATACCATGAGGGTAGGGGGAAGGTGGGAGGTAGAGGGGAGGAAGGGGGAACCAATCACATTGATCGACGCATCAGCACCCCGCCCGCCCCAGTGGGGAGGGGGGTGAACAACAGAAATGTGGGTGAAGAGAAACAGTGGTTTGTGTAAGATATGAAAACAAGATATGATGGCTCAGAGGACCACCACCACCACCACAGAGCCCCACCATAGGGGTATACTTCTGAGATACGTTGGAATACAGAGAATAAGAACACATGTGAGACGAGAGGGGCAGAGAGAGCCAAGAAAAGAGGCTGTGGATTGTTTTAGCCCAAGGAATTACCAAAAGAAAAGCATGAGAATAGCAGCATTTGAGCTTGCTCATGGGAAGAGAGAGGTGTGTGCTGCACCAGTGATCCCTAACAATTAAACGAGTGTGGGCTTTCACAGATGGCGGAGCAATCCTTCACTGAGGTTGATTAGTGGGTTGAGTCAAACAAAGGCGGGAGAAACAAGCCAAGTTCTACACCCAAGGAGGGGAGGGCAGGCAGGAAAAGGGACCATTTCCTGCTGGGCATTTCAGTCCGAGATGGATCACCAGTTCATACACTCAGGGGCACACCTCGCAGTGCACACTGCTGCTCTGGCCAAGGATATCCCAGTCTCCCAGTTTCCCAGATCTGACCCACTCTCCCTGCCCACATCCCAGGTTGCACAACAGCATCTCCTGGAGATGCACAGACTGTCCAATTTTATCCAGAAACAGAACAAGAGAGAGCGATAGAGTCCTGTTCCACAGCAGTGACGTGTTCAGTTGCTAATGGGAAAGCGGGTGGCCCAAACCCACCATCCATTCCACAGGGAATGATGTGGCAGTCTGCTTCCACACTAATCACAGCCTTGGGAACCCTGTGGGGGAATTACACTCAATCACTCTGGGTCTCCAGGAATCACAATGAACTCAAGAGCAAATGGTTGGCTCTGTGTCTGGTCTACAGAATCCCAAGGTGGAGCTGTTTCTATCTGTGTATTCCATACCTTCCTTCGGCGTGCTGACTGATCTTCCTACAACATCTCTGTATTCTTACCGACAACCAAATCTCTAAGTTTGGATAAGAGATGATCTCTACATTGAGTATGTTTATTGCTTTGATATATTTTTGTCCCGTGGTTTCTGGTTCCCTTCCTCCATCTTGTGGGAGAATGATGTGCTTCCATACAGATTACACCTTGGAAACCCTCTGGGACAGTTCGACTCTGCTGTGAGTTGAAATGGTTCGGGTTTCTCTCTCTTGAATAAGGAGAGCTGCTGATACGGTTGTTAAAGCCCATGACTGTCAAACAAAGGATCATTGTTCAAGGCCACCATCAACTCTTGGGAGACACATGTGGCCGTTGGATACCATAGAGATTTATAGAACTGGAAACCCTACGGAGTAATTCTACTCTGTCATATAAGGGCACGAATCAGACTAGTTGGTAGTGAGTTTGTTTGGGGATTTTAGCTTACGTAAAGCAATATACCCCATTTTGAAAAATACAGCACCTCTGATATATTGTATGGTGAAATTTATTAAAATATTGCACATAGGATTTTGGTTAACTAGGCTAATGGTAATAATAGCTCAAAAAAATCCTCTCTGTCCTTGAGTCCATGCTGACTCATAGAGATCACATAGGGAAGGGAAGACCTGCCCGGTGAGTTTCTGAGACTGTCACTGTTACAGGAATAGAAAATCACATATTCTCCTGAGGAGCAGCTGGAGGTTCCAAACTGCTGACCTTGTGGTTCCCAGTCCAACTTGTAGTCCTTAGTCTACCAGGGCTCTCATTAGTTTTGACAGTCATATTCACCCTAAAACTTCTATCTAGTTGATAGTGGACTGTTAGTAGGAGGCAAGATTGATTTCTCTGATGTCATGCATTTTGGGCTATGCGTTTTGATGCAAATGGATACAATACTAATACTCTTTGCTTACAAATCTAAAAATCTATAAAACATGTGTGAAAGCTTTATGACCAGTGAGACCCAGTGAAGCTTCCCCTCCAACATCCACTGTGAAGGCAGGAGGATTCTGCACCACAGTTTGGGACTAGCGAGATCTACTTAGAAAAGTACCACCTATGTTTCCCTTATCTCTCTGAATTGTAAACACAATAAAGAACAATCCAATCCGATGACGTCAAGGATGCAAGAAGAAAAACATGGGTGGAAGTACATGCCGGGAAACACCTGTCAACAGCTCAAGGTCGTGCATGGTTTTTTTAATTCATAGAATGAACCTGCTAGTTTTCAAGGACACGCTTCAAATACCTGATGCAAATTTAGGCTAACCTCTTGACCAAGGAAAAGAACAAAAAGTTATGATGTGATGTACCATTCAAGGAAGAAACCCTTTAAGACCCTCCAGGGAAAACAACTGGATACCATTTTACTAGATTTGGTCCTTAGGAAATTGCCGTACCATAAACAAACACTTGCTATACCGCAAAGAAAGGCATCTTGGTGGTACTACGGATTAAGTGCTGAGCTGCTCAACCCCACCAGCCACTCCTCAGTAAAACATGAGGCTGTCTGCTTCCACCAGGATTTCTGAGGTCTTGGAAACCTTAGAGAGGATCCCTATGGGCCCAAATCGACTCAATGGCAGCGGGCTTGGTGTTCTGTACGACAAAGAAGGAGCTCTGGTGGCACCATGGGTAAGAGTGTGACAGCTAACTAACAGGTCGTCAGTTTGAAGGTTCCAGCCTGCGCCATGGGAGAAAGATGTGGCATCTGCTTTCATAAAGATTACAGCCCAGGAAACCATACGAACAATTCTACTCTGTCCTCTAGGGTCATGTTGCATCTGAACCCAGTGTCAATGGGTTCGGTTTTTTATATACTACAAAGAGATACAGTTCCCTCTAGAAGGGGGTATTGCCATCATTTTACGAAATGTCCCTTTATTTACCAACAACACTTCTACTTTTCCATACAATTTTGTTAGAAGCTCTGTTCGGTACCTCTAAGTGATAACTTCTAGACTGGGAGCCTAAGGCCACTTGTTTTTTAAAATAAATCAAGGTGAATTTTCCTCAAGAACCTTTCAACAGAGCTTGACTCTGAATCACATCAAGCAATTTACCTATAGGGAAGAATGTTCCGGAGAGAAGTGTCCCTTCAAAGTTGAGCAAACTGCACATAACAGTTTAGTAACCAAGGCAACTGATAGCAAACTCTCAGATTCCCCGCAACCAAGTGTTCTCAATCAAAAACAGTTAATGCAGTCACTTATCCTTTTGAAGATGAACAGAAAACCAAGAACCTGCAGTGACTTCAGGTGAGATTAGACAATGAAGTATAAACAACCTGGAGGTTGTGTCTCTGTTCGATTGAAATACCATAAGCCCAAAGTAAACTTAGCACGACACTTTTTTTTTTACGAATCTTCTCTTCTTGTGCACCCGCAGGGTGAAGAGTGGATATCTATTTCCCTAATTCCCTAATGCCTATCACCTTTCCAGCTGTGGATCATCTTAAGAGAGCAAACACATGGCTACTCTAGGAAATACAGCAGGACTTAGGGAAAAGGAACGCACCGCTATGCTAGGTTGAGTCTAAGACCTTCAGGTTTGGCTCAATATTGAACTACTTGCTTGAAGCACTAGATTTCTTTTTGTACATGCGAGAGAAATATTTCACGTGTTTGAGAGCTAGAGGTGGGCTATGGAGACCAAAATAATAATAGTATCAAGAACAGCAATCTGTCAACTTGAACTACAGTGTAATATAAAGATGGTCATGTAGACCAGTGATTCACACTCTTGGATTCCCTTTACGGAAAGCAGTAGGGTAAGAGAGCGGAAGGAGTGGTAGAAATGCTCTTCCCAGCATGCATATACATAATGGTTTGTCACCCTGTGGTAGTTTGCTTGTTGCTGTGAGGCTGAAAGCAACACACCGGGGTTTCCAACCCTAGCAGGCTCTCCCACCGTGGGCAAGTTTCAGAGGGCCTCTGAGACGAAGACTAGGAAAGAGGACCTGGAGATCTACTTCTGAAAAAATAATTAGCCAGCAAAACCCTTTGGAATAGTAGCTGAGCATGGCCTAATACAGTCCTAAAAGATGAGCCCCTCAGACTGGGAAGGCATTGGAAACATGACTGGTGGGGAGAGCTGCATCTTATAAGTAGAACCAACCTTAGCGGTGTGGCTGAAGTAAAGATTTCAGGACCTTCCTTTGCTGGTGTGGCATGATTTCAATTAGAAGAAACACCTGAAACATCCAATAGCCCTCCAAATGTGGAACACAGAAATCATGGATCTAGGAAAATTGGAACCATCTGAAATGAACACTTAATGCCTAACCATCAGTACCTTTGACATTAGTGAGCTGGCTTGGACTGGGAATGGCCATTTTGAACCAGTCAAACGAATGGCCTGTTATGCCGAGACTGAAAACCCAAAGGGGGAATGCCATCACATTCATTGTCAAAAAGAACATTTCAAGATTTTTCCAGAAGTGCAATACTGCCAGAGGCAGGATAATAGCCTTATGCCTACCAGGGAGCCCGTTAAAATGAATATTATCCCAAGTTTTCACCAGCAGTGCCCAAGCTGAAGAAACTGAAGATCCTTGCCAACTTCTGCAGTCTGAAATTGATTAAACATGAAATCAAGATGCATTGTGACAATGACTGGGGACCAAACTGAGAAAGCTGGAAATAAGCATCAATAGCAGGGAAATAAGACTTCGGTGACAGAAACAATGCTGAAGATGACATGATAGAATTTTACCGCAAGGATGGCGAAACAGATGCTAATAAGATGGAAGTTCGAGCTGAAGCCAGCAAAAACTAAACCAAGCCCAAAGGCACTCATTATGGGCAAAATATTGAATGACAGAAGACGTGCCAAAAGAAAGGAGATTGAATACAGTCACTCTACCAAAGAGCATTGGTCAACATTCAACCCTCTCAAAAGGTAGCATATGATGGAGAACCAGTGATATCAACGAAAGAAGTGCAACCTGGATTGAAGGAAACGATGAAAACCCAGCCTCCAGGAATTGATGGAATACCGATTGAGGTGCTTCAACAAATGGATGTAACATTGGAAATGCTCATTTGTCTATGCCAACAGCTACCTGGAGAGCTAACTGGAAGAGATCCATTTTCGTGTGCATTCTAAAGAAAGATGCAGAAATTATGGAGCAATATCATTAATAGCACATGGAAGTACAATTTTGCTGGCGATAATACAAAAACAGCTGCAGCGGTATAGGAAAATGCCAGAAATTCAACTTAGATTTAGAAAGAGGATGGGAAATGAGGGGTATCACTGATGTCAGTTATAACTTGGCTGACAGCAGAGACCACCAAGAGGATGCTAGTATCTGTGTTTTACTGGCTATCCAAAGACATTTGATTGTATGAATCATAGCAATTATGAACATCATTGCAGAGAATAGAAATCCCAGAATACCTAATTGTGCTCAGCAGGACATGACAAAGAGGCAGTTTTTTTCTTTTCTTTTTGCCCCCATCCTTTTATTGGGGGCTCTTACAACTTATCACAATCCATCCATCCATCCATTGTGTCAAGCACATTTGTACACATGTTGCCATCATCATTTTCAAAACAGTTTCTTTCTACATAAAGAGGCAGTTCTTTGAACAGAATGAACTACATAGTTTTAAGTCAGGAAAGGTGTGCAACAAGGTTGTATATTTCACCATCCATATTCAATTTGTGTGCTGAGTACATCACCTGAGAAGCTGGACATAAGATACGAAGAACATGGCATCAGGATTAGAGGAAGACTCATTAACAAGCTGCAAAAGAGTATTTAAAACACTTACTGAGGAACATTAAAAATGATGGCCTTCAGTATGCACGACACCTCAACCTAATGGAAATAAAATCATCCCAACTAGACTGCCACTCTGCCTCCCAGGAAGCAGCTGGTGGTTTCTAACTGCCAACCTTTAGGTTACAGGCAAAGTACTTCAATCCCTGAGCCACTGGAGCTCCTCGGGTATATGCAAGGATGTATATTATGTGTTGGTGTTGGTAGGTGACATTGAGTCAATTCTGACTCCTACAACGGAAGCAAATGCTGCCTGTCCCTGTGTCATCTCACGATTGTGGTTAAGCTAGATCCCTCGTTGCAACCACTGCATCCGTCCATCTGCTTGAGAGTCTGATCCTTGCACTTCGGGCTAGTTACATTAAAATGCATTGTATTTAAATGTCATAAAAAGAAAGTATTCAAGGAGCAGGTGAAAACATTCTTTTGTAGGTTAAATGAAAAAAAAAACTGAAAAAAAAAACCACAACAACAGGCTATTTTCCGGGTAGATTCAGAGAACTCAGAAAGTTCTAAATCAACTTCAAAGTCAGAAGTTCAGTGAACCACTTAGTGGACAGAGCAGAGAAAATTCCAGAGTAAATGATTAACCAGCCTCTACTAGACCAGTCAAGCATTACTCTTTAAATCAATAGCTCCTTATTTGCTTGGCCTTCAAAATGCAATCCCTTTCTATTTTTGAATATACTTCTATAGTAATTCAATAGCACATTGAATTCATTGAATACTAACTCACTAGCCTATCATTCTAGTCCATAAAAACGAGTTAGCTAATAAGAACTGATGTCCTCCAGGCCAAATGCCCCTGGAAGGAGCAAAGCCCACAGTCAAAGACCCCACACTCACTACATTCAAGATAAGTGGAAAGACTTAGGGCCCCATTCCAGACTCCTTGAACCAGACGCTGGAAGACAGTGAGGCTAACAGGCCCAGATAGGCCATTTGTGCTAAGTATCTCTCAAGATATTAATGATGGAGTTCTTTGGTGGCATAAACACTTAAATCCTTGATTGGCAACTGGAAGGTAGCCTTACTGCCATCGAGTCGATTCTGACCTATAACAGCCCTTTGGGCATAGTAAAACTGCATCTGGGAGTTGCTAAGATTTTAACTCTTTTTTTTTTTTGGGGGGGGGGACCATTTTATTGGGACATAATCTATATATCATACAATTCAATAGCTCAGTCATATCAAAAAGAGTTGTACAATTGTTACCACAATCAATTTTAGGATGCTTTCTTTTTCTTGTACTCCTTGTTATTAAGCTCCCCATTCCCTCCCACCCCCCACCCCCCAACTTCCCCTATCACCACCCCACCCCACAAGAAATCATTAATCCAGTTACTGTCACTATACATTCACCCATCCTGGATTTCATGTACCATAAAACAGAAAATCAATGAAAAAGAATGAAAAAACCTAATGACAATAACAAAATAAAATAAAACAGTTGAAAAACTACCAGAAAATGATAAAAAAAAAATTAGAACAACTTTGATTGTAACTCTTTACAGGAATAGAAAACCTCATCTTTCTCCTGAGGAGCAGCTGGTGGTTTCGAACTGCCGACCTTGTAGTTAGCAGTCCTATGAGTAAGGCAGATGGCTCAAACTCTTCAGAGGTGCTATGGAAGATAGGCCAGGATATCTGCTTCTGAAAGGGCTCTCACTGCCACAAGTCAATGCTGACTCATAGTGACACCCCATCCCCACCCCTACCCCCATCCCCACCCCCACCCCCATAAGTGTCCCGAGACTGTGGTTGTTTACAAAACATAGAAAGCCTGGTCTTCCCATGGAGCTGCTGGTGGTTTCAAACTGCTGGCCAAGCAGATAGCAAGTCAATGCCTTGTAAACCCTATGGGGCAGCTCCACTCTGCCCATGTGGGGCTGCCATGAATTCAGAATTGCAAGCTATCAACAAACAACACAGCAACAATTGAGGTTCAATGGCAGAAGAGGCTAACAAACATTTATGGGGTTCCAAGTTCCATGTGAAAGAAAGATCACGTAGCAACTTTCCCGGGTCACATCCGTGACTTTCCCAGGACTGCTTTGGAAATGAAAATCCTGCCCCGAAGTTCTGCATTGTTGAGCCCGGAGCTGATGTCATCATTCACACTAGGCTATATTGAACTCACTCGTTCATAGAAAAAGTGCAACTTCTTGAAGCCCCCTGGTAGAAGGATCACAAAATCAAAGCCACAAATCCTATCCTTAGTCCCACCCTGTGTGGTGTTAGCAGTCATCCTAAACCAGTCTGAGAACAGGGGCTGCTGGCTTGATTTAAGGCTGAGATGGAGAGTCCTGGGTAGGCTTGCCAAGTCTCTGTGACTCCTCCACCACCTCCCAGAAGAGAATGTGTTCCTTAAAGATGCTTCCAATTCCCAAATGGAGGTATTGGGTCCTCTCCCTGTCCCCTCATCCCAACTCATTTTCTGTTTTAAATTACACTCACTAAGTGAAATTCACTCGATGATAGTCACCTGAGCCTTGGAAAGTTTTGAGCACATACGCTCTGGACTGTCCTGTGGCTGACTCTGCCCCTCACAAAAGAACGGTGAGGAAGGACGTCTCACAGAGGCGGCTGCCCCCAAGGTGCCAAAACAGCAATAGACTCTGAAGGCAGGTAGGAAGGAAGAATTCTGCAGCCCTCAAGAGAGGCTCGAGTTTATTGGAAGACCGGACCCAGAGATTTCATAAAACTGGGCATTTCCAACCTCCCCTTTCATTTGGTTGTTTACTGATCTATTCATTCAACAAGCATGTCCAGAGTTGAGTTCAATGCTTATGAATCTTAATGACGAGGTGAGTGTTATAAGCAGGAAGTTAATTATTGAATTCCTAGGGAACACTGGGGCAGAGTGGTACGGAGCCCTGGTGTGGCTCAGATGGCCACACACCCTCTGATATAACACAAGAAACCTGAACTTGGGGCTAGGGCACCCATATCTGGACAAGTGAATTCTCTACCCCTGGGACCAACTCTAAGGATCTCCAGTGGTGTGGTGGGTTAGACATTTGTCTGCTAACTAGAAGATTAGCAGCTTGAACCCATCAGCTGTTCCTCAGACGGAAGATGAGGCTTTCTAGTCCTGTAATGATTTCCAGTCTCAGAAACCCATGGGGACAGTTCTACCCTGTCCTACAGAGTTACTGTGAGTTGGAAACTACTTGATGGCCGTGAATTTTTGGTTTGGGTACCAAGCTTAAGCCCCCAAAAAAGGATCCCTAGGGAAGGACAAACCAATCTGTCTTGGAAGAAGTATGACCAGAATGCTTCTTAGAGGCAAGGATGACAAGACTTCGTCTCAAGAACTTTGGACATGTTGTCAGTCCCTAGAGAAGGGCATCATGCTGAGAAAGGAGAGGACCAGCGAAAAAGAGGAAAACCCTCAAGGAGATGGATTGAAGCAGTGGCTGCAACAATGGGCTCAACCATAAGAACAATGATGAGGCGGCGTGAGACCAGGCAGTGCCTCACTGTGCTGTACACAGGGTCACGATGAGTCAGAACAACAACAACAAGGTGAAATGGTGGGGAATTGGGACCAGAAAGGAGAGGAGACTCCTTCAGTGTGGGGTCCACAAGGATTCAGCAGGAAAGGAGAGCTCACCCCTAAAAAGAATGAGGAAGTGGTTAAAGAAGAATGGTTCCCATGAAATGAAGTTTTGCTAGTTGCTGGCCCTTTAAACCCCAATCCTGGGTCAGCACCCTCTGCAAACCCTCCCCAACCAGTAACCAAAGTGGATGAGGTGTCTGGAGGGTGGGGGAGAGAAGAGGTATCTGTATCTCTCCATGACTATCAGACCATAAAGTGTTCAGGGCCCTATCGTTATTCAAATACTCATTAACCGTATGGAACTTGAACGCAAAGTTGAAGTATCAAATTACACTTGAAGTATGTGAAATTAGAGTGAATTTGAGAACGTTTCATTGTTCATAAAGTAACAGCTTGTTTCCGTGGTCCAAATTCCTAGATGGAACGTCAGCTGGACTCCATGAAGGCTGAGGCTAAGACTCAATATACAATGGAGCAGGCTGGAGCCATTCAAAATACAACAACTTCCGCCATCATAGTTTGTTTTTGTTGTTGTTGCTGTTGTTGTTTTCTTTGGGGCACTGGCGAATCTCTGAGTGCTAGTCCTGAACTATTTCTTGAAAGGACGTCGGGTAGCACTTGAGCTACTTCTAAAGGCATTACCAGAAGGACGAAAATTGCACTGGGGAGAAAAGCCCCGGAAAGCAGCAGAGGGAGGTTCCTCGCAGGACAGCAGTGCGCCTGCTCCTTCACTCCGGGAGGGCAGCACGGCCGTCCTACAGGAGCTTCCTTGGGAAATATTGCCCCCTCTACCCCACAGCCCTGATCTTGCCCCTTAGACATTGTTGTGTCCCCCAAACGCAGAAACATTCCCAATCAAACAGTGTTGTGTCTTTTCAGGATGTCAACAAGGCTGTGCTGACATGTAAATTGATGGGCACAGAATTCTTCAAAGTAGGAGTAGAGAGATGGAAACCTTGCCTTCAGAAGGATATACATCTAGATGTAGGATATGCAAAGAAACAACTGATTCGCATGTTGATATCTCTGCTTAAAAAAGGTTTCTGTGATTTCATAGCAATTCTTTTTTATTTCCCCAAACTCACTGTTATTGAATAGATCCTCCCAGTGAATTTCCAAAACCGAAACTTTTTCAGGAGTAGAAAGCTTCATCTTTCTTCTAGTGGTTTAGAACCTTGCAGTGAGTAACCCAACATGTAACCACTACACCACCAGGGCACCTCTTAATTTTTACTTACCCTGCTATTTGGTCAAATGCATTAGATTGGAGTCAATTCCTAAATTCTGCCCTGTTTAGTAGCCTCTTGGGTTGTTCTTGTCATTAGGTGCTATCAAGTCAGTTGTGATTCACAGCCAGCAACTCCATGTAGAGCCAAAGACAACACTATCCAGTCCCATGCCACCCCAACAACTTTAAACTTCAAAGAAGCCTCATTTCTCCCTCAGAAACGATGTTTGGCTTGAACCACTGACCTTTCAGTTAGCTGTCCAACACTTAACCCACTATACCACCACGAGTATGCAAATGTCCTATACAGGTCTTTGTATCACATGCAAGCAAAAACTGGGTAGGGAAAAGGGAAGACAGATGAATTCATACAGTCAAACTTTAGTGTTGTTGAAGAATATCAAATAGAATACCAGGGGCAGGGGGGAAGACTTAGTATTAGAAAAAAATACAGCTAGAATATTCCTTCAACTCACTTGCTTTGGACATGTGCTTGAGAAAGACCAGTGGCAATAAAAGGATATCATGTATAGGCCAGTTGGTGTAGGTGCCGTCAAGCAGGCTCGAACCCATAGTGACCCTCTCTCTGCACAACAGAACGAAATGCTGCCCGGTCCTGTGTCATCCTCACAATTGTTCTTACGTTTGAGGCCATTGTGTGCATCCGTGTCGTTGAGGACCTTCCATTTTTTCCGACCCTTCCACTTGGCCATGCAGTATGTCTTTCTCCAGGAATTGGTCTTTCCTGGCAACATGTCCAATGTAGAGGGTCGATAAAAATAAAGACACCCTCAACAAGAAGGATCAACACAAGGTCTGCAACAATTGACTCAAACATGCCAAGAATCAGGAAGATTCCACAGAACTAAGCAAAATTTCATTGTGCACTACTTTGGGTCATCATGAATGGACCCCAACTCTAGAGCAATGAACAACTAACTGAAAACAATAAAAGGCAACTCGAACTGGCTTTGTTGATACTCTTCTTTATAAATGATTTTTTTTTTCTCTTTTGAAATCAACATTATTCTTCTCCAGGGCCACTGATGGCGTAATGGTTACACGGTGAACTCCTAAAAATTAAGTCAGCAGTCCCAAACCATGAGCCAGCTCCTCTGGAAAAAATAGAGGCTTTCTAAGACTGTGAAGAGTTCCAGTACTGGAAGCTCCACAGGGCAGTTCTACCTTCTCCTACAGGGTTGCTATGAGTCAGAATCGACTCAACGGCAGGGAGTTTGATTTTGAATTATTATTCACCTGCTATAACATACATAGAAATCTGGTGGCGTAGATGGTTATGCTACCAACCATAAGGTCAGCAATTTGAACCCATCAGCCACTCTACAAGAAAAAGATGAGGCTTTTTTTTTTAAATCATTTTATTTGGGGCTCATACAACTCATCACAATCCATCCATCCATCCATTGTGTCCAGCACATTTATATATTTGTTGCCATCATCATTCTCAAAACATTTGCTTTCTACTTGAGCCCTTGGTATCAACTCCTCATTTTCTCTCTCCCTCCACCGCCTTTCCTCCTTCATGAACCCTTGATAATTAATAAATTATTATTCTTTTTTCATGTCTTACATTCTCCAATGTCTCCCTTCACCCACTTTTCTGTTGTCTGTCCCCCAGAGAGGGGGTTATATGTAGATCATTGTGATTGGCACCCCTTTCTCCCCCACCTTCTCCTTCCCCTCCTGGTATCGCTACTCTCACTATTGGTCCAGAGGGGGTTATCTGTCCTGGATTCCCTGTGTTTCAAGCTCTGTACCAGTGTACATCCTCTGATCTAGCTGGAATTGTAAGGTAGAACTGGGATCATGATAGTGGAGGCGGGGTGGGGAGCATTAAAGAACCAGAGAAAAGTTGTATGTTTCACTGGTGCTATACTGCACCCTGACTGGCTTGTCTTCTCCCTGTAACCCTTCTGTAAGGGGATGTCCAGTTGCCTACAGATGGGCTTTGGGTGTTAACAAACCCAGGGACAAGGGAACAGCAAATGATCCAAAATCAATGGCAAGGTGGGTGTAGGAGGGCTGGTAGGGCTTGATCAAGGGCAATGTAACTGAAAGGAATTCCTGAAACCCAAATAAAGGCTGAACATGATAGTGGGACAAGAGGAAAGTAAAAGGAAATAGAGGAAAAAGCTAGGTGGCAAAGGGTACTTATAGGGGTCTAAATACAGGCATGTACATATGTAAATATATTTATAGATGACAATGGGGTAATAGATATATGTGCAAATATTTATAGGTTTAGTATTAAGATAGCAGATGGACATTGGGCCTCCACTCAAGTACTCCCTCAATGCAAGAACACTTTGTTCTATTAAACTGACACTCCATGATGCTCACCTTTCCGACTTGATCACTGAAGACAAAGTGGGTACATAAGCAAATGTGGTGAAGAAAGCTGATGGTACCTGGCTACCAAAAGATATAGCATCTGGGATCTTAAAGGTTTGAAGATAAACAAGCAGCCACCTAGCTCAGAAGTAACCAATCCCACATGGAAGAAGCACACCAGCCTGTGTGACCATGAGCTGTCAAAGGGATCATGTATCAGGCATCAAAGAACAAAAAATCACATCATTGTGAATGAGGGGGAGTGCGGGGTGGGGACCCAAAGCCCAGGCAAGATTAGGCAAGATTAGGCTCTTTGTGCCTAGAACTCTAGAACTGTTCGATTCTACCTTATTGGATTACTAGGAGTTGCAACTGACTTGATAGCCGTGAGTATTACAACATAAATGCAATGTTGTTCATATTAGATTTTCAATATGCTCTGCTTTTTAAGGAACAGATGGCATTTGGATATATAAAAGCTTTCCAAAATGTGGATTTGTCAACTTTTCTGAAAAGCTTGACAATCATCTTCAGAGTTTTCCCAAAAGACGTTTTCCTTTTCTCATTTTTCATCTCTTTTAAACCAGTGGCTATTTTTATTTTTATGATCTTTGGAACAAGTAGCCTTTTGATTTACAACAGCTGTATTCCGATGATACACACATGTTTTATTTTTGTGTTTATAATGTATTTGTTTTTAATCATCCAGTAACAAGATATAATTTTGGCCCAAAGATTCTGAGAATCATTCGGGTCTTTTCAATGAACATACTCAAGTTATAGAGTAGCTTGGCTCCACATCTCATTACCATAAATTTGTTTCATTTGAGTTCCAACAAAGATAATTGTTACGCATGGGTATAATATTTTCCATCCTTGATTTCTGACCCTATTTTGCTCCTGAGTTCAGAGATGACATCCATCAATTCTTTATTCCCTGGCAATGTATTTGAACTTAATCCCTGCTAATACAACTACTCTTCAAATGTATGTAAGTATAAAGAAGTCAGGATTTGAATCGACTGACAACTATGAAAATAAATATAGACACATTCTCAGGTTCATCAGTGCTCGTGGGCTAATGTTCCAGAGACTGCAGGAGGGAAAACAGATGCTTATAGGCAAACACAACTTCACAGGAATCAGGAAACAGTGCTCATGAACATGGCCATACATTATTTGTTTAGTTTCTTTTCCCAAAGGATTTATTTAAAAGCCGATAATAGATTAAAAGATAAGAATAAGATCTTGGGCCACTTTGCCTTATTCCAATTATCACATTCCAATGCTGGTGCACCATGGACCTACTCTAAACAAGGAAGCTAAAATATGCACATGCTCAATACAATGGTGACAATTGAAGATGATCAGAAGTTAATGGCTGTCGACCAGATTAATGCTGGAAACCCAAATTTGCCTAATCATCCCCATACTGCCTTGCAGGCAAATCTCAACCACCCAAATAAGAATGCACTATCAAATTCAGGTCACCACATGGTTGGTTCCTGATTCAAATAATTACATGTTAAGATGTTGTTATGTACACAACAATGGGCTCAAGAATAGGGATCAATGTGAGGATGCTGCAGCACCAGACGGTGCTTTGTTCTGTTGTACGTAGGGTCACTGTGGGTCGGAACCAACTTGATGGCACCTAACAACAACACATGCAAGTGTATATAATGTTTGCAAGGTAAGATATGTTCACTTGGCCTAGAATACATTAGTGACCCATGAAATAATTTAAATTGAAAAAAAAAAACCCTCCATGCTTTACAGGTAATAATTAATTTTGTCTATTAAAATAAACCAAGGGATAATATCCAAATCTATGATTCATTGTTATTTATAAGTCTAGAACAAGGTATTGACTCTATCCTGCCTTGTTAATCAATGTTAGTAAGAATAGATAGTATGGTAGTTATGTAATTTCACATCTACTTAAAGATATATAAAAGTGTAGGGGTAGTATTCAACCTGTCAATCAGGTCATATAGCCTGATGGTGCCTCCTGGTGGGCTTGGCCTTCTCCTAAGGAAGGCACAGGGAAACTCAGCCTCTCTCTCTGCCTTCACCAGGGTCTCCCTGTTGGCTGACTCTGGTTGCTGCCAGAGCCCTGGAATGAATCCACCACCATTGGATCCACATGACTCTGCACCCACGGGCCTGTGCTCTTCCTACATTCTGCATCATTGCTTGTGACTGCATGTGGACTAGTACCGGACTTATGGATTTGAGCTAAACTGGCCTGGGATGTCTTCTTGATATATAATTACTTCTTATTATATATAAAGCTCTTTCTTACACATATATGAGAGTCTCTGTTTCTCTGTCAACCCAGCCTAACACAGATAGGTTCAGCCATGAAGCCTGCTTCCATAATAACTAGGGTTTATATTCCTAAGAAACAAGAACAACAATAAAATATTACAGAAGTAGCAAAGACCCAACTCAAAAACCAAAGCGTCACTTCAGCCATTATATCTTTCCACAGTTCCTCAGAGGCCTGAGGGGCTAATAGATAGTTCTATTGTAGCTCCCTTTCTCCTAAACAACTAAGAATAAACAAGGTCAGATAAATAATTGTCATTCAAGGAAAGAAAACTACTGTTACCCATTTCTTCCACATAAATCTTTCTAAAAGAAAATATTTCTGAGAGTGAAGTTGTTTCTTGGGGAAAAAAAAAGATTACTGAAAAAAAGTCCTGAATATTATAAGAGCTGGGTGGAGTAGAATTCTTTTGTGTGTTTAAGTTTTCTGACACTGCAAGTATATAACGTAAGATCCATTTATTATGCAGTGGCAACCTCAGTTCATATAAGTCAGTGGTTCTCAACCTTCCTAATGCTGCGACCCTTTAGTACAGTTCCTCTAGTTGGGGTGACCCACCAACCATAAATTATTTTCATTGATACTTCATAACTGTAATTTTGCTATTGTTATGAATTGGGAAACCCTTGTGAAAGGGTCATTCAACCCCTAAAGGGGTCGCAACCAACAGGTTGAGAACCACTGGTATAAGTAAATAAAATGGGCTAAAAACAACCCAATGGTGTCACAGGAAGGATTTTAATTTCTGGAAGAATGTGTATGCCCCCAAAATTAATTTCCAAGAGTATGAGAATGTGTTCACACTACAAAATTAGCCAATTCAGATGTGATCAAATAACGTCAACTACATAATATGCTATTGTTTCCCGCAATAGCATTCCTGAAGAATGCTATTCTTCCCATAGCATTCTCAGCCATGCATGAAAAGGTTTTGAGTCATACAAAGAAAGTTGGAGGTCACTTTTCTTACCTGGCACCCTCTTGGCCCAGTTGATCATGTGAACCAGCTCCCTGTCTGCCAGGTTGGTCAGCAAGCCCATCATGGAAGCTTCGCTGAAGGGCCGGGTCGGATCGTACTCAGAATAGATTATGGGAGGCTCAGCCTCCAACAAGGCACTGACCATCTGATCGGCTGTCAGGGACAAGGCTGGACTGTTCTTCTTGGTGTGCTTAATCAAGAGGGGACTTGGCCAAAGGTTGGTCCCTCTCATATCTCCAGAGGGCCCCGATTCACTCCTGCCTTCCCCATCATCTCTCTGCCGCTTGTGCTTCAACATCCTCCCTCCTCTTCGATCTTTCCGAATCCCTGAGAACACAGGAAAAAGAAATTGTGTATTATTTTCTCATGCAAAATTCCACAGGAAAATTATCTGTGATGTTAATAGGCC
>NW_022107431.1:16445423-16446540 GCF_000313985.2 Echinops telfairi
GTCAGGGATGGGGGTTCAGTTTTATTCTTACTATTGTTACCCTCTCTTCTCTCTATCCCCTCATAGTCTCAGCAGACTTAGTTTTTTTGTCTTTTTCTTTTTATACTTTTTTTCTTCCGTTTACTCTCACACACCACTGCTGACTTTCAGACCACTCCCTATAGCCAAGGGTATTTATGCCTACCCTCGACCCAGCTGGGAGAACTCCGTCATCTGCAGCATAACCAGACACTGGGGAAAGCCTACCCATCTCGACCAGGGGATAACTCACTCAACTTCTTCCCAGAGAAATTCCACCCACCAACCCTCTGCAGTGCTTAACACTTGGCTGGGGAAATCCCGCCCACCTTCTTTGGGGGAAATCTGCCTGAAGAGCTGAGGGACCTCCTCTCCATGCTCAGTGGTCCCATGTGACTGAGGGAACTTCCTCCCGCCTGCCGTAGTGCCTCACACAGCCAAAGTCAGCGCAGCCAACACGCACCAATGTTCCATGCTGCTGCGGGAACTTCTGCCCAACCTCCGCATCGATCTACCTGACCAGGGAAATTCTGCCCACCATTCGCGGTGCTCCACATGGAAACGGCAACCCACCAGCCTTCTGCAGCACTCCCGCTGCAGCAGGCATCCCCGTAAGCCCTCTGCAGCACCCCAAGTTGCGGTGGGCCACACCATTACAGCTTCTTGTGAGATCACCCATTACAGCACCATCCTTGTGGGTCCACAACCACCCAACCAGTGTCCGCTGAGAGGACCATCCAACTTGCCCTCCAAATAGCAGAATACTGGTTGACTAGAGGAAGAGTGAAGCCACAGGAGGATAAAGTGGTAGACCAATTCCATAGTGAAATTAGCTGCAGACAGTTTGAAGAAGTATTCCTATGAGTCTCCCAGAGAGAGCCAGTGCTCCTTGACTCAATGGAAAATGGCATCTGGCTTCTCTAAAACAACACATTCAAACAGCAATCAGTCTCAACAACCTCAATGAAAAAAAAACAGGAGAAACAAAAGGCAATGGCAGAAGATGTCCTGAACTTAAAAATGTACATAGAAGTAGCAGACATTGATCTGCCACAAAAAGAAATTTTCAGAATTCTGCTTGAAGTCATATAGGACATGA
>NW_022107431.1:16447805-16449143 GCF_000313985.2 Echinops telfairi
AAAAAACCACTAAGCATTTTAAACATATGTTCCCAGAATGATAGACCTGCTGAATACGTCAACCAAACACTCCAGAAGATGAAAAACGTAATCACAGCCTCAACAATTACAGTGGGTGACTTCAATACACCGCTGTCTGAGAAAGATAAATCACAGGGAAATAAATTCAACAAGGAGGCTAAGATCTAAACACTACAATTAGACAATTTGACCTGATAGATATTTACAGAGCTTTTCATCCACATTTTTAAAAATTCAAATTCTTTTCAAGCCCACATGGCACATATTCCAAGATAGACCACCTGCTGGAGCATAAGACGGATCCACATAAATTTAAAAGAATTTGATATCATACAGACCACTCTGACCACTGTGCCATAAGACTGGAAATCAACAAAAGGAAAATGAAGAAAACAAGAGCAAACAATTGGAGGATGAACAACTCTCTATTGCAAAAGGAGTGTGTACTGGTCCAGATCAAAGATGAAATTAGGAAATTTCAAGAAACCAATGAGAATGAGAACACAACGTATCAAAACTTAAGGGACAGAGCAAAGACAGTTACCAGAGGAAGTTTCATAGCAATACATACACACATTAAATAGGAAGAGAGACTTATGATTGATATGCTGGCACAAAATTTTCAAAAACTAGAGCAGAGTCAACAAGACAATCCTACTAATAACAAAAGAAAAGAAATAATGAAAATCAGGGCTGAGATTCAGGAAAGGGAGAATAAGAAAACTATGGAAAAAATTCAGGCTGCAAAAAGTTGGTTCTTTGAAAGGTTAAAAAGATCGACAGACTGCTGGCAATCCTAGCCAAAGAAAGGAGGGAATAAATTTCAATAGCAAGGATGAAGAATGAAAGTGGGGACCTTACAACAGACCCTAATGAAATAAAAAGGATAATTACACAGTACTACGAAAGACTGTACTCTAATGAATTCAACAACTTGGAAGACATGGACAAATTCTTGGAAAAACAATCCCTCCCTAGACTATCCCTGATGGACATCAAGAATCTCAACAGACCCATAACAACAGAAGAAATATACAAGGTTGTGAAGGGATTACCAACCAAAAATGCCCTGGACCATCAAGATGGCTTCACAGGAGAACTCTACCAAGCATTCAGGGAAGAACTGACACCAATCCTACACAAACTCTTCCATAACATAGAATAAGACAGCAAACTCCAAAACACCTTCTATAAAGCTGGTATAACTCTAATACCTAAATCAGACAGGTATCCCACAAGAATTTAGAACAACAGCCCAATATCCTTAATGAACATTGATGCAAAAATCCTTAATAAAATACTGGCCAATAGAATACA
>NW_022107431.1:16460902-16470340 GCF_000313985.2 Echinops telfairi
TATGGCAGGGGCCAGACCAAATCCAGGGATACATATGGTAGCCAAATAAAAAGGAGGGAGAAAAAAGAAATGGGTAGCTGGGGCACAGGGCACTAACCCACCCAAGGGGAGGGTATTGTTTATATCTCCACAGGGAAAGAGGGACCAGACTTTAACCCCATGCTCCAAGAAGTGAATCCAACATACCAGCATGAAGCAGGGAACCAGTACAGAAGTCTGAGTGGCCGGCTCCAATTCCAACTATGTGGGTAGCTGCCCCTCCCCCGAGAAGAATTCACTTCAGAGGACAGCACTAAAGCTACAGCTCAGGGAAAGAAACATATCTGATCAGAGCACACAGGAGCAGATGAAGGGGGAGGAAGAGAGAGTGGAGCACATCCTGGCCCACTAAACCCTGAGGACAATATCCCTGATTAGAGACAACCATATGGCTGTCCCCACTACGAGACATGACATCCCTCACTGACCCATAACCCTATGGGGGACAACACTGGAGACACAGTGTGGGAATTGCGCCCGATCTGATCCCACCACACTGAGGCAAAACACTAAGGGCATGCAACAGAACCGCAAAGGGAGCAGAGCAAGGAAGTCTGAGAGAATACCAAAAATAGACTTTTGGGCCAGGGCGTGGCACCCCATCAGACTCAACCAGAAAACACGCCTAAAGGTCAATAAACAGACCTTGAACTATTTACAGGCTTTTGTGTGTGTGTGTCATTGGTTTGTTGTTGTGTATTCTTTTGTTGCTTTGCTTTGCTCTGTCTTGTTTTTGTGCATATTATTATTTCGGCAGGTCTATCCAGATGAGATAGGCGGGATAAACACTTTGGAGGAGAAAACAACAGGACCCACAGTGCCAGGGGCCCATGGAAAGCGGGGTTATGGGGGAAAGGAAGTGGTGTTAACAAACCCATGGACAAGGAAACAACAAGTGATCCAAAGTCAGTGTCAAGGAGGGTGTAAGAGGCCTGGTAGGGCTTGATCGATGGCAATGTAACTGAAAGGAATTACCGAAACCCAAATGAAGGCTGAGCATGATAGTGGGACAAAAGGAAAGTAAAAGGAAACAGAGGAAAGAAATAGGAGACAAAGGGCATTTATAGAGGTCTAAATACAGGTATGTACATATATGATGATGGGAAATAGATCTATGTGCATATATGTATAAGTTTAGTATTAAGGTAGCAGATGGACACTGAGCCTCCACTCAAATACTCCCTCAATGCAAGAACACTTTGTTCTATTAAACTGGCATTCCATGATGCTCACCTTCCTGACATGATCGCTGAAGACAAATGTGTAAACAAGTGGCCATCTAGCTCAGAAGCAACAAAGCCCACATGGAAGAAGCACACCAGCCTGTGTGATCATGAGGTGTCGAACGGATTAGGTATCAGGCATCAAAGAACAAAAATCATATCATTTTGAATGAGGGGAAGTGTGGAGTGGGGACCCACGGCCCATCTGTAGGCAACTGAACATCCCCGTATGGATGGGTTTCAGGGAGGAGACAAGCAAGTCAGAGTGCAGGGTAGCAACAATGAAACATACAACTTTCCTCTAGTTCTTTAATGCTTCCTCTCCCCCACTATCATGATCCCAATTCTACCTTACAAATCCAGCTAGACCAGAGGATGTACACTGGTATAGATAGAAACTGGAAACACAGGGAATCCAGGACAGATGAACCCCTCAGGACAAGTGGTGAGGGTTGTGATACCAGGAGGGTGGAGGGGGGTCAGGTAGAAAGGGGAAACTGATTACAAGGATCTACATATAACCCCTGCCCTGGGGGACAAACAACATAAAAGTGGGTGAAGGGAGTCGTCGGACAGTGTAAGACATGACAAAATAATAATAATAATGTATAAATTATCAGGGGTTCGGGAGGGAGGGAGAAAAATGAGGAGCTGATACCAAGGGCTCAGATTGAAAGCAAATGTTTTGAGAATGATGAGGGCAAGAAATGTACAAATGGGCTTAACAAAATGGATGGATGGATGGATTCTGATAAGAGTTGTATGAGCCCCCAATAAAATGATTTAAATAAAAGAAAGCAAGCAAATGTTTTGAGAATGATGATGGGAACAAATGTACAAATGTGCTTGACAAAATGGATGGATGGATGGATGGATTGTGATAAGAGTTGTGAGTCCCCAATAAAATGATTACAGGGAAAAAAAAGATTTACAGACTTGGAAATCCTAAGGGGCAGTTCTGTGCTATAGGGTCACCACGAGGCCTAATGGTCTCCATAGCAGTGGGTTTCGTGTGGGCTATGTCTCTTCATGAAAGTCATCAAAGAAGAATGATTAATGTGCTCTTATTGTCACTGGATTCTCAGCTACACCTCATCATTGTGGGAATTGACCTAATTTTCTCAAAAAGTTTAGTTGGGCTTAAAGTTTTTTTGGTTTCAAATAAGCAAGTGTACTTCTCTGTCCCTAATATAAAAGTTTAGAAATAGTAGTTGAAAATAATTTTCTTCCAGAGCTTTACTCAACTGATAGTCCCAAAAATTATGGGAGAAAAATCCAATATCTTTTGCAGCAACTCTTCTAGCTTCAGGGGTGTCTTTGCCTGTAGATAGCCTGTGGTGCTCAAAACTATCTGCAGAAACAAATAGTTTGAAGAGACAGAAATCAACCCACAGTTTTATTTTTAAAAATCAATCGTTCCAATATCTGTCAGCCATTTGGTAGAAAGCTAGTACCAAGTAAAAAAATATGTATCAAAGACATGAGCACAAATGTTCTTTATCACAGTGCCTTTTCCCATCCATCCAGGCACAATGAATAACTGGTGTCTGAATGTGGCCCCATTGTGTTCTAATTAGTCTGGGGGTGTCGATAAGTGTCTGATTCTGAATTTTTTTTATTAACATTTATAGGTCTGGATTAGCTATACCAGGGGACACTTTAAAAAAAGAAAAGGAAGGCTTACTATAGCTAAGTCAGTATTACCCACGGCGATTTATAATTCTTTGCAATCCTCATCAAAACTCTTAACAGCTTTCTTTGTGGAAATGGAAACGCCAAGCTCATTCATGTGGAAAGCCAAAACCAAACCAAAAAACAACGAACTCACTGCCATTCAGTCAATGCTGATTCAGAGCAACCAGGTAGGACCGGGTAGAACTACCCGCGTGGTTTTCTGGGACTGTCACTCTTCTCCGGAGCAGAAAGCCCCATATTTCTCCTGCAGATTCGCTAGTGGTTTCAAACTATGCACCTTACGGAACCACTACGACACTCTGGCTCTTCTGGACGGCCAAGGGGTCCCCGATAGCTGAATATAAGAATAGTCTAGAAAGAGTCACATTTCTTAGCTTTGAGACATGATAAAGCCACAGCAATCAATTGGTAATGGGTACTGGTATGACAATCAGGAGTAATTCAATATTTGGTGAATGAAAGGAGGCAAAGAAAAGACAGGAAGTTACCACATTTGAGGCAAATCTGAAATTTCCTTTCTTGGAGAGATTTAGAAATTGTTGACTCAGATGGGCTGGTTATATTACTACTTAAAGCAGTGAGTTGATCTATCGTGCTCCTTTGAGTCTCACAAAGCTATTACTCATGTAGCACGACACAGAACAAAAACAGCTGTGGGTTTGGAATGTAGAACAATAAAATAAAACTGAAGAGATGGAAGAGAATTTAATATCTATAAAATCATCAAACAGTCAAATAAGAAGAAGCAGACTCAATTAGTATGAACACATTTCCCCCTCAAATTTATCCCCAAATATGCTGTATTTTTAGAATGCCAAAGTCCCTACAACATGTATGAATTGAACAATAATGGTAAACTACACATAGTACATGGCCACCTGTATCACAGCTTAAAGAGGAAGGCGTTCTTTGCTACCTGTAAGTAGCAATTGCACATATTACCATTGACAACATGGGAATCTGTAGCAGTTCAAACGTTTTTAAGTAAAATTGAATCGATGAAGGTGAAAAATGGGCAAACTTCTTCTTTGATTTTAACATCAAATAAGTAAGAGGAATTCTGGTGGTATAGTAGTTACGCATTTGGCTGCTAAGCGCAAGATCAGCAGTTTGAAACCACCAGGAAAAATGAGCCTTTCAAATCTGGCTAGACCGGAAGATGTACACTGGTACAGATAGGAACTGGAAACACAGGGAATCCAGGGCGGATGATCCCTTCAGGACCAGTGGTGTGAGTGGTGATGCTAGGAGGGGGAGGGAGGGTGGGTTGCAAAGGGGGTACCGATTACAAGGATCTACATATAACCTCCTCCCTGGGGGGACAGACAACAGAAACGTAGGTGAAGGGAGACGTCAGACGTCAGACAGATATGACAAATTAATAATTTGTAAATTATCAAGGGTCCATGAGGGAGGAGGGAGCAGGGAGAGAGGGGAAAACGGAGGAGCTGATGCCAGGGGCTTGGGTGGAGAGCAGATGTTTTGAGAATGATGAGGGCAATGAATGTACAAATGTGCTTACACAATGGATGGATGGATGGATTGTGATAAGAGTTGTATGAGCCCCTAATAAAATGATTTAAAAAAAACGGTTACAGTCTCAGAAACTCACAGGAGTAGCTCTACCCTGTGCTACAGGGTCGCTATGAGTTGGCACCAACTTGATGGTGGTGAGTTTAGTTCATTTCTGGGGTTTTTTGTGTGCTTCTGAGTAAGAATTAGAAATCAGAACCAATGATTCTTATTGGCCACTTATTAATTACATAATGTGGTGGGGTACAGAAGTAGCATGGGTTCACTGAAATTCAAAATTGAAATAAAAAACTCATTCTTTGTTGCCTATCAAGGCATTTTCCAGCATTATGTATAGAGCAGGCACAGATGTGATTTGAGTTCTACTTAACCTCAGTCCCTTTTGTTTAACTTATTTGTAACAACAAGTGAGGGATAGTTCCCAAAGTAGAAGAGGGAAAATCAATTAGCCTATCATCTGATCCTAAGTAGGCAGCCTCTTGAGACTCAAGAAGTTTATTCGTAACAAATATACTTAGGTTTCTAACACCACAAACGCAAGATGCATTATCATTTAGTACAGAACAATATCCAAAGGGGTGAGCCAATAGTCAACAATACTATGCGCTGGATATAAGCCAGTGTATATGTATTATAAACTCTCAAGTTGCCTTGCTGATCAAGCAGTCGTGCATCAAAGGAAATGTCTTTAACACCCTGTGTAACATCTTAAATGAATCATTATTGAAGAAATGTCCTAACCGGGCCAAGGTGCAGTCACCTACTGGTTCCATAGAAAGGATTCAGAAAGCAAACTGTCACCCAGCAAGCCTATCAGGAGTGTGAAGTGTCACCAATGTAAATGGTATCCCTTTGTGTTAAGGCATCTCTAATATACTTTTCTTATTGCTGTAGGGATTTAGAGGAGCCAAGTATGGAAGCTCTTAGCAGCCCTTAATGGGAGTCTCAGCGATTCTGATGCACCCTAAAAGGTGTCAACTTAAGGGAATGTGTTACACCAACAAACCCAGGCATTTGGAAGGAGGATGAAAGGGAGGGAGATGGTGCATAGGGTGCTCTCTGGGGAGCATGGCCCTAGAGAATCTCTCCAAGGCTGCCTGGTATTTGGAAGTCATGCTGGAAGGACACACAAGACGAAGATTGAGCAAGAAAAATCATCAGTGAACGCACGAACTGCTTAGCTGGGTGTGTCCTAGTGCTAACATGAAAAAAAAAAAAGATTTGTCTTAATGTATCACACTAGGGATTTTGAGACACACTACTTAAGGTTCATTGGATAATACTTCTATTTTCTTTCTTTGGCTTGACCATTATACCTTTTAAAAAGTTGATGTCAGCCTGAATATCCCTTAATGATAAAATTTATTGAATTATTTATTCTAGTGCATTCCATATATTTAATTTTTTCCCTGAAATTATCCCTTTTTTTTCTAGTGTGTTATGCCTTTATAGGATAGGAAAAACCACTAGTTTAACTACAGTAAAGTTATTTTTCCAGCTTCCTAATACTACGTTAATGTACTGTTAAATATGTCAAGCATTTGCATAATTACCTTTCTTTTATTTCTCAATAATTTCACATTATTCATGAGGTATTAAAAAACCACACAAAGAAATACACTAAAAGCTTTTAAAATTCAACATGTTGAAGAAAACATAAGTGCTGATTAGTTGAGTATTAAATTAATATACAAATGAACAGAACGTATTCTAGACATTAACCTTAAAGCATGTTAGGGGTCTCCTTTCAAATACTCCAAAGGATGAATCCTATACAGTAAGACTTGGTGTTGTCTCCACTTAACAGAGAGGAAAGAGGCTGAGATTCACTCTCATACCCTTGGTGAAGCCAACGGCAGTGAGAAATTTGAATCTAGGTCTGCCTGATTCTAAAACCTATGCGTGATGATGTTACTCTGATTCCAAAGCTTCACTTCTCCTTCTATTCAAGATTATACTGGAAATCATACTAGTTCAATGACACAAGGAGAGAAAAGGCAAGCAGATCAGGAAGCAAGGGAGAAAATTCTCTTCTATTAAAAAAATCCCTAAACATGAGCAATAGCAAGAACAACAAAAATCCCCTGGATCTAATAAGCAAGAAAAGCAAGGTGCTTGGATGCAAGATTAATATACAAAATCCACTTGATTACCTACAGAGCAGCAGGAATGATCAGAGTGTGACATTTTAAAGCGATGTCATTTACAACAATAGTCTCAAAATAAAATATTTAGGTATAACTCTAGGAACTAGAAATAGGATAAACGTATGGAAAAGCATTAGACACTGTGTGTTAGTCTGGGTAGACTAGAGAAACAAATCCAGGGAGACTCATATGTGTTTAAGAGATAGTTTTACATTAAGGGTAATTGCACATTAAGAAAGTATCTCAACCCAGTACAGTCCAAGCCCATGAGTCCGATATTATCTCATATGTCCGATACCAATCTATAAAGTTCTCTTCAGACTCAGGAAACACATGCAATGATGCCGAATGTAGGACAACCTCAGGACAGTGAGTAGAAAGTTTTCTGGATCCAGTGGCGTTGTAAGCATCTAAGCCAATGGTTCTCAACCTTCCTAATGTCACGACCCTTTAATACAGTTCCTCATGTTGTGGGACCCCGTATGTGGGTGTATCTGCATGTGGGAAGACCCTCCTGGAGACAGATAGAGAAGCAGTGTCTTGGTTCCTAAGACCACTGGAAATAGGGTCTTAGGCGACCCCTTTGAAAGGGTCGTTCGACCCCCCAAAGGGGTTGTGAAACCCAGATGAGAACCACTGATCTAAGTGCTAGCAGGGATCTCCATGTGGCTCCTCCAGTTCCCAGGGCTGCCTCAGGATAAGTCCATGTGGCTTCTCCTCAGGCATGTCTCCCAGGGAGTGAGCAGAGAGAGGGAAGTGTCTCCCGCCTCCAAGGAGGAAATACCAGATTTCCCAGAATTCGCAGGAGAAGGCCATGCCCACAGAGAGGCCACATTGGCTATGATTAAATGGACAGGATAGATTCCATCCCTATACTCTTAATCCTCAAATTCACAATTATATAACTACCACACACTGGTTACCCAAGAAACCCAAAGGTTATTTAAGTAAAAGGAGAGAAAGTCCATGTCCCTGGCATGGCACACATAATACTGTTAGGATGGCAGTCCTACCCAATCTGGTTCATAGTTTCAATACAATCCCAGGCAAAATCTCAGCAAAGTCATTGGGTAGATATTGACCAATGGATTCTAAAATTTTTATGGAATAAGCATAAGTTCTAGAACAGTCAAAACAATACTGAAGAGTAACAAAGTTAGAAGACTCATCACCCTACCTAATTTCAAGGTATACTATAAAGGCAACAGTAATCAATATAGAACAGCATTGGTATTCAGAAACTGACCAACTGATATATAGCCAATTGATCCTTGACAAAAGATAATAGGCAATTCAATAAAGAAAAGATATTTTTTTCTCCACAGTGTGCTTAAAGAAATGCAATTTCATAGGCAATTGTACACACTAGACATTTTACACAAAAATAAATGCAGCGTGGATGATTAACCTAAATATGAGGTACAGAGGATAAAATTTCCTGAAGAAAACATAGAAATTCTACATGACCTTTAGTTTGGTGATGAGTTTCCAAATGTAATAGCAGCATCCACCAAAAAATTAATTTGGAGCTTATTGAAATTTTTAAACACTGCTCTGTGGCAGATACTGTAAAGAGAGGGAAAAGACAGTCGCAGACTGAGAGAAAAATATTTGCTAAACACATATCTGATTAAGGACTTGTATCCAAGATACACAAAGAAATCTTAAGAACTCCACAATAGGAAAACAAACAGCCCATTACAAGACGGGCAAGAGAATTAAACAGACAGAACATTAACGAAAGCATTCCGATGGCAAATAAGCATTTTAAAAGATGCTCAACATCATATGTCATTAGAGAATTGCAAATTAAAACAATAAGATACCATTACACCTTTCGTCGCCTATTATTAGAGTGGCTAAAATCCAAAAATCTGACAATACCAAATGCTGGCAAAGATGGCAAGCAGCAGGAGCTCACTCCTTGCTGGTGAGGAAGCAAGACGGGAGAAAATGAAGACAGTTGGGCAGTTTCGTGTGAAGCTAAATATAACATTACAATTGTACTCCTAGGCATTTTCCCAACTGATTTGAAAACGTTATGTCCACATAACAACTTGCACATGAATGTTGAGAGCAATTCAAAATCACCAAAACACCGAAAGCCACCAAGCTATCCTCCGGTAGTGATACGACCACCCAACAAAACATTCTCCAGTGGTACAATGACACGACATCCAGCCATGACAACCTAAGGATAAAACTAAAATACTGATTTGTAAACAGAAGTAGTCAATTTGAAAATGCTGGATGCTACCGAAGAAGAATCAACGAATTTGAATTGTGGTGCTGGTGAAAAATATTAACAGTGCCATGAACTGCCAAGGGACAAATCCATCTGTCTTAGAAGAAGTATGGCCAGAGTGCTTTTTAGAGACAGGATGGCAAGCCATCGTCTCACATACTTTGGACATGTTGTCAGGAGAGTCCAGACCCTGGAGAAGGACATCCTGCTTGGTAAAGTGGAGGAGCAGCGAAGAGAGGAACGAACACAGAGATGGACGGACACAGTGGCTGCAACAGCAGGCTCAGGCACGGGGACAATTGTGGGGATGGCACAGCACTGGGCAGTGTTTCAGTCTGTTGTGCATGGGTTGGCTACGAAACAGAACTGACATCTGCCACAGAATTCGATAGTCTAGAAAAGGCAAAAGCCTAGAGCAGTGGTTCTCCACCTGGGGGTCGCGACCCTTTTGGGGGTCGAATGACCCTTTCACAAGGGTCACCTAAGACCATCGGAAAACACATACAGTGAACCCTCGGTTATCGCGGTTAATCGGTTCTAGACCCTACCGTGATAA
>NW_022107431.1:16470658-16489936 GCF_000313985.2 Echinops telfairi
AAGTGGCGAGGGTTCACTGTACATCCAATTGTCTTAGGAACCGAGACACCACTCCTCTATCTGTCTTCAGGTGGGTCTGTCCACGTGCAGATACACCCACATACAAGTACCCGGCATGATGACATCATCACACCAAGCCCATCACATACACCCCATACAGATACAGGTGTATGTGACAGGGTTGGCACCATAATGTACTTTTGTGGACCAGTGTAGAGAGCAGCTACTCTGTTGAAAAGCAGCTACTGTGTTGAAAGCAGCAATATTGGAGGTAAAACAACACTTCATGAATTATAATTACTGGATAAATGCTGTGGAAGATGACCTGCATTGTGCTCTTGCAAAGACTGTCCCGAGATTTTCTGATCTGGTGAGAAAGAAACTATCTCAACCTTTGCACTGAAGTTGGATTTTTACACATACTGTTGCAAAATGTAGCAATGTAGTTCACGGTTGTTAAATTAAGACTGTTACCCATGCTACACCATGCTTCAAGACAAAATTTCATTTTTTTATTAGAAATAAAGATTTCACAATATATAATTACATATGGTTTTTGTGATTAATCACTCTGCTTTAATTATGTTCAATTTGTAACAATGAAAATAATCTTGTGTATCAGATATTTACATTATGATTCATAACACTAGAAAAATTAGAGTTATGAAGTAGCAAAGAAAATAATTTTATAGTTGGGGGTCACCACAGCATGAGGATCTGTATTAAAGGGAAATGGCATTAGGAAGGTTGAGAACCACTGGCCTAGAGATTTACAGTAAATAAATCATGGATTGTTAGGAGTTTGGGCCAAGTGGTGGGATGGTAACATGAAGGGGGTTTATAGCACAGTAGATTTTTTTTTTAAATGGTAAAACTTTCTGTATGTCACTGTAAAAGTGAATACAAGGTATTTGTCACAACCCATAAGACTTTAAGGTACAAAGATTAATCTAAATGTATGTAACTTTTTTTTAATGATGTCTGGGATCCCAGGACAAAGTGCAGAATGTGTTCAAAGAACCTAAATCTATTTGAGCTCACATTTAATCATAAATCCCCGTCTAAGAACACTTAGTTCTTAAAACATGGCTCTACCTGATACTTGTCTTCATGAAGAGATCACTGACGACGTGGGTGCTATAGCAAAGCGTGTGCCCAGCTCTCAGAAAGAACGGTGTTTGCACAGAAGAAACATGTCCACCACACGAGCAAAGAATTGTTAACAATAACATCCAACATCAGGGAGGAACACTGCATCAGAGCTTAAATTCTGAGCCCCGATTTGTTAAAGGCTACGGATAACAGTTGAAAGCCCAAAACCAATTCCAATGCCCCCACATGGCTTAAGCCTCCGTTGAATTACCTGGGTCTATTGACCCAGGACATCATGTTCGGTAAAGTAGAGGGGCAGTGAGAAAAAGGAAGGACTTCAAGGAGATGGACGGGCTCGGGGCCTGCAACAATGGGCTGGAATATAGGGACCATTGTGAAGGGGGCGCAGGACCCACAGTGCTTCGTTCTGTTGTGCATAAGGTCACTACGGGTCAGAACTGACTTGATGGCACCTAACAAGAACAACAGCTGACCAAGGATATGACTAGTCTTTCCCTAGACAGAGTGCCTCGAAATGTGGATGACTGTAGATACAGCTAGCATAAAATTTAACATCTCACAATTAGTTTTTCTTTTTAGTCCATTAAAAACATGTTCCAGTTATTATTACGTTCTCCTGTCTTTTGGATTGAGGTGATTTATTCTGTTGTAGTTACCGGGTTTTCTTCTTTGGTGTGCTTTCAGTTTTTAACTGGAATGATTTTCTTTATGAAACTCAGGATAGGTAAATCTATAGAGATAACTAGATTAAGAGTTTCTTAGGTTATGACAGAGGAAATTTGGGGGAAACCAAGAGTTGATAATAAAGGATACAAGAATGAAGAACATTTTCTACACTTGATTGGGGTGCTGAAGACACAATTCCCTTTAATATACTTAAATATTGACTTGTAGGATGCATAAACTTTGTGTTGATAGAATAGTTTAAGGAAACAGAATCTAAATCTAGTACAACTGTATGAACCAACCTCACAGGTGAGGATGGAGAAAGAAGGTAGTTACATCAGTAACTCAGGAATTGAACAGAGTTAGAGTGCGATATCACTAAAGATGAAAGGAACTATACAGAAGCTCTAGGCTCTGGCCAAAAATGTTGTTTCTCGTGGCAATCAGACCAAGAATGCTGAACCCATATATTGTAGACTGCAATCGAATAACATAAATGTACCGTTTCCCCGAGAGTAAAACATCCCTTGAAAACAAGACCTACTTATAGTTCTGCCTCTCGCTGAAATATAAGGCAACCCCCCGAAAATAAAACCTCCCTGAAAATAAGCCTCCCCGAAGCTACCGTAACGCTGGACTATGATCTTTCCCAAGTATGTAAGAGTAAGTCTTGCCACCCTCGTTTCTGAGCAGCATTCTGGCTGTGTTTCTTGGTCTTCTGGAAGCCCATGGTATGTTCAATGTTCTTTGTCAACATTGTAATTCAAAGGCATCGATTCTTATTTAGGCTTCTTTAGTACTTTTCCAGCTTTCCCATGCATGTGAGATGATTGAAAATTCCATAGACTTCAAAATGACATCTTTTGCTTTTAAATACCTTTAAGGAGCCAATTGCAGCAGATTGGATGAGTGCTACACATCACTTGATTCCTTAATTACTCTGTCCATGGGCCCTGATTGTGGATGCAAGGAAAATGAAAATTTTGGCAACCTGAATTTTTGTGCTTTGTTATTTAATCATTTTATTAGGGGCTCGTACAACTCTTATCACAATCCATCCATCCATTCATTGTGTCAAGCACATTTGCACATTTGTTGCCATCATCATTTTCAAAGTATTTTCTGTCTACTTGGGCCCTTGGTTATCAGCTCATTTCCCCCCTGCCCCACCCTCATGATCCCTTGATCATTTATATTTTTTCATGTTTTATACTGACCAATGTCTCCCTTCACCCACTTTTTTTGTTGTCCGTCTCCCTAGGAGGGGATTATATGCAGATCATTATCATCTGTGCCTCCTTTATCCCTCTACTTTCCTCTTACCCTCCTGGTATCACTACTCTCATTATTGGTCCTGAGGGGTTTTTCTGTTCTGGATTCCCTGTGCTTCCAGCTCTTATCTGTACCAGTGCACATGCTCTTGTCTAGCCAGATTTGTAAGGTAAAATTGGGGTCACGATAGTGGTGGGGGTGGAAGCATTAAAGAACTACAGGAAAGTTATGTTTCATTGTGCTATACTGCACCCTGACTGGCTCCTCTTTTTCTTATGACCCTTCTGTAGAGGGATGTCCAATTGTCTACAGATGGGCTTTGGGTCTCCACTCTGCACTCCTCCTCATTCACATTGATATGATTTTTTGTTCTGGACCTTTGATACTTGATACCTGATCCCATCAACACCTCATGATCACACAGACTGGTGTGCTTCCTCCATGTGGGCTTTGTTGCTTCTCAGCTAGATGGCTGCTTGTTTATCTTCAAGCTTTTAAGACCCTAAACACTACATCTTTTGATAGCCAGGCACCATCAGCTTTTTTTCACTACATTTGCTCATGCACCCATTTTGTCTTCAGCAATCGTGTCGGGAAGGTGAGCATCACAGAATGCTGGGTTATTAGAACAAAGTGTTCTAGAGTTGAGAGAATATTTAGTAGAGGCCCAATGTCCTTAATACTTAACATATAAATAGATGTACATAGATCTATCTCCCTATAGTTATATATAAATATGTTTACATATATACATGCCTGTATTTAAACATCTATAAATGTCCTTTGCCTCCTAGTTCTTTCCTCTATTTCTTTTTACTTTCCTCTTGTCCCACTATCTGTTCGGGCTTCATTCAGATTTCAGTAATTCCTCTTAGCTACAATTCCCTTGATCAAGCCCCACCAGGCCTACTATACCCTCCTCACCATTGATTTTAGATCTCCTGTTGTTCCCTTGTCCCTGGGTTGGTTGATATCTCCCTTCTTTCCCTAGCTTCCCCACCTCCCATGTCCCCCTGGAACTGTCTGTCCTGTTGTTTTGTCCTCTACATTATTTATCCCACCTATCTTATCTAGATACACATGCAGAGACAATAATAAGCACAAAAACAAGACAGAGCAAAAAAAAGCTACAAAAGAAAACAAAGAAACAAACAACAACAACAACAATAAAACGACAAAAAGAAAAAAGCCTATAAATAGTTGCAGGTCTGTTTGTTGACCTTTAGGAGTGTTTTCCAGTTGAGTCTGATGGGGTGCCATGCCCTGGCCCCAAAGTCTATTTTTGGTATTCCTCGGGGACCTCATTGCTTGGCTCTCCTGACTGTTCTGTTGCACATGCTCAGAACAACTTGAACTTTTAATGTATATGATGCTAGAAAATCAGAAAATTTTATTACACAAAAAATCAAAATATGAAGCTTTTGTTTATGAACATATTCTCATTTGAGGTCAATATATGTCTGGAAGATGTGTTTCTATCTCTGAAGAATTCTGCACTCTTAAATTTATACTATATCAGAACATCAATTTTGGCACTATCCAGGGACTCAAATTATGTTCCTTTCAAATAAATGTTCTTTGGGTTTGGGGAGTTAAAAAGAGAAGTCTGAAGGGACAAGTTCAGGGTTGCTCAGTAGATGGGGAAAGTTTCCCCCCCAAATTCTTCCATGTAACCTCCCTGACCTTTATCTCACCAATGCAGTTGTCAATTTTCTCACAACTTCAAAATAAGTCCCCATGATTTGTTTATGTTCTTTCAGAAATTCTATCAAGATGCCTCCTTGAGAATCTCCGCCCCCCAAATAGTCAGCATAACCTTCAAAGCAGACCACAACCCAATTTTCCGTTTATACAAACCCATGCCTGCCTAAACTGGCAGGTTCGTAGCAATATTGTTCATTTACTCCTGTGTATGTGTTAATGTTCATAACACAGATCTATCTTTGCTCTGTCGTGTGAGAGAGCCTACAGCAACAAGGCCTCAGTAGCCACAAGCACATCCATCAGGCAGATTTTCGTTTTTAATACTATTCTCCCATAGTGGCTACCAGAGGGCAAGAAAGATGTCTGAGGCGGAGTGTAGTGGCAGAAAGTAAGAAAGGCCTGCACACCAGCACAATGATAGGTGTGCCCCCGAGAGATATGGGAACGAACTGAAAGAATTCTCAATGGCTCTCACTGGAACAAAGTGAGCAGCAAAATTCAACAAGTAGCGGTAGATTCGACTTCAAATTATAAATACTCATGAGCCCATACTGCTAGAAATAAATGACTATATAAATAAATAAACCGAGGACAATAAGCAGTTCCAAGTCATTAATAGCCATACACCATCTCTAAGGAGATGAAACATAATCCCAGTCCTGGAACACAGGCCGCGTCTGATGATTCCCGTTGAGAGTGCTCAGTACAAAAGGGAGGCAGCAAGAGTCACTCAACAGCAGGGAAACTTGTCAAACACTCCCGCAGGTCAGGTGAAGGAGGATAATATCCTGGGGGGGATAACAATGCTGTCATATTGACAGTATGGACCATCAATATGGAGTGGCCTTTGACTTCTATAATCATCCCCCCCCCCACCACCGAGAACACGTTCGCCCCAGTCTAAACATAAGAAAAGCACAAGACAAATCCCAAGTGAGAAACAGTCTACCAAATCCCCGAACTGTCAACATTGTCAGAAACAAGAGAAATCTGCAAAACTGAGAACACCAAGAAAGACCTAAGGAGGCATGACGACATACCACGCAAACACAATGTGGTATGTGCTGATGGGTAGAGAAAAGGGCCAGGAGACTAAAACCAACGAAAACACCCGAGGGCATCTGAGTAGAGAATGGGCTTCAGTGAATACTCAGTGCTCAACATTGGCTTGTTAATGATGACAATGCACCGCAGAATGTCAGGCCTTACTTAAAGGAGCTACTGGGTGCTGAATATATGAGCACTCTCTGTACTTTCTTTGCACGAATTCTGTAAATTGGGGAAGAAGAGAAAAACCAGCATTTACTTTTTTTTAAAAGGCAAGGACAAAGCCCTTGTAGGAAGTGCTTTTATATCATATTAAATTAATCTTACATGCCCCCGTCATTGTTCGGAGTGACGAGTCTCTGCCATTCAGTGCTGAAGGAGCACATATGAATCATCCCACCTGAGAGAGGGAGCTGAATAAAATTCAGTAATAATGACCAAACTGTAAATGAAGAAGAGAGTGAAGTTGGGACAGAGGAAAACTACAGCTAGCAACAGCAACCCCAGCTGATTTTATCCGATGAGTCATCAGTGGTTCAGTGGCAGAACTCTCCCTTGACGTGGAGAAGCCACCTCAGGATCCATCCCCCACCAATGGGCATCACTCATAAGCCCCATTCACCTGGCAGCAGGAACTTGGTATTGCGATGATGGGAATCGTTTCAGAGACGTTTCCCCACTAAAGCTGGGTCTAAGGAAAGGCCTGATGATCTTTGTCTAGAAATCAGCCCGTGAAAGCCATATGGACCACAGTGGTTGGGCCTACAAAGGGCCATGGGGATGGTGTGGGGATGGTGTCGACCCGGGCCATGTTAGTTCCATTGTATGCGGGATTGCCACAAGTGGGGGCTCAACCCCATGGCAGCTAGCAACAACAATGAAGATCATTTCTTTGCTTCATAAAAAAGGGTGCAGAATGGACTTTTGGTAAATGGGGGCATCAACCTGACCGCATCGCTGTACCGTTCCTTTTTTTTTTTTTTAACAGAAGTTAGCCTTGAAGGCTCATTGTTCACCAGTTTCAATCAACCATTGGAGGTAAAGGGCCTGCAAACACACTTGCCGTCCATATGTCTAGAAGGTTCTTCTTCTTTCGTGTGCTCCCTTGGGGCTCTCGCCTACTTTGCTCCTATTCGTCTCTGAAGCAGTCAGCCAAGTGTCCGTTCCTCAAAGGATTTTATTAAATTATATTCCAGTAATTATATTAAATCAACCAACTAGATATTGTGTCGACAGGACTCTTTTTTTCATAGCACTTATCAAAATTACAATTACAAAATTTCAACTTACACTTGGTTATCTAGGTAACTGTGTACTCACAGCCTGGTATTGGAGAGGAAATCAGCATGGTCATGGCTGTATGCTCAGAATTTAGCACAACGCTGTCGATATTGTGGCCTCAATGAAAATGTATTTTATGTGCAGATATATGATGGTTATTTTCAGAGCTAGCACCCCACTGTATATAGCCAACTATAATGCAGTAACAGAAATTCTACAATTGCTAGATAAGAAATGCATTAGGGTGCTAGGTAAGAAATATATTAGGGGCAAGGAGCATGCACACATGATCTCAAAGACACCCATTTTGACTTAAAAGTATGATGGCTGCCCTTGAAACTAACATGTATTTGAATAATTATTCTTCAAATGAAACCTTGATTCTAGAGGCAGCTGTGGCAGGCTGTTCTATAAGAATCTGATTTATTAATATCAAAATTTATGGGGTGAGGAGAAAAGTAATACAGATTTTTCTTGCCTGGCTTCATTTTCCTGTAATATCTTAGTGATGAGTCTCCCGCTGGCAAGCATTCTGTAGCCAAGAGGAATAAATAAGACACCAAAGTTCAGCCTGCAAAGTTCTCTCCCTTCTCGCCCATTCCTTAGCAGTCCTGCAGTTTGGACCCACAGCTCTCTTCCTCCACCTGGCAAAGCAAAGAGGCCTCCCACCCACCCCCCACCCCCAGGGGTCTCCACTTTGTCTCATACTGATCAGTGCAGGGTTGGAGGCAAATAAAGTCCCTGTTATCTTTTATTTGGTTGTGGATAAGTCTTCCCAGCCTCCCTTGAGTCTCCAACAGCCAATTACAATCTCTTGGACAAGGAGTGCCTGCCAATGGGATAGTCATCACACAACAATCCTATGATTAGACCGCAAACAAGTTCACCCTGACTGGCAAGTTCACACATCCTCATGTTGCATAGTTCTTGAAAGAAGTTCATTTTAGAAAGTCTCATCGGTGAACCTTTTCTCCTAAAAGATATTAGAGATTATTTTTACACACACTCTATGATCCAGAACTGGTCACATGAAAGGAAGAAGTCCACCTGCCCTGAAGGCATTAGTGGAAAACAGGGCTCCAGGAATTGATGACGCATCTCTTGAAATGTTTCAGAAAGCTGATGTGCGAGAAGCACTCACTTTTCTATGCCAAGAAATTTGGAAGACAGCTACCTGGGAAACCAATGGAAAGAGAGCCATACGTGTGTCCATCCCTAAGTAAGGTGACCCAACTGACTGCAGAAATCATTGTATAATATCATTAATGCTACACACACATAAAATTTTGCTGAAGATATTTCCAAAACAGTTTCAGTGGTACATACATAGGGCGCTTTCAGAATATCAAAAGATGTTTACCTGTCTTTTATTAAATGTATAAAATTATTAGACATTTTTGTGGATTATAAAAAACTATGAACTTGTGGATTTATGGTTCATTAAAAAAACTATGAATAACTGCATTTCAAGAAATTGAAATTCCAGCCCACTTAATCTTGCTCATGCCAACTCTGTACATAGACCAAGAGACATGCATTTGAACAAAACAAGAGACTAATGAATGGCTTAAAACCAAGAAACGTGCATCCAAGCGGTTGTCTTTCACCATAGTTATTCAATCTGTAGGCTGAGAAAACGATCTGAGAAACTGGACTACATGAAGAATAGGGTATCTGGATTGGAGGAAGGCTCATTAGCAGCGCACAATCTTGCTTCCTAAAAGCCAAGCAGACTTGAAGTATTTATTGGTAAAAATCAAAGAGTATAGTCTTCAGGATAAATTAGACCTTATTTTTAAAAAATAAGACATCTTCTTGACTGGACCAACAGACCACATCATGATAAAAAGAGAAAAGATTGAAGTTGTCAATGATTTAATTTTATTTGGATCCATAATCAATGCTCATGAAAGCAGCAGTCAAGAAATCAAACAATGTATTGCGCTGGGGCAATTCTGCTGCCAAAGACCTCTTTAAGGCACTGAAGAGCCAGGATGTCACCGTGAGGACTCAGATGTGCCATGGCTTTCTCGTGTTTCTTTTTAGGACTGCGCTCTAGTTTTCCCGAGGCAGTAAATCACCATGGACGCAGGAGCAGCTGGACTGCTATCTTTCACTGAGAAGCAGCTGGTGGATTCGAACTGATGACACTATAGTCAGCAACCGAACACGTGACCTATTATGCCACCTGGGTTCCCTAATTGAAAGACATTGTTTCCCAATTTTAATCAGAAGATAAAGAATTCAGAATATTCAAACTTTTGGTCCACAACTTCATAGAGCGTGGGCTACTGCTTTGGTGGACCAAACCAAAACCAAATCCACTGCCATTGGGTCAACGTCATCGCGACCCCCTGTCGGTCTCAGAGACTGTAACTTTCTCCCGCGGAGCTGGTGGCCCCAGCCCAACCTGTAAGCACTAGCCCACCAGCCCATGTGAGTTGTCATCCCTTTCCTGACAATGAAACCCAGGGTCTCTAAATCGGAAGCAGAGGTTCGAGTCTTTACTAGGAAGAGGGTCTGAGGATCTGGGCGGTGTCCATTGGGTTTTCAAAGGCTATGTTTTGGGCACTGGATCGCCACGCCTTTTTCCAAGGCACCTCTGGGTAAACTTGAACCTTTAACCTTCCAGTTAGCAACCCAGTGCCCTAACCGGTCGCGCCATCAAAGGGCTCTAAGGTTAGGGAAGGGAGGATTACAAAAATGGGAGTGGGCATTCTGTAGAGTTCAGCAAAGTGCTCCCCCATGGTATTCTGAATCCTTTCATATGCATTGGAAAGCTGGGCAGAACAAGGAAGATCCAAGAAATGATGCACTGGATGATGATGTTGGCAAAGAATATTGAACCACAGACCACCTGAAGGACAAACAAATCTGTGTTGCAACAGACAGAATTCTTCTTAGAAGAGAACTTTGTGAGATTTCGACTCACACTTTCGACAGGCGATAAGGAGGCGGCATGATTGTTAGAAGGGCTAGTGAAAAGAAGAAGACCCTTAGCTAGATGGATCGATACACTGGATGCAACAATGGGCTCAAATCTAACAATAATTGTGAGGATGGTGCAGGATTGGGCAGTGTGTCCTTACGTTTCAATAGGGTCTCAGAACAGACCCAAGGGCACCTACCAGCAGTAACAACATAGGACTGAAACCCAACACTGGTTGGACAAACGAAGTTCTCTTTGAACACTTATTTAATGACAAATTGATGTTTTAGCCTGGGGAATCTATAGAAATCACTGATGTTATCAAGCCCTGCTCCTAAATTCCTTCTCTTGATTAGTACTGACACTACAGGATAACTAGACACAATTACCAAGAGATTAATAAGCCTTCATGGTGCAATTGTTAAAGCACTACCCGACCAACTGGAAAGTGGTTGGTTCAAACCCACCAGTCATTCCATGGGAGAAAGACGAGGCAATCTACTTTCATAAAAAGTCTATCCTAGGAAGCCCTCTGGGCTAGGCTAGTTCTACCCGGACCTACACGGTCAGGATGAGTCAGCATGGACTGGACGCCAACCAGCAGCAGGTAATGAAGGACATTCCATCAGCCTCATTTTCACTGGCAGGGCAACAAAAGGGAACATCTCTTCGGTGTCACTGATATATCAGGAGCAATTTTTCTCACTCCGAGTCCCCTACGAGTCCAAGTCAGAGAACTCCCCTCTCTGAAACATGCTTAGGTTTGAAAGGTTCAGAAGAATAAGAACTGTGCCTAATCTGTCAGTAATCCCCAGTGGACTTAACTCTACCTTCTGAATAGATTCGTTTTCCTCTCCTGACATGAACCAGGGCCCTTTCAAGGAAGACAGCATTCCACCGATGGCTCTGGCATTACCCCAGGGCCAGTCGGACAAATGGCCATGTTCGTTTTCTCTGACCATAGTTCAGCATTAGGGACTCCCTATTCAGTTCAAGCAAAGTAGCACAATAACGATGCGGTAATTGAATCCTAAATATCAAAAGCCATCTCTGAGTTGAATCCCATTATTCATTCTCCCAAGGTTTTATATCCATTTTAAAGAAAAATGCATGCATCTCTGTCTCCATGCAAGCCGTGTGCCTCCCTCTGTTGACTTCATCAGAAACCAACTGGATTCTTTGCTAACAATGGTCAGAACGGACGTGTATGGAAAACATCTTCAATATGCTTGTCAAGTGTCAGATGCTAAAAATATGCTGCTCCAAAATACATGTCGTTTGGTGAGAAGATACTTAGCAACCTGAGATAACTCTGCATTTCCTGTAAAGCCTCGATTCTATGAGGGGGATAGAGAAAGGGTGAGTAAGAGGGTGCGAAAACAGCCTCCAGGGTGGAGGTCATATCTCACCCCCTCTGGCTTCACAAGGGAGAAGAGAACCCCGCTCCCCACAAATCCCAGGCCAACTGCCACAAGGCAGAGGGCAGCATGGCTCCAATCTCTATCCTTGTTTTACATTAGTCTGAGGCCAGCCTTTCTTCCCACTGCACTCAACTTGTCTGCTGGGCCCAAAAGTTTTGCAATGGCCACAAACAATTATTAGACACGCACCCCCCAAAAAATCACAATTCTGGGGGTTTAGGAGGGGAGCTAACAGGTTACCACAAGTCATGATGGGTAAACAGTATGAATGCACAGTCCCTGGTCCACATAGCACGTCTCCTCAGCCAGCAGCTAACTCTCTTTCTGGTCATCAGCCACTCAACCATGTGGTGGTCCCTTGCTCTCTGACTTCATGGGAAAGGAAGCGCACCTGCTGGTCCACCTCACACTCACAGTTTCATAATCTTTGCTCTGCTCCCCTGCTCTGTCTCATGGTCTCCTTGGCTCAGCCTCTGGTCTTGATGTGGTACAGACTCTACTGCCTCCACCACTTCAATCAGGGAGTGAGTTCCACTAGTATCCTTTTCCTTGATGGTCCCAAGAATTAACTAACTAACTAATTCTCTCTCTCTCTCTCTCTCTCTGGCTTTGATGGAGGTGAAGTTTTTATCTTTCAGCCGACCCTAATGCTAAGGAAACAAAGATGGTGACTTGGTTCCCATCTTCTACTAAGGTGGAGGCTTAGGATACATCCCACCTGAAGCTTGTCCACTCACATCAGAGGGAATGCCCTCCAAACTGGGAATCGAGGCTAAGGGACGAAGACCAGTATATTCATAGGCTCCATCTCGGAGGGAGAGAAGCCTCATTCAGAACAGAAAAGCTGCTGAGAGAGTAGTGTGTCAGAAATAATCATAAAATTCGCTGGCCAGAGCAGTTTCAAATCCAAATAAAACAAATTCATAACCTAAAAAAATATGCAAACATAACTGAAATTCTATGTAACGTATCAGACTGTCCAATCATAAGTAGACATAAGGCTAGATTGTTGTCATCTTTCCATTCTTTGAAGTCATCCACTCTCTACAACCAATGAAGTGGTTCCCGAGGCCTGTAACTAGTGGACCTGTGTTCATTTATAAGATCCCTAGTGGTGCTATGAATTAGGCCGGGACCAGAAGGCCAATGGTTCAAAGCTACCATCTTCCCCCTGAGAGAAAGATGAAACTTTGCTCGCATAAAGATTCCCAGCCCTGGAAGCCTATGGGATAGTGGTACTCTGTGCTATCGGGTTGCTGCAAGTTGGAATTGACTTGATGGCATGGAAGGAGATTCATTTATCAAAGCCCATGCTTAGGAGAAGCCACAAGTTATGATAAAGGGTTGGAAATAATAAAGAAGGATGTGGCCCAAATGAGGCTTTCGACTCCCGTAAAGAGTTAGCGTCTCGGAAACTTAAAGGATTTTGAACTCCTGACTTTGCGGTTAGCAGCCAACGCATAGCCCAGCACACCCCCAGACCACCTCTCAGAAGTGTTAATGGTATATAGATTATATTTATTATGTTTCTACCTTTCCGGGAAGCGAGCTGAGAGGATCGATGTTTTTATGGGTAGGGTCTAGAATCAAGAAAGAAGCTCTTACTGTAGAAAGAACCGGGGGACCTTGAGCTTTGTGTACAGAGGCACCTCAGTCTCTGAGGCCTTGAGTCTTCCAGAACAGGCGTGTGAAAGCATTATTCTGAAATGACGTGCCTGGGGGAAGATAGAGAACACATCCTCTCAAACCAACTGGCAGGCCCACTCAGAAGGAAACACATAGCTTAAACGCGAGAAAGAATATGTAGGTGAGATCTGATCAGATGGGATACTCCGTTAAAACGTTCTTTAGATCTGATATCAAGCTTTCTCAAAAGCCCTCTCACTGCCGATCAGTCGTTTCTAAGTCAGTGGAACGCAAGCTTAGCTATCAATGTAGCCTTTTTTAATCCTTGATAATAAAGAAAAGAAAGTGCTCTGTCAATGATGGGGTCACATGGAGGCTGTAGTTCATGCCTCCAGGCAGGAAGATAGCAGATAGCTATAGGGTACACATTGTGCAAGGCGAAGTCTCTGGGTGGCTGACATGGTTAATGTGCTCAGCTGTTAACCTGAAGGTGGATATTTTGAGGGCACTCAGAGGTACCTTAGGGAAAAAACACCCTGGTGGTCTACTTTGAAAAGCCATGGAGCATAATTTCACTCTGACACTTATAGAGGCTCCATGAGCCATACTGACTCAGTGACAACTGACTTATTCTCCTATGCCCCACACGACCCCAAACCCAAGCCCATTACCATCAGAGCCAGTCATGCTCAGAGCAAGCCTGTGAGACGAAGCAGAACTGTTCCCGAGGGTCTCCGAGGCTGCGCCCTTTACAAAAGCAGACATTTTCCTCTAGCACAGCCACTGGTGGGCTCGAACTGGGACTCTCAGCGAGCAGGCAAGAGCTTATTAACCCCTGTCCCACCAGGGCTCCTTGTCCTAGGAAAAGGATTTTACCAATGACTTAGTGAGCCCATCTGAGAGATGAACCCGGTTCAAGGCCCAGGCCCGTTTCCCTGCCATGCGTGGTGGTGAGGTACCACTGAGTAGGTTCCAGCTCACAGTGACCTCAGGTACCACCGAACAAGACACTGTCCGCTTCTGTGGCAGCCTCGCAACCATTGCACGTTTGAGTCTATTGTTGGAGCCGTCGTGTCACTCCATCTCCCTGAGAGTTTTCCTTGTTCGCTGCCCCTCTACTGTACCAGGCACGATGCTCTTCTCCAGAGACTGGTCCCTCCTGAGGGCAGGTCCAAAGTTCATGAGACCACGCTTGCTTCTAAAGACCGTTTCAGCTGTCCTTCCTCTGAAGACAGATTTGTTTGTTCATCTGGTGGCCTATGACCCATTCAGTAATCTGTGCCAAGACTGGACTTCAAGGTACCGAGTTTTCTTCAGTCCTCTGCCTTCAGCGCTCTGCTTTCATATAGATGGGAAGTGATTGAGAACCACTTGGCTCGGGCCATTCAAACCTTACTCTTGAAAGTGAGATCTTTGCTTTTGAATGCTTTCAAGATGTCTTTGGGAGTAGATTCCCCTAGTGTACCATCTAACTTCGTAGTACAGACATCATACTAGAATAAGATGACCAGATTTTAACATTCGTAAAGCCGGACAAAAGCGGGACACCATTGATAAAATCATATCCTGGCAAAATAGCCACATGGCAGCCGAAAACCATATACCCTACTTTGTTGTGCATTCTCTCCAAAAATCGGGACTTTTTAAAAATGCCGCGGGACAAATTGTTAAAAATTGGGACTGTCCCGCCAAAAGTGGGATGTCTGGTCACCTTATACTAGAAGGACTTGTCACATTTCTAATAAAACAGTGATTTTCCCAAATGCAGTCTCGTTATTTTCTTCATTATTTCACTTTGGCTTCATTGCACATACGCAGTCACCAGGACACGCTAAAGAATTTTTGTTATTTCATGAGAAATGATGATTTTGAGCTCGCTCCGAAGTTACACATGTGGGATGCATTCATCAGGATGACAATTTGGTGCAGTCAATGAGCAGAGGCTTTAAATGCACACCAATATATAGACGATGAAGCCAAAAGGAGACTGAAGTCTTTTCCTTTTTCTTCCTTTTAATGAAAAAGTAGATTCCCGTACAAAGGCTAATCGAGAAGCTCAAAGAAATTGCGAGCCCTGATCTGCTGAGAATGGATCAGAGTAAAAAGTTCCTTACAGTAGGCAGAAGGGGGGGGGGGGAGAAAATTGGCTGGCTGAAAATGAGGGAATTGGAGATATGGATAAGGAAATGACAGCTATTTTCCCCCATGATTTTTAAAGTGAAGGCATAAGCCTCAGAACCCCTATTGTATTTTTCAGGGAGGAAGCACAGAAAGACCCCGCATGCCCAGGAAAGACAGATCTACATTCTGGTGCCATATCTTGAATAGAAACAAGTCGAATAAAAAATATATATATATTTTTAAGTTTCTCAAATGCTACTTTGCTAATGAGCAGCTTTTTACCATGTTCTTAAAAGGAAAGCATTTTTGAACTCAGGAACAGATTATTCTATAATATTAATTTTCTGGTAATTTCTTGGGGACTATCACCTTAGGCCAGTCAACGAAAAGAAGCATGTAATGCTTTTCATAAGGTTATTTTTTTTCCTGGAAAAATGGAACATAGGACACTGGCAGGCTCCAGGCTTTCTTGAAGGAACAAAATTACAACTGGAGCTATATGGACCAGAGGTGGGGATGGGAAGGCCTGTTTTCAATAACCAGGTGCTAGCCAAATAAAACCTGGGCAATAAAAGTTCCTCCTTCGTGTTTACAAGGATTCTAATAGAATCAGCTTTCCAGAGTGACTATCTGTGCACTAGGTACTAATCATTCCCAGAACTGGCTACAAAAACGGACTTACCTTGACCAAGATACCAGTCATACCATCATTTGAACAATCCTTTGTGCCAGTAAACATCACTACTCAAAATAGGGCGAACCGTAATAAAACGAAGTGGGTAAAAATAAAGTGAATGCATCCAGGAAATCTTAATTATAATTACATAGTCATCTGTAGTCATTTTAAATAGTTCTTGGCAAAGACAAATGCTCATTATAAGCTCCATTAATGGACCACCGTGTTCTGTTGACGTGCGGGGGAGGGACTTCATCCAAGTGTCCCAAATGACAAGAGGACACAAGAAGTGAAACCCTAGGTGCAGTTGACAAGCCCCACCACAGCTGGTGGGGGGGAGGAAGCAGCATCCAGAGAGTTTTGAGCTATCTGAGCAAGGGACTCCCAGCAACGATCTGTCAACTCAGCTTGTAAAACGGCTACTTCTATCTCTTAGCGTTTCTCTGAAGTGAGAAAGATACTAAAACGGATCTCTCCCCACATGTACTGTTTCTGATAGCAGCAGGCTGGTCAGTGACGGCCATGACGGGGCTGATCTGGATGTGAGGAGGCAAGCACAACATCTGGTCCTCCCTGGATCTCACAAGTATCCTGGTGTAAGGCAATTGCTCAGAAACAAACAAACAAAACCCTGCCGTGGAGTTAATTCCAACTCATAGCAACCCTGTAGGGCAGAGTAGACCTGTCCCCCTGGGTTCCCAAGGCTGTAACTCTTCACCAGAGCAACCTGCTTCATCTTTCCCCGGTGGAGCAGCAAGTGAATTTGAACTGCTGACCTTATGGTTAGCAGTCCAATGCATAATCTGCTCTAGCACCACGGCAACTACTGATACCTTATTTCCCTTTATGGAGACCCATAGTGCAGTGGGCAAAGTGTTGTGCTACTAACAGAAAGACTGGTGGTTTGAACCTACCAGCCACTCCCCCAAAAGAACAAAGCAGTAGCATATTTCTATAAAGATTTTAAAGACATCCACGGCCACCACATCGATTCTGACGCATAGCAAACCTGTGTAGGGCTTTCCAAGGCAGTAAATCTTTATAGATGTGGATAGCCTCATCTTGCTCCCAAGGAGTGACTGGTGGTTTTGAACCACTGATCTGAGGTTAGCAGTCTAACACTTACTCGACAGCGCCATCCTTGGAAACCCTATAGGGCATTGCTCCCCTGTCCTGCAGGGTGGCTGAGAGTCAGCGTCGACTCTATGGTGGTGGGTGGCTGGTAGATTCATTGGGTGCTTTCCTTGGGTGGAAGTAGGAGTCTTGGAGCCCCCTTCACCAGTGACTCACTTCGTACATAAAACAAGATTGAATTCAGAGGGGATAACACCCATGATAAAATTGTTTTTAAGTGGCACAGATCACAACAAGGACGTTGGGAATCAAGGAAGATGTTGCCACAGGCAGTATGGGAAGGGCGCTCTTAAACAAAGGCAAGCCGAAAAAATGGTCCATTTGAATGAAACAAAATTCCTTTCAGCTGAACTTTAAAATCAAGGCATTAAAGCTGCTGTAAACATTCATGTCCCGTTTTCCCGTGGACATTCATTTTGGTGTCCTTTGGAGGCACAGTCACAGGAGAGGGCAGTAAGGGTGCAATCAGTGGGCTGTAGGGGCAGCCTAAGCTTAGCTAGCTCTGCAAGAAACTCTTGCAAAGTGGTTGTGCCATCTAGCCTTCCCACCAGCCAGCAGCAGATGAGGACTTCGCTTGCTTCACATCTTTGCCCACGTTTGATGTGGTCAGCGTTTGGATTTGTAGTAGGTTGATAATGGTACCTCAGGGCCCTGGTGATGCTGTGGTTCAGTGCTGGACTGCTAGCAAAGCAACTAATGGTTCAAATCCATCAGCCAGTCCATGGGAGAGCAATGTGGCGATCTGCTTCCATAGATTACAGCCTTAAGGATTCTGCCAGGCAATGCTATACTTTCCTATAGGAATGGATGGCAATGAGTTGGAATTGTTTGCAGGCATCCTCGAACTACGGCCTGCGGGCCACATGCGACCCACAGAGGACATTTATCCGGCCTGCCGGGTGTTTTTGCCCCTTTGTTTTTTACTTCAAAATAAGATATGTGCAGTGAGCATAGGAATTTGTTCATAGCTTTTTTTAAAACTATAGTCCAGCCCTCCAATGGGTCTGAGGGACAGTGAACTGGCCCCCTGTTTAAAAAGTTTGAGGACCCCTGGTTTAGGGGGTCCTTTCATCGTTATTTTGATTGGTAGTCATCTAGTGGCAAAGTGGGTTACAAACTGGGCTGCTGCCAATCACAAGGTAAGCAGTTCAAAACCACCAGCCAGGAGAAAAATGAGGCTTTCTACTCCTATAAAGAGTTACAGTCTTGGAAACCCACAGGAGTAGTTCTACCCTGCCCTAAAGGGTCAATCACTATAAGCCAGAATTGACTCAATAGAAATTAGTTTGGAGGGTTTATGTTTTCTTGTTTTGCAATGATGTTGGATGTTAGACATTATACAATGTACAAAAATGTTGATCGGAATCTTTATATAGCTACAAAAATTTGGGAGCAACCGAGATGTCAATCAGTGTGTGAGTGGATAAACAAAGGGGTGCATAATTTACTGCAGCATTAGTCACCAATAACAAAGAAATGAGCTTTGAAGTCACAAAAAGACATGGTGGAAACTTGTTTGCATGTTGCCTAATCAAAGAAGCTAATACCAAACACAGCTACCCACTGTATGATTCCCACTCTTTACCCTTCTAGAGCAGGAGAAACCATGTCACCATTGTTCCATGTCTTCAAGTCGGTTCTGACTCACAGAAACTCTATAGGACAGAAAGAACTGCTTCGTAGAGTTTTCTAGGCTGCTCTTTTCATGATTGCAAATTGCCGGGCCTTTTGTCCATTTGTCCAGTGGACTAACTGGTTGGTTTGAAATGCTGCCCTATAAGTTCCTAGCCATGTGCTTAACCATTGTTCCACCAGGACTCTTTGCTAAAGACACAGAAAAAAATCTTAGAGATCTCCAGCTGTTCAGGAAAAGGGGTAAGAGATGAACAAGTTGAGTAACAGAAAATGGTTAGAGCAGTGAAACTACTCTGTATGAAATTGTAACAGGAGATGCTATATGAGGGAAACATGACTGTGTTAGACTGGGTAGACTAAAGAAACAAATCCATGGAAACATGTGTATAAGAGAGAATTTTATCTAAAGGGTAATAGTACAGTAAGAAAGAATCCCAACTCAGTCCAGTCCAAGGCCATAAGTCTGACATTAGCCCATATGTCCGATATCAATCTATAAAGTCCTCTTCAGACTCATGAAACACATGCAATGGTGCTGAGTGCAGGACAATCACAGGCCAGTGGGTAGAAAGTCTTTGGATCCAGTGGCATTGTAAGAACTCAGCGCTAGTCAGGATCTCCACGTGGCTTTTCCAGCTTCCGGGGCTGCATCC
>NW_022107431.1:16491018-16509236 GCF_000313985.2 Echinops telfairi
ACACAGCAAAACAGTGCCCAGTCCTGAGCCATCAACACAGCCCTTGCTATATTTGAGCCCATCATTGTAGCCACTGTACCAACCCATGTTTTTGAGAGTGTTCCTCTCTCAAAAGCTGACTCATTATGGACAGGTGCCTTTTCGTAACATGTTCTAAGTATGAGAGTCAAAGTTTCACCAACCTTGCTTCTAAGTAGCAGTCTAGCTGTACTTCTTCAAAGACAGACTTGTCTATTCTACTGACTAGTTCCTGGTATCTCCAATATTCTTCACCAACACGATAATATACAGGGGTGGGGAAACTTTCGTTCTGCCAAGAGCCATTTGGATATTTGTAACATCATTTGCAGGCCATACAAAATGGTCGACTTAAAACGTAGCTAGCAACATTTGGTAAATGAACCCAGCCCAAATGTGATGGCTCGGACGCAAGATGAGGTTTCCTACTCCCATAATTATTTAGTCTCAAAAGCTCACATGGGCAGCCCCACTGTGCCGTACAGGATCAGTTAGAATGCACTCAATGGCAGTAAGTTTGGTTTTTTTAATGTGATGGCAAGAACTGCTTCTCTTTGGTGAGATGTTTGATGTTCCCTGGTATTGTTGATTTCTTGGTCCTTATACAGTCTGTGGGGCAGATGTTACCCACCCCTGACTTCAAGACATCAATTCTGATTCAGCCCTTCTTATTCATTGTCCAGCCTTTGTATGGATATGAAGTCAGTGGAAAACACATAGCTTTGGTTCTCACTGCCATCGACTCAATTCCAACTCACAGCGACCACATAGGACAGGGTAGAACTGTCCCTGTGGGTCTCCAAGATGGTAACTCTTTTCATTAAGGGAGTAAAAAGCCTCATCTTTCTCCTCAAAGTGATGTCTTTGCTTAGTAATATTTTAAATAGATCTTCTTCGGCAAATTTTCCCAATGCGTCTTTAACTTCCTAACGGCTACTTTCATGGGCCCTGATTTTGGATCCAAGTAAAACGAAATCCTTAGCAACTTGAATCGTTTCTACGTTATTCATGATGTTGCTTTTATTTGCCCAGATGTGAGCATTTTTTTCCTTTTATGTGAAACTCTAATCCATAGTGAAGTCTTTGAACTTTATCAGTATTTCAAGTTAGCTTCACTTCAGCAAGTAAGGTTTGTCATCTGCATATTGCAGGTCGTTAGTGAGTCTGTCTCCCATTCTGAATCTTGGTCCATATCCAGGTTCTGCATGAGCACAATTGTTTTGAAATCTCCATTCTTTGCAATGCTGTCTCTAATTTATGATCCTTAGCCAAATGCCTGTGTATAGTGTAAACAAAATGCAAGTAACACTTTCCAGTATTTTCTGCTCTGAGCAAGAAATGATTGCCCTGACCCCCAATTATTTCTGAATCCAGTCTGAATTTCCTAACTGTTGATAGACTGTTGAAACTCTTTTTTTGAATGAATTGTCTTCAGCATAGTTTTACTTGAGTTATATTAAACATATTGTTCAATAGTTTCTGTATTCTGTTGAATCACCTTTCCTGAGAATGGTCATGATGTGGATCTCTTCCATTGAGTTGGCCATAGAGCTGTCTTCTAAATTGCTCAGATAGATGGGTGAGCACCTTTAGCATGGCATCAGTCTGTTGGCACATTTCAATTAGCATTCTCTCATTTCCCAGAGCCTTGTTCCACTTCAGTGTAGCTGGCACTTCTTCAGCACCATCAGTTCTTGGTCATATGCTACCTCCTGAAATGGTTGGGCATTGACCAAGTCCTTTAGGTACGGAGATTGTGTATTCCTTCTATCTTCTTTTGATGCTTCAGGCATCATTCAATATATATTTTGGGGGGGGGGCTTGATTTTTTTATTTAAATATCATTTCATTGGAGGCTCTTAAAGCTCTTATAATAATCCAGACATCGATTTGTATTGGGTCTATTTGTACATAGGTTGCCAGGTTTTATTTTAGAAAAGATCATAGGCTTTCATTGGGGGGTCATGGGCAAAGGAGGTACACCCCCTAAGCAGAGTGGGCTGTGGACTGGGCCAACCAGGCAGGGGCGGGGACAGACTGTGAGGGGTCACAGAGGCCATTCACTTGGGCAGGACATGGGAAGACTTGGACACCAGCTTCCTATCCCAGGTCTCGATCTTCACCACCTTGGCCTTGGTAGAGCTGGTGGGGGAGAAGGAACCAGAGCTTCTGCCTGGGCCAAAGCTGGACTGCTTGGAGCTTCAGCTATAGCTGAGGCTAGGGCTCATGAGGCCCCTGTAGCTCAAGGTCACCCCAGCAAAGTAACCACTGGTGGTCTTCATGTGGATGCTCATGTTCTGCACCCCAGAATCCAGCAGGCTCTCCTCGCACTCCAGCAGCTTCCTGTAGTCACGATGCAAATCCAACTCATTCAGGGCTGTCCTCTTTGTCACTAATGCTCTAACTAGTATGATGTCCTTTTCCAGGGACTGGTCCCTCCTGATAACATGCCCAAAGGAGGTCAGACAAATTCATGGCATCCTTGTTGCAAAGGAGCATTCTAGAGAATCCTTCAGTATTCCAGGATTGAGAAATGTTAAGATTGTTCTTCCCTATGGTTTTTTTTTTAACTCCAGACACTTGCATATTTCATTATAATTTTTCTTTTTGAGTTACTTTTTGACATTGTCTGCTCAGTTCTTCTGCTTCATCATTTCTCCCATTTGCTGTAGCTTTAATTCTACAACAAGAGTCAGTTTTGGAACCTCTTCTGATATTAGTTTTTGTCTTTTCTTTCTTTCCTGTCTTTTTAATGCCCTTCTTCTTCACGCACCGTGTCCTGGGTGTCATCCACAGCTCTCTGGTCCAGATCAAAGAGCTAATACCAATCACTACGAGCAACACAGTTTTCACCACAATCACCTTCACTTGTTCGTGAACCTTCTAGATCCTCGAATAGGCTTTGAGGGTTCCTTGCAGTAAACAGTAAGGCTAAACAAGAACCGTTGGCATCTGATCTAACTTACAAATTTTACACACAGTCTCTTGTTTGGATCCGAGAGTTGGCTTATGCCAGCCAGCTCAGTGGTTCTCGACCCTGGATGCACATTTGAATTACTTAGGGAGCTGTGGAAGCAAGCCTGCTATCAGGGACCCACTCAGAGAGTGTATGCTAACTGATTTGGAGAGAGGCCCTGGAAGACGTACTGTTATCTCTAAATTAGAAGGATAAGTGAGGCTCAGGAAAAGAGGCCTGTAAGGCTAACACTTCTGGCACTGTAATCATTTACTTTAATTGCGGGGCTGCTGGGAGGGGTGAGGAAAGTGCCCTGAGAAGCAAGACAAAGTGAAACTACTCAGACCTGAAGCCACTGATGAATGTTGAGAGTCTGGTTAGAGGGAGCAGTAAAGATGTAGAGGAAAGAGAATGCAGGGGAAATAATAGATGTGGAAAGAAACCATCAAATTCAGTGAGTAGAGAAGAGAATCATAAACTCTAGTGCCAGGGCATCAATTAATACAGTTAGTGAAAAATAGTTTTATTATTGAGAGAAAACACCTTCTGATAATTACCCTTTTCCTGTTATACTATCAACATCTTTGAGATGAGGATAGACACTGAGTCTAATCACAGCCTTTTTTGTAGGGTCTACTAAAGATCAGGGAGATGTAAACATTTTGTTTTATTATATGATTCTATTTGGGGGAATAAAAACATTGAGCGGTGTGGCAGTTACATAATCTGTCAACTTGCAAAGGGGTGGAGTCTAGCCTGTCAATCAGGTCGAAGCTTGATGACTTCACTTCGGAGGTGCAACAGAGATAAATAGCTCACTGGAGGCCAGACAAACTCTGCTACTCTCTCTGCAAGACATTGCTGTTGACAAGCCACATGGAGCTAAGCCCTGGAGCTGGAGGAGCCACCTAGAGACCCACACCAGCATGGAGATGCTTCCAACATCACTGTATTCAACTTTACATTGAATACAAAATGTCTGAGTCACAGTAGCTTTCCACCCACTGGCCTGTGATCTTCTGGCATTCAGCATCATTGCATGGCTTTGTGAGGAACTTATGGACTAGTACCGACACATGGGGTAAAATTGGCCTTGTGGACTTGATCTGGACTGGGCTGGGATGTTTCCTTAATGTACAATTGCTTTGTGATATAAAGTTCTCTCTCACACACATGAGTGTGTATGAATTTGTTTCTCTAGTCGACCCAGACTAACACAAGTGGGTACTCTCAATAGATGAACTTATTTTTAAGTATCTTGGTGTACTATGAGCTGCTAGCTGAAAGGTCAGCACTAGTTAAGTGGTTAAGCACCCAGCGGCTAACTGAAAGGTCAGTGGTTCAAGGCCATGCAGCAGCTCACCGCTCAACTGCTCATCTGACATCAAATCAATTCTGATTCACAGCTACTCTATGCCATAGGACAGGGTAGGATTTCCCCCAGGGCTTCCCAGCCTGTACTCTTTATAGGGAGAGAAAGAAAGGCCAGAGTAGGATTCAACTTGACGGCACACATCAACGACTACTGTTATCAGGCACTGTGTGCATGTAAGACGTTCACATTGAAATATCACTGTCTTGATGAGATTGAGAAAATAAATCCTAATGTCTTTGTTTCCTTTAATAGACTGCTCTGCTGACTACTTGCTCTCAACACTGCTCTGAAAACAACCGCTATTCAGTTTGACAGGAATATTTCGATATTGAGAAACTATGTGCTGCTTGAGATAAACACCAGTCAAATGTTCATCAACATCTCATAGATGGACAAATTGTAGCACCATGTCGATTTGAAAATGAACTCATTGCTGTCTCTGACTGTGCTGAATCGCAGTCAGCGGAACCTTCTGTAACGTGAAAAAGAACTACTGCTGATTTTGGACTGAGAGAATGGCCAACAGCAGGGGGCGGGGCTCATTTGGGTGGGCCCTTTCATTTATTGCTAATTATTCATTCGTATTTCTTCTTAACCTGAGATTTGCTCAGTCCATTCCACCAGCCACATTTAACTTTACATTGAATAAAAAATGTCCGAGTCACGGTAGCTGCATTTCAAGTGCTCGGTAGTCACATGTGGCTTGTGCTAGGTGTCACCAAAAGACTATGCACCACAGAACGGAACAGTGCCCGGCCCGGCACCATCTTCACAATTGTTCTGTGTGGGCCCACTGTTGAAGCCACGGTGCCAATTCAGCTCACCGAAGGACTTCCTCTCTTTTGCTGACCCAGTATTCTACCAAGCATGATGTCTTTTTCCAAGGACTGATCTCTCCTGATATGTTGTCCAAACTACATGAGATGATGTTTCCCTAGGAGACTTTCAATATTCTTTGCCAAGACCTTAATTCAAGCATATCAATTCTCTAATAGTCCTTATTCACTGCCCAGCTTTCTCAAGCATGTGAAAGAATTGAAAATAACATGGCTGGAGTGAAGTAGACCTTAGACTTCCAAGTGACATCTTTGGTCTTTAACACTTTCACGAGGTCTTGTGCAGCAGTAGATCCCGTGGGGCTAGTGAGTACTGAACTAGACAGAGCAGAATGGTTCCATCATCAGAAGCTCTAATGGACAGGGCTGTACCCGCTATGCAGTATATCTTTCCAGAATCATGTCAGAGATAAAAAAGAAGGTTATAGCCAAGATACCATATGCTCAGCCTACATTGTACAATGATCACCATCTGTTACATGATCCTCCTTGACCTTCTTTTTCAGCTGATCCTTCTTGGCTCTCTACAGCTGATTTCTTTGTGGCCCCACCTACATCCAGTCCCTTTCTGGTCACAAACCAGCCAATGCAGAGAAAGAAGGTATATTAGCATCCCTAACTCTTCAGGCACATGAAGCCTGTAATTATAGCCTGCTCTGACACACAGCACATCCATATGCAAGGCCTAGGCAGATCGCTGTGTTTGTGACCAAACATCTCCCCTCCTCCACTACAATACTCCTGGTAGCCTTGGTTAGCCAGGTTCCTAGGGTCATGTTTTGCCCAAGCTCTTCAGAGTGACCTCATCCCCGAACCCAGTTGGAACTGGGAGAGTCATTTGGACACTTGTCCATGCTTCTTCAAGGAAAAGGTCTGGTCTTCAGTGCTCGTGCTTGCTGTTGGGTGCCCTGTCCTACACAGACAGATATTCTGACAAGGCCTTATGTCTGACACCTCCTAGTTTCTAGTGAAAGTTGTCCTAGTGTCTGAACCCCACTTTTCCTTATTATACCCACTAACTACAGTGGCTTCTTTAAGATCTACTCACTGAAGCCGTTTTTATTTTCCCTGTCCTCTGCTATGCTCTCATCCTCTTGGCCTGTCCTCATTGGATTCTTTTTTTCTTTTCCTCCAGGGTCACCCGACTGGCTTCAAGTTAGACAGTACCCAAGCCATGACATGACTCACTAAAACACTCCCACTCCTGGGGCTCGCTGTGGAGTCTTGGGGTCATACCAATGGTTTAGAACTCTGCTGGCACCCCCAGGCTGGTAATACAGCTCTACCCCAAAGCACATGGGTCAATCTGAGTCAGGATCCATTTGAGGGCAAGTGGTTTGTTTGTGTTGGGGTGGCCCAGTTGTAACTTGCTAGGAGATGCCCAGGGGATCTAGGTCAATGCAAAGGGGTTTTCCTTTGAGGTCCCCTGTCCTGTAAGAGGGAAGAACCTTGGTGTCATTAGCCCTGAGTTCTTTCCAGCTGAGCTAGCCCATCTCTAGGTTTCAGTAGAAGTTTATGATCCCAGAGATTGAGTGGCCTTTTTTCCATTTTGTCCTCCGAAGAAAGTGGTGAATGCCGCTGGGTGCAGAAGTTGCCCAAATAAACTATTCCAGCATTGAGATTTCTGGAACAGGGTCCTGGTGGTGCTACTGAGTAAGCATTGGACTGCAGATGGCAAGACTGGTGATTCAAACCCACCAGCCCCTCAAAGGGAACAACATGATGTCCCTATAAAGGTATGCAGCCTCAGAAACCACCTACACAGGGATGCCCGGAGTTGCGATCAACTCGAGTGCAGTGAGTGTGGGGTGAGGAGTATGAACACACTACCATGTATTGGTGACAGAACCCCTCCAAAAAGAACCGGGTGAGGGCATGGCCATTCCTTTAAGCATTAACTCATCCAACTCTCAGTCGGGGTCTAAGGGATTGTTTCAGAATGATTCTCTTTCTTTTCTCAATTGTTTAGAGCGCATTCGCTGTTCATGCAATCTTTTTGTTCTTTGTTCAGTGGTGTTCCACTTATCCACAAGAGAGATGGAAAACATTGCGACAAAAGGATGGGAAAATTAACTTATATCTCGACCACTCCATGAGGCGCCTCCTGAGGTGAATGGCACCGGTCGCTAGTGCTGCGGTTTGTGGAAGATGATATAGTCAGGAGCTGTCCTTCCTCTATGCTTGACATTTACGATAATGACTGACTTCCACCATCAAAACCCACACACAGTGCCTATCGGGTTGTTAATGACCAAGAAACCAGTCATTATGCAACTCCATTTTCCAAGCATCTCTAAATGTCAACTTTCAGTAGCAGCACCAAATGAAATAAAATAAATCGGTGTGAAATGTGTCTGCTGGGTCCCCGTGTGATACCACACACACGGCAATGGTCACTCTCACTCCTGCAGAGAGAGGAGGAAATGAAGTAGAAAGAGAACTGCCATCAAGAAAGGCTCTTTCCTAAAAATGGGAGCGACCAAGGGCAATGTCACCTTCCTGAGCCTGCCGAAGACTATCAAGAGCATGTGTCTATCTGAAAAAATGAAAACACTGAGAAGTGAAAGGAAGAAATGAAAAATTATTCACAATTTCAGTACCCGGTTCTAACTGCCATTAACTGTTTGATGTATAAATGATATAATTCATTGAACCATTCTCTTCTTTATATTTCAATATAAGCCTATGTAAATTTATGCTTTTATACTTTGATGATCCGCTATCTTGATCATATATTTCGTGTCAATCAATACATTTCTAGATATCATGATATTAATGTTTGCATGGTGCTCTATGCTATGGTAAGTCATAATTTCCGAACCAATCACTGCTGGTCTGATTTTGACAATATCTATTCACAAAGACAGTGAAAAGAAGACAAAAATCCTCATAGCAGAACCAATAATCAGCCTCATAATAAGTGGCAAAAACACTGGAATTATCAAGAAGTTCATTTTACTTGCAGGCACAACCAGCAGCCATGGAAACAGACAAGTCATCAAATGATGGCATGCACTAGGTAGATCTGCTGCAGAAGACCTCTGTAAAGAGTTTAAAAGCAAAGAGGTCATTTTGAAGACTAAGATGCACTAGCCAAAGCTATGGTATTTTCAGTCGCCTCAGATGCATGCTACAGCTGGACCACGAATAAGGAAGACTAAGAGGAAGTGAAGAAGTGAAGAGGAAGTGAAGAGGAAGTTGGACATCAACACTGGAAGGAGTCTAGCTAGAATGCTTCGGAAGCAAGGACGGTGAGATGTTGTCTCGCATACTTTGAACATGTGATCAGAAGAGAGCAATCCATCGAGAAGGACATCATTAGTTGGTAGAGAAGAGGGTCCGTGACAAAGAGAAATGTCCTCACCAAGATGAACGGACACAGTGTCCGCAACACTGGGCTCCCGCAAAGCACCAACGGTGAGGCCAGTTCAAGACTGGGCAGTGCGGGGGTTCTGTTCCTTGTGGCACTGCTAGGAGTGGAACTGTCTCCGTGGCATCCGGCAACAACAGCAGCAAAAAGAAACGATCATTTTACCCAGTAATCCAAGTTCCAGGGGGATCCCTAGTTTTGAAATAATAATAATAATAATTGCTATGTGAAAATACTTAGCACAAATGTTGTTCATCACAGCCTCATTTAAATTGGCAAAGTCAGAAACATGGTGAAGAGACCATAATTAAGGAAACAAATAAATAGCAGCATGTGCACAATACAGTAACCCAAAAATCTTGTTCAGGAAGACAGCCAATGACATGTGAAAATGTTAGCTGAATAAGCAGTATACTGCCACAGCGGCACAATGGCTTCAAATATATGACATCTGAAGCAATTAAATAATGTAATTTTAAAAAGAGAGATAGCTATGAGTCACTTTTTTGAAATATGCAAGACCTTTTGGAGAAAAAAATTAAACTTCATTGAAAGTCATTTTAAAAGATCTAAAATAATTGAGAGTTACATAATGTTAATTGGTGAGAAGATTGGATATCATTAAAAAGTCAGTTCTCCCTAAATTAATTTATAAAGCCAATGCAATTTCATTAAAAGTTATTTTAAAAACAAAAAAAATGTGACAGAAAGGATGGCCATTAAGAACCAAAATAATTCTGAAGAATAAAGTCACTTTTCACGGATTATGAAGTCAGAGTAATCACTGAGTTACAGAAAGCCTGACGGTGATTTTAGTGAAAGTATCCAACCCCAAACCAAACACCTTCTCATTGATTCTGATTCAGAGCAACCCAATTCAGAGGAGAATGGCCCCTTTGGGTTTTGGACTCTAGGGGGGGTGGGCGGTTTTCCAAGTACAGACTCTATCATCTTTCTCGCCAGGAGTGGCTGGGTGGTTTGAACTACCAACCTTGCAGCTAGCAGCCTAAACCTAACCCACATCACCACCAAGGCTTCTCAGTGAAAGTATACACGAGTAGACTAAAGAAATAGATCTGAGAGTGCAGAATCAGATTCTCTAATATATGGGAATTCATGTATATATATAATGAAAGGAGCTTTATAAATCAACAGAGAAAATAATGTGCCATCTACTTAATAGTTCTAATCCAATTTGGTTATTCAAATTGGAAAAAAGAAGATTACGGCCTTATTTTTCATTGTACACAAGATTCTCTTTCCGGTGGAATAAAGAACTAAATATGAAAAAGCAAAGCTGCAGGTAGACGAGAATTTATTAGACAGAATATAAAGCACGAATTATGAAGCACAACTGTGATCAATTTCACAAATTAAAAATTCAAATTTTCTACACAACAGAGGACATCATCAACAAAGCAAAGATATGCTGTATGCCAAATTAATAAGATTTAAAGTCCATAAATAAATTGAAATTCAAAGTAAATAACTGAAAAACGAGTAAGAAAAAAACTCAATGCTTCCATACATTTTTTCATAGCATTGCATTATTATAGCATTTAAACATAAAAATTCATAGCTGTTCCATGTATCTCTTTAAGCTACCATTTTCAATATAATCATGAATATTTGTTTAATCGGTTTTTCTTAAATAGTAAAATTATTTTATGAATTTGAGATAAAATTCACTCCCTGTTTAATGGTGATACCTACAAACAAGGTCAGAATTAACTGTATGAATACATTTTCCTAACTTGTTTTTAATTTTCTTAATTGACAAAAGTAAAAGTTGGTTGCAACTCACAGCGACCCTCTGTACAACAGAACAAAACACTGTCCCTGCACCATTCTTGAAGCCACTGTGACAACCCAGCTCGCTAAAGGTCTTCCTGGTTTTCATTTGCCCTCTATTTGAGCCCTGGTAGTGTGGTGGTTATGTGTTTGGCTGCAATCTGCATGGTCAGCAGTTCAAAACACCAGAAGCTCTGAGAGAGCAAGACTGGGCTTTCTACTCCTGTAAACGGTTCCAGTCTTGGAAACCCACAGTGGGTCACTATGAGTCACCATTGATTGGATGGCAGTAAGTTTGGCTTTTGGTTTTACCAAACATGATGTCATTTCTACAAGGGCTCGTCCTCACTGAGGATGTGCCAAAAGTATGTGAGATTCAATCTCATCATTCTCCATTCGAAGGAGCACTCTGGCTCTACTTCTTCCAAGACATATGACATTTGTTCTTGTGGCGGTTACACAATCTGTCAACTTGAGGGAGGGGTGCGGTCTGGCCTGTCAGTCAGGTCACAGCTCTATGACCACATTCTAGAGGCACAATGGAAATAAATAGCTCACTGGAGGCAAGACATACTCCCTCCCTTTGGGACATTCTTGTTGACAAGCCACATGGAGCTGTGCTGATGGCAGCCAGAGCCTTGGAGCTGGAGGAGTCACATGGAGACCCACGCCAGTGCTAAGATGCTTCCACCACCACTGGACCCACAAGACTTTCCACCATGTGTTCCGTGAGTCTGAAGAGGAATTTATAGACCGGTACTGGACATATGGGTTAATACCGGACTTATGGACTTGATCTGGACTGGGCTGGGATGTTTTCTTAATGTACAATTACTCTTCATATACAGCTCGTTCCTATATACATTGGAGTGTCTATGAATTTGTTTGTCTAGTCTACCCAGACTAACACCGTTCTTCTGACAGTCCATGGTATATTTAGTATTCTTTCTGACACTTTAATTCAAATGCGTCAATTCTTCTCAGAACTTCCTTAGTCATTGTTCAGCTTTTGCAACTGAAAATACTATGGCTTGGGTCAGGTCCACCTTTAATCCTCAAAGTGGTACCTTTGCTCCATTATACTTCCAGAGGTCTTTTTTGGCATTACTCATCCATCAGTTTCGCACACTGTGGTAGCTTGTGTGTTGTTGTAATGGTGGAAGCCCTGCCACCCATGGTGGACAGATTTCAGCAGAACTTCCAAACCAAGACAGGAAACAATAAAAAGTGAACCACTTCTGAGGGATTAGTCCTGAAAACCTTACGAGCAGCAGTGAGACATGGTTTGGTACAGTCCCAGAAGATGAATTCCCTGAGCTTCAAAGGCGCTCAAAATTGGACCCGAGAAGAGCTGCCTCCTCAAAGTAGAGTCAACCTGATTGATGTGAGGAGAGCAAAGTAAGGTCGTGGCATCATGTTACCTCTTTCTTACTAACACACGTTTCTCATGTGTTTTTCTCTGTAAAGCAGATTCTACTAGTCTGCCGTTGAAGCTTACACATGAAGACTCATAATGAGAACCTAGTCAGAATAGGATCTTAACTGCTATGCTAGTTGTATTTTTAATGTATTGTCTCAGCATGTGCAGTTTCAATGTACCTTTTCTAGTGTTGAACATGCCCTGGTGGCACAGTGGGTTGAACACTGGGCTGCTTACCACAAGGTTGGGAGTTAAAACACACCCGTCGCTTCGAGGGAGAAAATGGAGACTGTCTGCTCCCGTAAAATGTGACAGTTTCAGAAACCTTGTGGGACAGCGCTACTCTGTCCTGTAGGGTCGCTAAACTCAATGGCGGGGGGATGGGTTTCTACTGTGTGAGCCACCAGTTTTGCCTGAAATGTCATAATTTAATCCACTCTTCATAATTTATGGTCAACTCACTTTTGTACCCAGTCTTTATTTGCAGTTGCACTTCGCTTACTTGACATTTCTAATCCTTTCTTGGTGATTTTATTGTTTTTAGCATTAGGACTGTTTGTAGGGGACACCTTTTCCCTCTGGCCTCTGCCACTGCTCTCTCTGTCATTCAGCCTCCCCCCCCCCCCCCCCATGCTGCTCCTCGGGGCCAGGGATGGGTTTCCTCCCGCGGACTCTGCCTTCTCTTGTTAAAGTCTCTTTAATTAGACCTTGGGGTTTACTTGGGATATTTTGCTGATTATTTGTCTTGTAAAACACTCTCTGTACTTTCCAAGTTTATTTTGTTGGAGTCTGTATGACTTTTCGTTGTGGTTGTTTGATTGTTTTTGTTTTTATTCCCTCTCCTTTATTTGTTTTACTTCATTTTACTTTGGCTTGGGATTTTTAAATTTTTGTTTCAGCTACTAGTCCTTGTATCAGAATAATTGCATTTAACTAAGAACAATCACCTGGAATTGTTTGTCACCACCACCAAATGGGATAAACTGCAAAACATAATCCGAGAATACATGACAGATATGGATGGGTTCTCATCTGACCGATTGCCACTAACCAAAGTCCAAAACCTACATATCTCTTTGGAAGTAAACAATGATCTATGTGAAATTTATCAGTTGCACATATACATTATTTCATATTTAGAATGAATAAATAAATTATGAACTGCACCCCTGGGACAAAAAAAATAGTAAGGCATCCTAAAGGCACTGATCACTAAATTTAATGTGTAGCACTTGTAAAAACCTCTCATTTAATGAACTTAAATCATGTTTATTGATAAAAAGTGAGTGTGTGCACATGCACGTGTGTTAACCAAATAAGGCTAATATTTGCCTACAATAAAAAATTTTTGGAAACTTCATGGGAGGACCGCCACACTACAATTAATACTTTATGAGAAATCGTTATTTACAGCATGAAATACATTTAATGCCATCTCCACAAAAACACATTAATAAACATAGATGCATAGGAAACAGAAATAGCAATAGAAAGATAATTAAACCCCCCAAAAGAAGGAGTTATTATCCAAGAGTCAAAATATTATACCTAAGATTTCTCAAAAGAATTATTCTTTAAAATTTTCATCAATAAAATTCATCTGAGCCATGATGCTGAATGTCATTAAAGTAATTCAAAAATCAGGAAACCTGTTTTGACTTAATTTCTGGAATGACTTCTTGCTCTCTATTTTCATTTGTTCTTCTTTGACTTCATGTATAGTTTTACTGCTTCATTATGATAGTAACAATATAGATGTAATTACTCTCTGTACTTAAAATAATACAGTACATTTTCCACAGTTCTACACACAGTAAAAAAAAGGGGGGTGGATAGTTATGGTAGTTGTATTACCTTAGTACCATAGTTATGTTTATGTAATCTGCAAAATAGGATTGCTCCAAAGGAATGGTTTAGATCGACTGCTTCTCTTTTTGGCTTTAAACTTTCAAGGGGCTCTGGTGGCACTATTGGGTAAATGTTGAACTGCTAACCAAAAGGGTGGTGGCTCAAACCCACTAGCCATTTTGTGGAAGAAAGAGGAAGCTTTCTGCTAACATAAAGATTTGCAAAGCCTTAGAAACCCTACATAGGGGTGCTATGAGTTAGGACCTACCCCAGAATTTCTCAACATGTGAGTTGCAACCCCTTTGGGGGTCGAACAACCCTTTCACAGGGGTAACCTGATTCATAACAGTAGCAAAATTACAGTTATGAAGTATCAGCAAAAATAATTTTATGGTTGGGGGTCACCACAACATAAGGAACGGTACTGAAAGGTGGAGGCATTAGGAAGGTTGAGATCTGATCTACACCATAGCGATGGTTGGCCATTAACAACAAATAGTTTAAAAATATCACTGTGGGATAAAACAAAAATGTTACTGTCTTAGTCTCTAGGAAGGAAAAAAAATCTAACCAGATAGAGGGAAGACGGACATATTTTCAGAATATAATATGAAGTACTTAGGTTGACTCAAGCCTACCTGGCACATAGACAGTGGATTTCATATCCCACTCAGTGATGTGCTTAATAATCAAACCTATATAAAATGCAGTGCCAGGTAGTTGGCAAGCATTTGGTGGGATGGCACAATAACAGCCTAGGAACTAAGTTGCATGGGTGCTAACCTACTCAAGAGGCAGAATGGAGAGAAGACCCGGGAGAAAACTGGTGTCGGAGAAGAGTTAGTGGCATTGGCATTGATGTTGTTAATTATTGTAAACCCTTAGCTCACGGTGTCCTCCCGAAGAGCGTGATAGAACATTGCCTGCCCCATCTTGCTCCACCCTCACGACCCGTTGCAGCTCAGCCCTGTGATCCTGAAAGGGTTTTCATTGACTGACTTTTTAGAAGTAGATCACCAGACCTTTCTTCCCAGTCCATCTTAGTCTAGAAACTCTTCCGAAACATGGTCAGCATCAGAGCAACACACAAGTCTCCCCTGACATGGTGTCTGTGCATGAGGAAAAACCAGGTCTTCCACATGGACAACGACACTTCTCCACTGAACTAGAACTGCCTCCGGAGAGGCTGGAATTTCTAATTGTAAATGACAGTCAAGTGTGTACACACTTCGGTCTAGGGAAGCAAGAAGATGCACAGTCAAATAAATGACCTGGAAGTCCAAAACCAAAACTCAGTGCCAACCAGGTCAAGCCAAGGACCAGAAACGGAGGGCAGGCAGAGGTTGAAGTTATGTTGAAACCATGGCAGCTGATGTCAAGTAGAAGCCAAGACAAAGAGCTATCACTACAAGGCAGAACGGCTCTCTCAATCTGGACTGACCACATGTGTCCACCACATCCTCAAAGGGGCTCCATCAAAGAGCTCAGACCTGGAGTTAACTCAGGGGCTCTGGTAGCAGCAACTCAACTGACCTCCTGACTGAGAGACAGGTAAAGAACATTCTGGAAATTCAGATGATTTGTAGGGAGTCCTAAAAAGTTAGAGAAGGGCTTCAATCAATTGTTGTCATTGTTGGGTGCCAAGGAGTCAGTTCCGACCCATGGCAACCCCAGGCTCAATACAGTGAAACACTGCCGGGATCGGGGCCATCGTCACAATGGTTGGTAGGCCTGGGCCCATTGTTGCAGCCACTGTGTCAACCCATCTCCTTGACGGCCTTCCTCTTTGGGCTGCCCCTCCACTTTATCAAACACGATGCCCTTCTCCAGGGACTAGTCTAGTCTCTCCTGACAATATGTCCAAAGTATATAAGATAAATGTATTATTAATAAATAACTTCAGATTGAATGGAGACACAGAGGGACAAAATACATTACGTGGTCCCCGAGCCAGACCTATTCCCTGGAAACAAGGGGTTGTTAGGAAAGTTGGAAAATGAACTTAAAAAAAAAGGTAATTCAGAAGGTGGAGAACTATAGATGTCAGAGTCAGCAGAAGACTAATTTGTCGGTTCCATTGAATAAGGTGCCACATCGGAATTTGTTGAAGTATCATTGAATATCTAAAGGAACCAAGCACATCACCATGAATTATTGAAAAACTGATTGGTCACACTACTGATGATGGGACAGTGAGATTAGACTAAGCACAGATGATAAAAAATTGAGTCATCTTTATTAGGGATTATAACAGATCATTATAGAGCGTTACAACATGTCTCCACTTGGAGCCCTGGTAGTGCTAGAGGTTTGATGTTGGGCTGCTAATCACGAGGTTGGTGGTTCAACCCCACCAGCCACTCTGTAGGAGAGAGATGAGGCTGTCTGTTCTCATAAAGAGTCTCAGAAACCTATCCATAGGCTTCCTATGGCAATGAGTTTAGTGAGTTAGAAACCAAGATCAAACTCATTGCCATCAAGTTGTTTCCAACACATAGCAACTCTGTAGGACATAGAATGCTATTGTGGCTTCCTGAGGCTGTAACTCTTTAAGGGAGTAGAAGAGCTCACCTTTCTCCCCCAGGGCAGCTAGTTGGTTTCAAAATGCTGACTCTGTGGTTAGCAGGTCAATATATAGCCTACTATGCCATGAGGGCTCCTTAGGGAGTTACTTCATGCCAAATTGAATACCACAAGTTTTACATGCACGAACTCTCCAATTACCTTCTTAACTGGGTATCACTATTGTCCTCATTTTTCAAATAAAAAAGCTAAAGTCTGGAGAGACTAATTACTTACATCTGCTCACACATCTACACATCAAGTAGAAATGTGAATCCACGTGGCCTGATTCAAAAAGGTCAACCCTTAATCATGACATCACACAATATATGAATAACAGCACCTAGCATCTACATGGAAACTTGCAATTATCGGAATACAATTCAAGCCTTTGATTCTTGGAGGGGTCATATGAGGTGTTTTCTATGACACTGGGGCCACCAAAGGGAGTAAAATTAATCCAGGATGGATGCATCCCAAGGATATTTGCCAGAAGTTGAAACCACAAAGTACAAAGGACCAGTCAACTTGAGTTTGCTTGGTCCCTGAAGGCCCTGATAGCAGTAAGGTCTGATGGGTGGGGCTGAGACCATGAGTATTTCAGGCTAAACCTAATTCTAGGTCTCCTGTGGGAACAGAGGCGTTTGGTTATCTTTATATGTAAATGGTCTTTTTCTCCACTACGGTACCTGGACATTGTACCCTATGGCCATGTCTTAAGCTTCCTGGTGTGACCAAAGCCTTCACATAGAAGATCCTCGATAAAGATAAACTCTAAATATTTAGGGTGGGTACGTTAGGCTTAGCCCTATATTTTAAATGCAAAAAAAAAAAGAAGTTTAAACTGCTGACAGTTTGACACAAACTAAATGGAATCGTTGTGCTTTTAAAAACATGAATGTCACATAATTATATATGGCTCTCTTTAATATTACATGCTCGATGAAGCCCGAACTAAACCATGCATAGCCTCCAGAAGTGATCAGAATTCATAAATGACTTTGTACCTGACCTTAAAACTCCTCTGTGGTATTACAAGGAGGAGATAGGGATCTGGAGGGGGCAGAGGGTGTTGGAGCAAAAGCAAACTAGCTAAGAGGAAGTATAAAGAGGGGGACATAGGGGAAATGCCATGGTGGGAAAGGAGGAAGGTAAAAGAAAACAGAGGAAGGATCTAGGAAGAAAAGCAATGGATAGAGGAATAAACATAGCAGTGTACATATTTAAATGCATTAATCCACAAAAATAGAGGTATTGGCCTATGTGCATATATTTATTCGGCAATACACCGAGGTAGTGGATAGACTTCAAGCCTATGCTCATACCCTCCCTCAATACAAGAACACTTTGTTCTAACAAATTGGCAGTTTGAGATGCTAACTCTCCCAACACAATTGCTGAAGACAAAATGGATGCAGAAGCAAATATGGTGAAGAAGGCAGCTGGTGCCCGGCTATTAAAATATATAGCATCTGGGTCTCAAAGGCTTGAAGTTAAATAAGCAACCATTCAGCAGAGAAGCAACAAACCCACATGGAAGAAGCACACCATCAGTGCAATCATGAGGAGTCATTGGGACCAGGTAACAGGCATGAGAAGACACATAACAAACAAAGAAACAAAAACATATTATTGAGAACGAGGGGAGTTGGAGCAGAGACCCAAAGCCCATCTGTAGAAATGGAACAATTCCCCCACAGAGGGACCAAGGGAAAGGATGAGTCCAGCAGGGTGCAGTAAAGCATCGATGAAACACACAATATCCCCCTGGTTCCTTGAGGCTTCCTCACCCCCACTATCATGACAGCAGTGCTGCTTCTCAATTCAGATTAGACCAGAGCATGTACACAGGTATATATAAGAGATGGGGGCTCTCTGCAGGTCTGTCTATATAGGATATGCTGGATAAACAATCTAGAGTAGAAAACAATGGGACCAACAGTTCCGGGGGGACATGGGAGAGGGGAAGGTGGGGGGGAAAGGTAGTGGTGTTAACAAACCCAGGGACAAGGGAACAACAAATGATCCAAATCAGTGGTGAG
>NW_022107431.1:16511527-16512387 GCF_000313985.2 Echinops telfairi
TAGATTGTTTCACTATTTATCTGTATCAAAATATTGATAACAAATTATACATTTATTTTCTAATATTTAACATTTTATTTTAAAATTAAAAGTTATGCCTAACGCCATAAAAAAAAAACCCTCTGTGGCAGTCAATAAACATCTTGATGGTCTGCACCTAATACATACGTTTCCAGGCTATTCCATGTGTGATTCATTAGAAATTTCACAATTCACTATCTTTCAAAATCTCTTCCTTTCTCTTTTAATAAGGCTCAAAAGTTTCATCTATTTTTGAGACTAGAGTCTTAGTCATAACTATGACATCCATAACAGAAAATAATTTCATTTTCTTTTCAAGGCCCTATCTCAACAAGCTGTGTTCTCCAATTCTTTCTTTTATATGTCTAAGTAATTTTCTGCACATTACAGCTCTCTGCTCATATCACCAGAATGGCATCTAACTCATGTTTGTGGCAATACTCCATTCAACAGAGATGCACTTTCCACACTAAGTAAAGGCGAGACTAACTCTGTCCATCCTGACAGATGATTTTCAGTGGCTAGTTCTTGTGCTAAATTTTGAAGCATAAAGATGACAGCTGCTAAGGTTGCTCCTAATATTCAGACGCCTTTAGGTTTGGAATCCGACTTTTCCACGACATCAGGGATACATATGGTAGCCAACTAAAAAGGAGGGGGGAAAGGAAAAAAAAAAGGAAAAGAAATGAGTAGGGGGGAACAGGGCACTAACCCATCCAAGGGGAGGGTATTGTTTATATCGCCACAGGGAAAGAGGGAACAGACTTCAACGCAGTGCTCAAAGATGTGAATGCAACACGCCAGCATGGAGTAGGGAGCCAGTGGAGAAGTCTGAGGGA
>NW_022107431.1:16513753-16515028 GCF_000313985.2 Echinops telfairi
GCAGACTGGGGACCCAAGACCCATCTGCAGGCAACTGGACATCCTTTACAGAAGGGCCACAGTGAAAAGATGAGCCAGCAGAGAGGGTGGGGGGAAAACAAAGAGCTGATACCAAGGGTTTAAGTGGAGTGCAAATGCTTTGAGAATGATGAGGGCAACTAATGTACAAATGTGCTTTACACAATTGATGCATATATGGATTGTGATAAGAGTTGTATGAGCCCCCAATTAAAAAATAATAATAGAATAAAATAAATAAATAAATAAAATAAGTTAGAGACTTGAACTGTACTTCAAAGAAGTGTACTATAATCAAACTATAATCAAAAGACTAAGAGAAACCCTTTCTGAAACTTCTGCCTAGTCTCTCTACTAATCAAGACTAAGTCTAGGAAAAGCAAAAGAAAATGCTTTTCCATTGCTTAAGCCCTGGTGGTGTTGTGCTTATGCACTGGACTGCTAAGCAAAAGGTCAGCAGTTCAAAACCACCAACAGCTCCAGAAGAGATAGAGGAGTGTTTCTTGCTCCTGTAAAAAGTTACTGTCTCAGAAATCCGCAGGGGTCGCTCTACTCTGCCCTACAGGGTCACACTGAGTCCACTCAAGGGCAGGAGCTTGGTTTGGTTTGGAGCAAGATCCAAAGTAAGAATGGAGTCAGAATGGCTTCTAACTTAGACAGACTACTTGAGCAATAAAAGAGAGAACATCTAAAACAATCAGAAGGGTCAGCAGACAGACTTAGAACTATTTATAGGGTTTTTTTTTTCTTCTTTTGTTTTCTTTTTCTCGTGTCTATCAATATATGATAGGCAGGATAACCAATCCCGAGGAGAAAATAACAGGGCCGATGGCTCCAGGGGGACATGGGAGAGGGGGAGGTGGGAGAAAGGGAGCGGGAAGCCAGCAAACCCAGGGACAAGGGGACAACAAGAGATCTAAAAGTAATGGTGATGAGGGTGTAGAATGCCTGGTGGGGTTGGATCAATGTCGGTGAGAGAAATTAGTAAGCGTCGAATGAAGGTCCAACATGACAGTGGGACAGGAGGAAAGTAAAAATAAATAGAGGAAAGAACTAGGAGGCAAAAGACATATATAGAGGTACAAATATAGGCATGGATCTATGTAAATATCTAAATATATTAATAGGGATATAAGTCTATGTACATATATTTAAATGTTAAGTATTAAGGTAGCAGATCAGCATTGGGTCTCTATTCAAGCATTCCCTCAACACAAGAACACTTTGTTCTAATAACCTGGCATTTTGTGATGCTCA
>NW_022107431.1:16518835-16520003 GCF_000313985.2 Echinops telfairi
CCCTTGGCCATAGGATTCTGAAGCACTTCTCTGCCTATGACTCAACCACTTGATTTGCCTTGGCCACTGGTATCATGGAATGGTCCAAGGAGAGGCTTCAAAAAGGCTTGTGTGTTGGAGCGTCTCTCTTTGCGCCACTCTCAGTGCTGTGAGAACAAGCCTGACCTAGCCTGCTGGAAGACATTACACACATGAGGCAAAACTGAGTCATTCCAGTGGCTCCAGTCCAACCTGCCTGCTGACTTCTACTCATCTGAGCAAGCCCTGTCAAGAGCCACATCAGCAGTCTCTGGGAAGACCTGACATGGGCAATTAAAGCTTCTTCCTATATGCCAGTGAGATTGTGAGGGGAGCTTTGTTAGGCAGCAAAAGCTAGCTATCATATAAGTTCAAACTTTCCTGCAGGTGCATATAAAGCTCAAGAACCATGGAGAAGAGTTTGGGAGGAAGGTATAAATGGGAACATTATCAGCATGTGAATGGTGTTTACAGCCAAGGAACTAAATGAAATCAAGGAAGGAGTGCATATATAAAACAAAAAAGCACACAGACTAAATCCCGCAGCACTACAACATTAAGAGGACAATCATAAAAGAAAGGTAAACCCCCAAAGAAGACCCAGAAGGGATGACCAATGAAATCAGAAGAAAATCAAGAGAGGATCTTGTCTTGTAACCCAAGTAAAAAATGCGTACTGAGAAGTTAAGAGTCATTGCCCACTGTGGCAAAGGCTGTTAATTAGTCAAGAAGATGAGGACTGAGAACTGGCCGTTGGGTTTACCCACAAGTGATCATGGGTAATCTTGCCAAAAGTTGTTTGGCCAGAATCATCGGTAAGGATCAGTCTTTGAACTGAACTGATCCCAGCAGACTCTGCGAAGTCCTGAAGGAAGTTGTTCAGTTCTCTTGGTAAATAGAGCATGGTTCTTACAAGGATCAGGTCACTGCAGTGCCTACCTTCACATTTCAGCCAGTTGAACGAACAGACACAAGAGCTAACCTGCTTCCATCTCTATGCCAGCAGGATTATGTATCAGGACACATTTCCCCACTACAAAATTTCAAAGAGCAAAGCTAAAGGGACCTCACTTTAAAACAAAAACAAAAAACAACCAGTGAGATAGTTGTTTATTGTGTCAACCTGGCTGATAAACTCATGTGGGATTGA
>NW_022107431.1:16521677-16524056 GCF_000313985.2 Echinops telfairi
TGCTCAAGCAACCGCTGCTCCTGATCTCGTCTAGAAAACTACATCTGTGTGGCAGTGTTTTGACGAGTGGATCATAAAATTGAACATCTGCAGGGGCACATTATAAAATGATAACATCAGCAAATGACCTGCTGCCACATTGCACGGATACTAACATAGGAGACACTCTAAACTGCACAACGTGTGCGGCTCCCTGTACCTCAAAAACATCACCTGTCAGGGGTTGCCTGTATTTATGATGTCATTAAAAATTAGAAGATGAGGAACGTTTTAGATACATTAAATATCTATAGTAGACTATATGGTGGTTGTTTTTAGGCATTGTCGAGTCTATTGCAACTCATAGCGACCACATGTACGACAAAACCAAACTCTGCTTGGTCCTGCGCCACGCTCACCGCTCTCGGTATGCGAGGCCCTCTGCTGCAGCCACTGTGTCATCTCTCTCGTTCAGGGCCTCCCTCTTCTTTTCCCTGACGTTTACTCTACCGAGCACGACGGCCTTTTCCAGAAAGGTCAGTCCTATACAGTCATAATTACACAGGTTGCCGCCGAAAAGTGAGGAGGAGCTGGCTTTCCTTAACAGTTTGCGTCACTGAAACACAACACGTGAACTTGCGACCTGCTTTCTGAAGAAGGTTGGATGTACAGGCAGCTACGATTTTTCCACATTTTCTAGCCAATCTTAAAATAAAGTAATTTGCATTTCAAATGTATTGATTCCCCTCCCCCCCTCCCAACCATCATGCCTAATCTGTCTGTTATTTTGGGTGGAAAACAGCCTATGCGAACTTAAAAGGAAATGGATTGTTTGAGTTTGGAAGCTCATTTCATCAACAGAGCAACTTAAGATAACTTAGGAAATGCCTTCTTTTCCAATTCTCCTTCAGGCTTCTGTATGGTTCTGGGCACATCTGGATGTTATGGCAGGTGTGGTATGAGCTGTGTTCATTCTTTTCTCTCTTTAAAATTGGAATACTCGTTTTCTAACCATATCAATGATTTTGGAATATTTCTAAAAATTAAACTGCAAAATACATTTAGCTTCGGCGATGATTACTGTCTTTCTTGTGTTCGATAGAGCAGAGGAAAGGTGAGAGTCCTGTGTCCACCTCCCCACAGGCACAATGAAAACATCGCCCAACATGCCTCGAGGCCGTTGTGAAGAAAGAACTTTAGCACACTGGTGAGACCTTGCACATCATAAACTTACTCCCAATCCATCTCCCTCATTCAGCAGCTTTACCTATCCGTAAGAGCCAAAAACAAGGAAAAGGAGGGAAAAAACCCACAGATTTCATCTGAGCCACGTTTTTATTCTCCACAAAGGAATCAGAGATTTATACCTGGTAGCAGCAATGAAATTGTTATCTTCTTTCTTTTGACTGGAAAAAAAAACCCAAAGTGTAGCTCTCGGGTATGATGAATTATTTAACTAAGATTGGGATGAATTTTAAGACAGAAAAGATAATAGTGAAACCTTTAGATGTGTAATTCTTTGTATGCTCTCATAGCTGATCTTCATATTAAAAAAAAAACCAACTGAGGAGATTGTTGACGTCCATCGGACAGCTGGAGACAGTGAAGTTCATGCAATGATGTTCATAGGGTCGGACGCCCCGTCGGAGGAAGGGCCAGTGCTGGAACCCTGTATCAGTGATGTCTTCTTTTCCCCAGCAAACGGAGACAGAAATGTAAAGTTCTCCTCCGGTAGCCATGAGCACCTTGGATGGCATATAACAGAGGGTGCCAATGGCCCGAGCAGCAATTCAGGTGGGACTAAGGCCAGGTTGGTTGATACCCTGGATGTCCATTTCGGTCTTTCATTAACTGAGCCGTCTGCCCAGCCCAGTCACTCTCAGCTTCCCCTCTGTGTTTTTGTCTTGTCACTAGCTGAGGTCTTCTCCCTACTTTGAATCCACTGGTCACCAGGACGGAGGATGTTCATTTATCCACAGTGTGGTTATTCATAGCCATGCAGTTGATTCTGATTTATGGTAGTTACCTTACGTATGATAGAATGAAACATTGATCAGGCCTTTGTCCTTGCCATCACCAGTCTATTCAAGAATATCATTAATGCAATTCTATCTATCTCACCAAGGGTCTTCCATGCCTTGCTGGCTTTCTACTTCCCCAAACTTGATCTTCTCCTCAACTGAGTTGATTATGCGTCCACAACAAACAAATGGGCAATGATTTTTGTGATCCAAAAGGTTTTCATGGATCAATTTTTAGGAGTAGATCACCACATCTTGTTTCCTAGTGTGTTTTAGTCTGAAAACTCCATTAAAATCTGCACTCTATCGGTGACCCCTGTGATATTTGAAATATAGATCACCAGACCTTGCTTCCTAGTCTGTTTCAGTCTTGAAGCTC
>NW_022107431.1:16524156-16525087 GCF_000313985.2 Echinops telfairi
GCTAAAACATGCACATCCTGGTGGGCCCTGTGATGTTTGAAAGGCTGACAACGTAGCTTCCAACATGATCAAGGATTCGGTTTTGCTTGGATACAGAGTGAATGCTCATGGAAGCAGCAGTCAGGAGATCAAATGATGCATTGCATTCAGTAAATCTACTGCAAAAGACCCCTTAAAAAGTGTTGAACCACAAGGATGTTGCTTTGAGGACTAAGGTGTGCCTGGCCCATGCCATAGTATCGTAACTTGCCTCATAGGGGAAAGTTGGACATTGAAGAAGTCGATGCTTTTGGATAATGGTGCTGATGAAAAATACTGGGAGTATCATGGACTGACAAAAGAACAAACAGATATGTCTTAGAAGTGCAATCAAAATATGTCTTAGAGGAAAGAATGGCGAGACTTCATTTCATGTACTTTAGACATGTTGTTAGGAGAGAAGTACGTTGTGTTTGGTAAAGTAATAGAGCAGCAAAAAAGGGGGGACTCTCAACAAGATGGACTGACACAGTAGCTACAACATTGGGCTCAAACTTAAGAACAATTGTGGTGGCGAGGGATTTAAACAGCTTCCCCATCAGACAGAGATTGTTTGCGAACTTGATTACGGTGGGTCGAACCATGGTATATGATATGATACTTAGTCAATTGAGTTCCTCCTTGACCCAACCTGAATTTGTGCTAGGCTTAACTATTTCTTGCTTGTTCCACAAGAGAAATTTCTTCTCTGGCTTTTGAAATATTGATAGTGGTCTTTTCTTTCTTACTCTTTATTTTTATTTTAGGATTAACATCATCATTATTATTTTCTTCTTGCTGTTTGTTTGTTTCTGGTGGGTTTCCCAGTTTGTGAATCACAGAGGAGCGGATGCAGAGAGACAGTAACTGATGCAATGTTTGTCGGGTACATGGGGAGTGGAGGTGGGGGGGG
>NW_022107431.1:16525276-16527881 GCF_000313985.2 Echinops telfairi
ACTAAGAGTATAATCAATGGCATTGGATTATACATGTAGAAGTTGTTGATTTGGAGAATGTTTTGTTGTATATATACATATTTTGCCACAATTATAAAAAATAATGACATGAATAACAGTGAGTGCAAGGAAGGAAAAAATGTTCTAGAATTGACTGTGGTGATGACGGTAAAACTCTTCTTGATGTGACTGAATTATAGAATCGTATGACACGTGAATGAAGTGCCAATAAAACTGTTTAAACAAAAAGAACAATTGCGAGGAGGGTGCCGGACCAGGGGGTATTTTGTTCCCTTGTACGCAGAGTCCCTGTGAGCGAGGAACTGGCCTGCTGGCACCTAACAGCAACAGCTTCTAACGTCAGCCGCATGCAAGTCACCACAGTCCAGCAGAGGGACCAGTGGTTGGTGGTGACCCGCAAGAGCTCAGGATAGTTAGTAAACCCTAGATGAGTAGCTCTTCAAATGAATTGAATTGATGCATGAACTCATGCAAGATATTTCTTTAATGCCTGGTTTGTAACTGGCATAGCGCTACCTCCATAAATAGTCCCGAGACATTCCTGCTACGACAGACGTTGTGGACTGACAGCAGCGCAGACCAGAACTACTTGCTATGAAAGGAGGAACACAGAGATCTAAGCTAGTGAGAGGGCAGGGACACCGGCTTCGTGAAGAAGAGACGTCCAAACGCAAACTAGGTTTGCAGGGGAAGGACAAGATAAAAAGGACAAAGCAATCAAGATGGAGAGACCAGCATTTGCCCCAAGACAGGGAAGCAGAGCCCTCAGCACATTCTAAGCCCTGCCTCTCTCTGAACTCCCATGATTCAGAGCGACAGCAAGTAAGGATGTCAGGGCGTTCAGGGTGCAGGAGGTATTGGAGTAGATTAAAGTCATTGCTTCATGCCTGTTTCAGATGCTTAGACTAGTTCTTCAATAAATGGATATAGCCTCGTTTTTAAAGTAATGGGTCACAGTACAGGTCTCGCTATTTTCTCTGAAACGACACATTTGACTTCATGGGTAAAAGCTTCAGTATTCCAATTCTTGTCTAGCCTGGTTAAGAAATGGGATTGTCCTGAAGTCATATGGGAAAATGCTATTCGGTAAGCCAATTACAAACTAAGTATTAAAGATATATATTTTGTGGGCCGAGCTGGAAATGCAGCCCATAGTGTGCATCCTACTTCCTGTGCACAAGGCCCAGGGTGGCCCGGAGGCGCCTGCGCACCCAGTGGTTTCCTTCTCCCCCAGACTCCTTGCCTTGGATGTGTTGCTTCTCTGACTACAAAGAAGTGAAAGCTTTTCGGGAAAGGAGTGGCTGCTGGTGGTGCACAACACCTTAGGGCATCCCCTTGAGCGATTCTTGGGAAGCTGGTCTCCACACCAGACAAGAGGCCTCCTCCAGCCCTGGCCAGGGCGAAGCACTGCTCCAGTCCCTGCCTGAGTTTGACAGCAAGGGCCAATCTGGCTTGAGCTCTCCGAGATGACCACGCAGCCGCACGATGACCTGGAGACCATTGTGGACAAAGAAGAATCCGCCTTCGCCTATATTCTCAGCCCTACAAGGTCTCCCCAAGGCCCTGCACCTGACCATGCAGCTGGAAGAGCAGGCCAGCAAACAAATCAGCAGTAAGAAATGGCCCCAGTGCAGACGGCAAATACATCTTAAAATACTAAGTTTCCCACAAACTTTTTGAAGCCCCCTTCTATACCTATCACAAAGTTTTGCCTTTTCAGTTATTTACACGTTTAAACCTTATTGACAACAATGAGAAGAATCCATTTGCAAATGTACCATTCCATAATCCATGTAGTTTTCCCATCACCACTACCCCACCCACTTTCTCTATAGTGTCCCTAGTAGCCACTAATACACTTTGGTATCTATAAGATAGATAGATATTGCATGAGTTAATGAACTAATTCAATTCATTTAAATAGCTATTCATTCAGGGTGTACTAATGCACTATTGTGGTTAACCACCAACCATTGGTCAGTCTGTTGTATTGTTGTGGCTTTGTGCTGCTGAAGCCGGAAGCTGTTATAGAAACGTATCCATCACGGCTCTTCTTGACAATGAATTTAAAATTCTCCAGAAAGTCCTACCTATATTTCCAATGGTAGCTCAAATCTTCCAATAAATTCAGTAATTATAAAAATGTATGCAGTTCTATGTGGTAGCCTCTATTGTGGAAAATACAAATAGTGGTATGGCTTTTTAATGAACACTTCATGTGCACCATTGAAATGAGGTGTTCATGTGGTTTTACCAACTAGAAGTGTAATTGAAAACTTACACACTCTAAACCTATATGGATCATTGCCTCACCCCTGAAGGACATTTATTTTACAACCATCAGGATAGCTGTTGTAGAGATGGATTCCATCATGGCTCTTGTTTATAACTCACTTCAAATTCTCTAGAAAGTTCTACCTGTAGTTCCAGTGGTAGGATAAATGTTGGGTAAGTACAATTCGAAGAGTCATTATAAAGGCACCTGAGGTATATGGATTTGTGCAGTCAAAGTATCTAGATTCCTAAGAACAAATAAAGAGTGGAACTTTGGCCTGTCTGGATAGGACAGGCTGGATGAACAATC
>NW_022107431.1:16530398-16531494 GCF_000313985.2 Echinops telfairi
TCTCGTCTGTTCTGAAATCCCGAATGCATCTATGACTTATTTGAACTACATATTTCCTATTTGCTCTCTCCATCATTTGGAAGGGCAGCCAAGACTGGTGATATTCTTCATTCTTCCTTAAGACTCCCCTGACACTCAGTGGTCATCAAGTCAAGTCCAACACATGCCAGAGTGTGTCCGAGTGAATTGTACACCATAGGCTTTTCAAGGGTTGATTTTTCAGAAATAGGTCACCAAGTCATTTTTCCAAGGCCATTCTTGGGTACTTAAACTGCCAACCTTTCAGGAAACAACCAGGCACATTAACCATTTGCATTATCCAAGGAGCGCTTTTCTAAAAACCGAAATCCCAAGAAGACATGGAGATCAACTGAGCAACCACATGTCTAGAGCACCTGATTCCCCCAGAACCCCGGTGACTGGTGCTGCTGGAGGATAAAACATTGAGCTGCTAACCACAAAGCTGACAGTTCCAATCCCTCAGCTGCTACATGGGAGAAAAATGAGGCTGGAGCCTCCAGTAAAGAGTTACAATCTTGGAAACTCTATGGAGCAATTCCACTCGGTCCCACAGGGTCACCATGAGTTAAAATGGACTCAATGGAAATGAGCTTGTTTGTTGTTATTTTCTTTTGTTTTACTGCCATATAACACCAGGTTCCCATATGAAGAAGTGAACCACTATATGCATGAGTATTCCATGGGCATAAACACACAGAAAACCGGAGTGTTATGTAACTTGTGTACAGTTGAGTCAATTCTGACTCAAGGTCACCCTATAAGACAGAGGAGAACTGCTTCAAAAGGTTTCCTACACTGTGATCTCTACAGGAGCAGACTGCCAGGTCTCTTCTGCAGAGCCACTAGTGGGCACACATCACAGAGCTTTTGGTTAGCAGACACATGAATGTTTAAGGTGCGGTATCAGCTGGGGTATGTTTTGTGGATTATGAGTGCTCAGTAGCCATGTTATTCTCTCCAGCAATATGGTAAACATTGTGTTTATGGAGTTGCTGGCTGACTTTATTTTAAAGAGGAAAGCTACTGTTGGATTAAAATAGAAATTTCCCAAGGTTTCTGAGAGATTGGAAGACAT
>NW_022107431.1:16533129-16534478 GCF_000313985.2 Echinops telfairi
CTCAGCCTTCTTTCCTTTGTCTATCATTCTCTAGATGGAAATCAGCTCTCCTGCACTGAATTTTTACCTCAGCCAATTGCTTACAGAGCTTTTGGGGGGCAAATTGCCTTCAATTCCAATGGCCTATAATTGTGAGCACCACTTCTCTCCTCCCCAAATTAAATCAGAACTGCATAGAGATCCATCATAGTTCCTCATGGTTTCTGATTATGCTGATGCTGTGTTCCCCCAAAAAAGAATGAACAACAGGACTATGGCTTCTGTTGCCACTGCATTCTCAAAGATTCAAGGTTGATCCTGATTCCAATGTGCGGTGTTCATAATTTAGAGAGGAAGACAAAAGAGAGATGACAAAGTCAGCTGATTCCAGACTTAAGGTGTAGCTATAAAGCAAGAGATTCCTGAGGCTACAAGAAGCTGGGAGCAATAAAGGATTTTCCAATAGAGCCTTCAGGGAGAAGGTACTTCTGCCGAAGTCCTAGATTTGGGCTTCTAGTCTCCAGAAATGCAAGAGAATACGTTTGTGCACTTATAAGTCACCTAATTTGTGTTACTTTCTTAAGGCAGCCCTCATATTTAATCTACAAACTCCTGCAGACGACTAGCAAATTTCTTTTCCCAAGTCAGTCCTCTTCTCTCAGTTCCAGAAACACATATCCAATCGGTCATATGACATTCATGCTCTAAGATTTGGAAGTCACCTTCATTTCTTTATCCATCCAAAAGGGTCTGGCTTGGCTATGCAGAATATGAAAATCCATAAGCAAATGACTAACTATTGACTTATTTTATAAGGAATCTAAATTTAAATCTAAAGTTTTACATCCCTTGAAAAATGCCCTCAATAGTTCCAGGGAGACATGGGAGAGAGGGAGGTGGGGAAAAGGAGGTGGTGTTCACCAACCCAAGGACAAGGGAGCAACAAATGATCCAAAATTAGTGGCAAGGAGTGTGTGAGAGGCCTGGAAGGGATTCTGCAAGGGCAACGTAGCCGAGAGAAATTACTGAAACCCAAATGAAGGCTGAGCATGATAGTGGGACAAGAGGAAAGTAAAAGGAAATAGAGGAAAGGACTATGAGGCAAAGGGTATTTACAAAGGCCTAAATACAGGCATGTACATATGTAAATATGTTTCTATAGGATCTGGGGAAATAGACCTATGTGCATATATTTATAGGTTTAATATTAAGGCAGCAGATGGACATCGGACCTCCACTCAAGTACTTACTCAATGCAAGAACACTTTGTTCTATTAAATTGGCATTCCATGATGCACACCTTCCGGACATGGTTGCTGAAGACAAATTTGTGCTTAAGCAAATGTGGTGAAGAAAGCTGATGGTGCCCG
>NW_022107431.1:16535408-16537037 GCF_000313985.2 Echinops telfairi
TGATAACAAATATACAAATGTGCTTGACACATTGGATGGATGGATGGATGGATTGTGATAAGAGTTGTATGAGCCCCCAGTAAAATGATTTTTTTTAAAAGAAGTAATAGGATTTGACACACTAGTTATATTTTTAAATGTCAATGAGAATAAAAAAGTACAAATTTTCAACAACAAAAAAAGAAAGAAATGATACATATGACATAAAAAACGTATTTCTTATTCTAAAGCAAACCTCCTGCCAAAGAAGTTAGCTTGTATCCTCCAAGGCAGCTTTTTCAGCTAAAGTCTCTATTTCCCCATTTATTTGCCCTTTAAGGCAAGCCGCAACACAAAGTAAAACATTTTAACTACAGAGCTCCTTATTCTTTATCCAACTTGTGGGTCAGTCCCAAGTAGAATGGGGTGGGGTCAGAACTTGACAAGAAATGTTTGTCTCATAAAACTTGGTTCTCCATCCTTAGGCATACATTATAAAAGTCACCGGATGAACAGGTTGCAGACCACATTAATATCTCCATTCCAGTATGACATAATGGGAACCAGCAAACTGGCCAACAGAGTTACGAAAGACCACGCTCTACCTCAAATACAGGCCTCGTTTGAGTAGTTGTTACAATTGTCCTTATTAGTAAGAAAACATTGAAGACATAATAGAAATGGAAGCCAAATTTACATAGGCCAATGTCAATTCTAAACAAAAGATGCATTCTTCTGACACCTTAAAAAACTATTTTGATGTTTGATCATGTCTATGTAGCATGAGTATATATTGACAAACAGAAGCTTTAAAAAAGCATGCAAACAGTAAATCTCAGTAGAAACTAATCAATAACCATTATACCAAATGTGATTTTGACTTGCTTTCTCCCCCAAAAACCAGTCATTTCAAAGCTAGAAGATGAGAAATCTGAATCAATTGACTGAGTCTTCTGTTTGGCCTGGCCATTCATGTTTGATGTGCTGTCTTTACAGAATCGAGTGGAATTCCTGAGGTAGCATGTTTAATAGAATATATGCTGGATTTTTCATGTAACCCATTTCTGGGAAAAAGACAGGCTTTCACCACTCAAAATGATTTAAGGTCTAGAACCGGTAAATGGGAAACAAATGAAAGTTTAGTGTACACAATTAAAACACATTCTTCTTATTCAAACACCATTAATAACTCTTTCTATGTCTCCAACTTTCAATAGGAGAAAAAAAAATTTTCTTTGTTGGTATTGTTTACCCTGATGAGTATAAGTTGGTGAATGTGTGCTTTTAAGGCTAATTATTCACTTTTCTTTAAGAATAAATTTCTTAAATTCTAGTATTGAGTCTTGTGAAAACAAAGCTTAAGAAAACTCTTCTGATGGAGCGTTACATTTTTTGAAACCAACAACAACTCACGGCGTTGGGATTAGTGAAGTATACCATGTTTTGACCGGAGAAGCTCAAGAACTCTACATACTTTTGTTAGGATCTACCCAGGATTCTTCCGGGCCGGCCTGGATGAAGTCAACATCTGACATTTCAGTGGTGTCTGGAGAACTTATGCCTACCTTGTCAACCACCGAACAAACCAGCCACCCTCTGGCATTATCTGATGTTTGGATAATAAGAAAGGAAAAGCCCAATGAAATGAAA
>NW_022107431.1:16538649-16574196 GCF_000313985.2 Echinops telfairi
GAGTGCCACAGGAACAATGCTTGGTCCTAAGGGTGGTCAGGAACAGGAGACCCACTGAGAGAGAGGACGTCTGTTCTTCAGCCCTGGCACTTCTTCTAGGAGCTCATTCCACCACTGGCTGCCACCCAACATGAACAGAAAGTTAGGAACGGATCTTCCCGGAAGTTGTGTCCCAAGGATGCCAACATAAAACCAGGTGCTACCTCTCAGTTAGCTCCACACCTATTTCTCTTTTGTGACTGGCTCGTGTCTCAGATGGGTGCCTCTTCAGATCTTCATGAATATAAATGATACATTCTAAGTAATTCAAGGTTTTCCTGTTTATGGAAATGTCTTCATGAATAAAAATGGTTATTGTCTTTGCACTCGCATTTCAGTGTATCTTAATATGGTTCATTTTATTTTTCATGATTTATTTTTATTTCTTTTTCTAACTTTTTGGTTTTACTAAAGTTCAGCATTCAAGGTAATGAACTACTTTCTCAACTCAGCCCCTTCCTTTCTCCCCTGCCATAGCCAACGAACAGATTTAACTGTGGGTCTAATGGATCCTAGGATTTGGGACCTAGTCTTTTATTATTTCCCATGGAAAATGAAAGTCCTTACCAATGAATTAGTCACAAGGTCAAAGTATTAGTATGGGAGAAGGTACATCTTGATGGAAGCATTTCCTTAATCGAGACTATACTGACCATTCAGTATCTGACATGTTTTCTAAGAAAAGCTGACGTACCCAGTACTCAAACAACGACAGCAAACTGGTGGCCATCAAGTCAATTCTGGCCCATAGTGACCCAGTAGGACAGAGTAGAACTGCCCCTTTGGGCTTCCAAGGTTGTAAATCTTTATGGGAGTGGAAAACACCATCTTTAACCCCCACAGAACAGCTGGTAGGTTTAAATTGTTGACTTAGTGGTTAGCAAGCCCAAAGCACAGTCCACTATGCCACCAGAGTACCCCTGCACAGTGCTATTCCGGTTGAAGATAGAGATATTTTAAAATTTGCTTTGTTCACCTTGAATAGAACAGAAAATCAATTTGTTTCACAAATGCATGTCTGTGTCTACAGTGTTATTAAGTGCCATCGAGTCTGTTACGACTCATGGGGATCATATATATGCACAGAATGAAACACTGTACGGTCCTGTGCCATCCTCACAATTGGTCTTATGCCTAAGGCCATTGTTCCAGCCACTCTGTCAATCCATCCATCTCTTCAAGAGCCTTCCTCCCCCGCAACCCCCGCCCCCTTTTTACCAAGCATGATGTTCTTCTCCAGAGACTGGTCTTTCCTGACAATATGTCCGAAGTCTGTAAAAGCAAGCCTTGCCATTTCTGGCTCTAAGGAGCACTCAGGCTGTACATCTTGTAAGACAGACTTAATTTTCCTTTTGGCAGTCAATGGTACTTTTTTTTTTCATTTTCTTTCTTTTAAACAAAAATCATACAGCTCATATCACAATATATACGTCCATTGTGTCCAGCACATTTGTATATATGTTACCATCATCATTTTCAAAGAATTTTCTTTCTACTTGAGCCCTTAGTATCAGCTCCTCATTTTCCCCCCTCCCTCCTCCACCACCCCATCCCTCACGAACCCTTGAAAATCTATCAATTATTATTTTTTCATGTCTTACACTGACCGATGTCTCCCTTCACCCTATTTTCTGTTATCTGTCCACCAGGGAGGGAGTTATATGTAGATCATTGTGATTGGTTCCCCTTTGCTCCCCTAACCTTCCCCTTCCCCTCCTGTTATCACTACTCTCATTATTGGTCCTGAGGGCTTTATGTGTTTCCAGCTCTTATCTGTACCCGTGTACATCCTTTGGTCTGGCCAGATTTGTAAGGTAGAATTGGGATCATGATAGTGGATAGGGGGAGAGCATTAAAAAACTAGAGGAAAGTTGTATGTTTCATCAGTGCTCTACTGCACCTTGACTGGCTCATCTCTTCCTTGTGACCCTTCTGTAAGGGATGTCCAATTGTCTACAGATGGGCTTTGGGTCTTCACTCAGCACTCCCCCTCATTCACCTTGATATAATCCATGGTACTTTCTATGTTCTTCTCCAGCACCACTGTTCAAATGCATCCAATCTTCTTCAGTCTTCCTTATTCAATGTCGACTTTCACATGCCTGAGGCAATTGAAAATTCTATGCCTTGAGTCAGGTGCACCTTAATCCTCAAAGTATCATCTTGATTTCAACACTATAAAGAGGTCTTGTGCAACAGACTTACCCAATGCAACTCACCTTTTGATCTCCTGACTACTGCTTCCATGAGCATTGACTGTGGATCCAAGCAAGACAAAGTCTTTGATAATTTCACTATTTTCTCCATTTATCATGATGGTACCTATTGGTCCAGTTTTGAAGATTATACTCTTCCTCACATTGAGTTGTTCTCTAGAGTTAAGGCTGCAATCCTTGATCTTTATCAGCAAGTGCTTCAAGTCCTCCTCACTTCCAGCAAGCAAGGTAGTGTCATCTGCATATTGCAGGTTGTTAATAAGCCTTCCTCCAATTAAAATGCCACATGCAATCAGCATCTCTGATGACTTTCTCAACACATAGATTGAATCCTGGTGAGAAGATACAACCCTGATGCACCCCTTTCCTGGGTTTAAACCATGTAGTGTCCCCTTGTTTTGTTTGCACAACTGCCTTTTGGCTCTTGTACAAGTTCTGCATAAGCACAATCAAATGTTCTGGAATGTGGCATAGCAGTTTTTTTATGTGTGTGTGTGTGTGTGTGTTTCTTTCTGACTGTTATGAGTAGGAAATTGTGCTTTCCAACAATGTTCAACTAGTTCTATCTCTTGAATACATCCCAAAGTGCTTCTACAAGACTGCAGCATGCACTCAGATTTCATTCATAACTCAAAAAACATCAACCTGGATGACACCTTCATGGTTAATTTAGGGTTTCTTATAAATGAGCTCACTAAAAATGCCTGGAGTATTCTGAACCAACACAGAACGTGCGTTAACATCACGAGACTTTTATGAGTTTTAGACAAAAAGCCAAGTATGAAAACTGGAAGCAGGTTTCATACTCCAAAGAGTCAACACTTCACTCTTTTCTTTTTTTAACCAACACATCTGAATATTTAGTGGACTGTTCATATTTTTAGAGCATGCGAATGAAAACAAAATTCTCAAATGAAAGTAAATTAACTCTCCAGTGCATAAAGCACTTACAAATCAAATAATAGCCCATTTTAGCTAAAACTATCTAAAAGCCTCATTGAAGAATTCCAACCAAATAAGGTTTTCTTTTCAAAGCTCTCTTCTTTTCTACCTTGTGAATCAAAACCTATAACTGATCATTTCATGCATGATGACCTTTCCAGCCTCTTCACTTAAAGGTTTCCGTTGAATCGTTGTGTCGATATGAACCGTCATTGATCAGAACTTGAAGTAGGTTGGAGCGCTGCACGTGGTTTGCTTAGGCTGCCAAATGAGACACCCAAATCTAGGCTTCTTCTTTCTCCCAGACAAGTAGATTCCTGCAGGTAGAATTTTCTCAACTCACTGCCATCGAGTCAACTCCGGCTCACAGTGGCCCTGTAGGACAGGGAAGAACCGGCCCTGTGGGTGTAGGAGACTGTCACTCTGGAGTCTCCATTGAGCTTCAGCCTCCACGGAGTTCTTTCTGACCAGCTTTGCCCTGAGGCAAAGTGTGTTTGATACCACGCCCCAGCCCAGCCCACCCCCCAGCTAGTGCAGGGAAGCACAACCCACTCTCGGGAACTTCCTAGCCATGCTGTTCATGGAAATGAGGTATTGTGAGGGGTGGATAGGTAATTCTATAGAGACTGTAACTTGATTAATCATTTTTTTAAGGTTATAGCAGGAAAGCTTGGCGGGGTGGGGGGGCGATGAGGAGCTAATAATAATGGATACAAGAATGAAAAAAATGTTCAAAATTGATTGTGGTGATGATTGAACAACTCTTTTTAATATATGGATACCATCAAATTCCATGGTACATGAATTACATGTCAAGAAAAATCCTGAAAAGTGAAAATGGAATCTTACATAGTCAAAAAAATATAGAGAAAAAAAAATCCATAACATAGGCTCTTTTCTACTTCTCAGTATCAATATACACATGTTTGGTGGTGGTGGTGGTGGTGGTTAGCACCCAGTTGATTTTGACCCGTGGTGACCTCATATGTACAGGCAGACCACCAGGACTTTTACAGGCAGACCACCAGGCCTGTCTCCTCAGGTGCCTCTGGGTGAGTTCCAAACCCTAGTCTTTTAGCTACCGATTGAGCACTAAACCATCTGGCTTCTCGCTCATTCATTCACTCACTGTCATCCAGTAAATTCCGACTGACAGAAACCCTATGGAACAGGATAGAATCGCTTCTGTGAGCATCCAAGACTTTGAGTTTTATGAGAGCACAACTCCCCATCTTTTTCCCGAGGAGTGGCTGGTGATTTCAAACTGGTACCCTTATGGTTGGCAGCCCAATGCATACTCCTTAATCTATAGTTACAAGGTGCTTATGTACAGCCTGAAACGTGACTTGGAGTCACAAGATGCAGAGGAGCCCTGGTTGGTGTCATGGGTTACTGCTAACCACCAAGTCAAGAGTTCAAACCCACCAGCAGCAACATAGGAGAAAGATGAGGCTTTCTGTTCCCATAAATAGGCATAGTCTTGGAAACCCACAGGGGTAGTTCTACCCTGTCCATACGGCCGGTATGTGTTGGAATCAACTCAATAGCAATGGGTATAGAAGAAGGCTTAGAAAACTAAGTCATTGGGTTTTCTCACTAAATTTAATGCAAAGGGCTTTAGCATTCTTTAGATGTTAAGGCATAGAAAGCACGCTTGAGATACAGCTGGGAAAATAATGTGGATCTGCTCAAGAATACAGCCATCACCACCCAACCGAGGCTCGTCATGGACCTACTTGTTTCTCACTTCCTGTCTGACCAGCTGCTCCACGGGGCTGTCTTGCCAACCACTCTTGAGACTCAAAAGGTAGACTCTTTTAGGGAAAGGGATAACCTCCCCCAGCAATTTATGAGGAAGGAAAACATAATAATCCTTAACTTTGCGGCGGTAGAACTAACTGCGGTCAAGTTGATGTCAACTCAAGGCAGCCCCCCCATGTGTTGGCTTAGAATTGAGCAGCCCAATAGGTTCAACACCTGATTTTACAGAAGTACGTAGGTTGCCAGGCCATCCTGCAGAGGCATTTCTGATAGACTGGATCTGCCAACCTTCTTGCTCACAGCCTACCACGTTAACCATTTGCATCACATACAGCTACATGGGAGGGAAAAATGGGAAAAGAAGGTTTTATGAAGACTGCTGTTGTCAAAATTCACTCAAGGGCTGTGAGGTTTTAAAGAATCCTGGTGATGTAATGGTTATGCTTTGGGTTGCTCACTTCAAGGTCAGCAGTTTGTAACCACCGGCTACTTCACAAAAGAAAGATAAGGCTTTCTACTCCTGTAAAGAGTTCTACCCTTTCCTATTGGGGCACTATGAGTCAGAATTGACTTGATGACAGTGGGTTTGGGCTTAAACGGCAGAAATGCAGCAAGAGTCAAAGGTAGGTTTTGAAGCAAGATCTCCCTTTTCCCAGAAGCTGAGTTCCAATCCATTCCAACAGTCTTCTCCCATGGATGGTCCAACTGCTCCAAAGAACAGGATTCACTCAGGAACAGAATCAACTTGGCTGAGGCAATGATGGTAGGGTTCTCTACAGCTGGTTGACCACCAAGCACTGGGCTTCTGGAGAAGCACTTGCATTAGAAAGTAAAAGAGAGACATTCACTGGGGGCCCCGAGACTGCCATTGATTTAATGCAGCAGCAAAATAAATACTAAGACCAACCCAGTCTTAATGGATCCTCCAGGCAATACATTTTGATTTACACAACAAGGATGCAATACATGGTTCAATTCTCTTGGACAAGATCCTACAAAGGAAGATAACCCATGCCTTCCTTTCCACTCTAAGGAAACTAGTGACTTCCTGCATTACCTGCCTCTGCCCCAAATCCTCATTCCTGCGCAGTGCTCCTTTACCTGGGTAGCACCACACATATGCTCTGCCTGGGAACCAGGGAAGAAGTGTCATGGGGCTTATCCATCTCCCACAAGGCTGTGTTGGAAGCACATGAGCAAAAGGAGAAAGAGCCCTACCGGAGAATTTGTTCTTGAAGTGAGCAGTCAGAAGAGCTTTCGATGAAAACGAGAGCACAAGATTGTCACAGGACTAGAAGGACAAGAAGTATTCAAAGTGATAACAAAAAGACAACCATTCCAGCAAACTATGCAGCGATTGGATGTGTGCTGTAAAGTCAATGAGGCAGCAAAAGATGTGACGATGCTTGAAATCATTCTGCCAAGTTCATAGGGCTAGAGGCAGGAGGCAGGGCACGTCTAAGACTCTGTCAGTTTGAGCCAGAATGTCTTGAAAGGTGTTCTTGTCATTAATCAGAAAGAGGGTCAGAATTGGAAGGGGGTGAGAAAAGAAGGTGAGGAGCAATTTTAGACATGCTATATTTGATATCTCAGTAGCTCCCCCCAAAGCAGGCTATTGTAAATACAGTATACGCTGCAGCTTGGGAGTCAGGACAGGCAGCATCGACACAAGGAAGGATAGGAAGAGGAGTCAAAGGCATGCATTGAATGTGGTTTGTTCAGGTGTCCTTCTGTGTGGAAAGCAACAGGGCCAAGGACTGAGCAGCCCGAGGGAGCCTGCACCTCCCGAAGGCCTGGCTCCCTGTGGCATGAGTTGGGCTCTATCTCATGCAGTCATCATAATTGGTGAAGTCATGGTTACTAACTACCCTCAAGTCCGCTCCAATTCATAAGAGAGAGATGTTGCCCAATCTGGGCCATCTTTCATGATGGCTGACATGATTGAGTCCATTGTTGTGCAAGTTAATGTCATTGCCATGTTCCAGAAGCAGAAACCGACCGTCCAAAAACTTAACTAACTTGCTCCAGTCACCTTCTAGGGTGGCAGAGGAATATTTGAAAGCCAGGACTGCCTCACTCAGATGTCTTTGTTCATTCAGGAATCCCAGGCCTTACTGAAGCCAACTAATGATGACCCCAGGAGAGTAGATCTGCTCCGGAAGGTTTATATTCTTTACAGAAGCAGATCATCAGGGCTCTTTGGTTGGAAGCATGCCTCCATAGGTTTGAACTGCCAACCTCAAGGTTACCAGTTATGGACACAAAATACCAAAAAGACAACAAACGCATTACCATGGAGTCAATGTCAACTCTTAGCAAGCCTACAGGCCAGGCCAGAGCTGCCTCTGTGGGTTTCTGAGAAAGAAACTCTTTATGGGAGTAGACAGCCTGGTCTTTCTCCCAAGGAGTGGTTGGTGGTTTCAAACTGCTGGTGTTGCAGTTAGCAGCCCAATGCACAACCACTACATCACCAGAGTTCCTATTGATCAGCACCAGTGTTGATGAAATGAGCTCGGTAACTACCAAATCAAAGACCTAAATATGCAAGTTGTACTTCAAAATAGGTAAAATGTGATTCTCTATTAAAATTAGTAGATTGTATCACTGGGAGGGCCGCTGAGTGGACTGGAACTCACATTGATCTTATATAGTGACCCTCGATAGATGACAACTGCCACCTGCAGCTGGCATTTCCTAGACTGTAAATCTTTAGGGAACCAGGCAGCTTCACCTTTTCTGGCCTGAAGCAGCTGGTGAATTTTAACTTCTGACCTTGAGTTTAATAGCCCAAGACCTACCACACAATGCCACCAGGATTATTATCCCTAGGACCTGCTATCTCTAGGATCCTAACACTCTGATATCTGAAGACTTTAGAGATTGAGCACCTGACATGCATTCATCAGCCGATTTTGACATATAGGGTAAGCTTGTTCCTGGAAAACCTACCAGCACAGCCCAGCATAACAAAAGGAGAGAAAGAGAAAGTGGAAAGGACAGTAAACAAGAAGCTTAACTCTTATGAAAGAACAACTGCAGGATTAGCTTTGGAACTAAATTGTGACTCAGATACTAATGCGAGTACTCTGGTTTCCAGCCAGTGCATCGAGCCAAACAAAATGAAATAGGAATTGGCAATGTCAGAGGACATGTTCCTAAAAACTCAGTCAGGACATTCAGCGTGTCGTGATTTGAACGATTTCACAACCACATCTGTATGTAACAGCACACAGATCAAGTGGCCTGTCTTCACAACACATCTCAAGTTCAATGGCCGCAGTTCATTGGCAATGGTGTATCTTCCCAGTGATGACAACTTCCACCTGCAAGCTGGCCTTTCACTTATTTTCTTTATGTGAGACCGAGATACTACAGTGAACCCTCGCCACTTCGCGCTTCGACTTCCGCGGCTTCACTCTTTCGCGGTTTTTGCGTAACAGCGCATGCTCTGTCATTAAACTGCTACTGATTGGCTCATACTGTACACGCTTCTGTCTGCATCGCTAAGTATCGGAGCTACATATCAGATGCATTTTTGCTTTTGTACAGTGTACTGTAATTGTTTGCGATTTTTAAGAAATTTTATCTAAGCCCTATGATGGCTCCTAAACGAGCTGCTTCTAAGCCTTCTGACAATAAAAATAAGCACCAGAGGAAGATGCTCACCATGCAGGAAAAGGTAAAACTTTTGGATATAAGGAATCCTACTTCGCGGAATTTCATTTATCACGGTAGGGTCTAGAACCGATTAACTGCGATAAACGAGGGTTCACTGTATTTGCATCTAAGCAGATTTCAAAGGAAGATTCTTTTTAAGGTGATATGGGAGAGACTCACATCTGGGAAGACTTCTTTTGCTGAGTGAACCGAGACCCAGAGTAAATAGTTCGTCTGCGCTCATCAGACCCCAATCTGCTAACAATTTCGGCCAAGACAATGGCATGATCCCATTCCGTGTCCCGCCTCATTTACCAGCTGAAAAACTACTACGGGTTGAAGGCCTGTCGCAGCATCAGACCAACAACAGTGTGAAAGGCCAACCTAATGAAACCAGTGACCACCCTCTCATTGTGACGCCCCCCAAACAATGACCTGCTTTGGGTCAGGCCTCTTGGTGCCGCACAAATAAACAAGTACTGTTACAGGGCCCAGGAAAGGACTTTGAACTTGCTCCTTCTGGGGCATTAGATGAGCATCAAAGAGAAGAGTCATGTGACCACTGGGGTGATTAGTGTGTCGCCAGCTCAGCCTCTAGACCCCACTCCTCAGTTACCAGCCAGTTCTCTGAGTTTCCTTCCCACCTGGATGCTTTTATGTCCCAAAGCAGTAGAGCCCATTTCAAACTGTGCTCGTCCTAAGCTGAAGAAGCAGGTAAGAAGAAAATGGTCCAATGTCCAGAGGAGGACAGAGGGGAAGAATCAGAGATCTCAAGTGGAGCTGTGTCAACTGTCCTGGATTCCTAGAAGCATTAATAAGGACATGCTCCCTCCCTCCCTCCCATTTCTGAGTCATATGTGTGCAGGGGGAGAACACGGGAAGTGAATGATTATTAAGATCTGATGAAGTGGTGCAGTGGTGGAAGCCTAGTGCCCCTAAAGTTTCACACTTGAATGTTCCCTTGTAGACACTTGGCCACTTAATTGCTTAATAAGGGGTTTCATGCACCACTGGGACAGGAGGTGGTGACAGGTAAGAGCCCTCTGAAATTAACTCCCTGAAGTGGATACCTCCCAGACCTCCTCAACAAGAGTAACAAAAGAACATTCAGGAACCTCTGATACTAGGAGTTGTGGGCTCCTCTAGCTCATTTGTCACTCATGATTTGTGTCATGCCTATTTCTTTTCCATCGGTTCCAGTCGGCTTCAATTAATAGGGAAGTTTGTTATGAGACAAAATGTGTATAGGTTGTTGAATGGAAAACTAGTTGGCTCTTAAACTTCCACTCAGACCACAATGAAAGAGAAGGAAAGAAAGACAGACAAAATCAAGAAATATACTCAGAAACCATCGGGCTTAGAAATAACTCTTGACCTCCTTCCTCAACAGTGAGGATCAGTTTCTCTTAACAAGTGGAAATAATAAATGCTGGGTTTCACAATCAAAATCCATGCACAAGAGAAAGGTTTCATGTTTTCTGTGTGTAAAAATGTATCAGATTTTTGCCATCCATTTAACCCAAGTAGCAGAGAAAATCTCATGAACTTTATGGCCCTGGGGGTCAAGAGAAGTTTCTGTAGCCCTGAGCTGTGCACTCAATTCAGAGCCAGATCCGTGGGTCAGACCCATCAGCCACCCTGAGGGAGAAAGATGAGGCTGTCTGTGCTCGTAAAGGTTTCCAGTCTTGGACATCCCATTCAGGGTCACTGTGAGTCAGCATCAGTGGCCGTGGGTTGTTTTAGTTCAACTTTGCTCTGGTTTGGTGCGCTAGATGTTCAGTAAATGCAATCCGAAGAAGCAGGAGCAATATTCAAATTGCACAGAGACAACTCCCAAAAGTGACGTCACCACCTTTGGAAAGGAGTGCTCCCATCTCTCATGAGTGGCGGGCCTTTGCAACGTGGATTTATTTTGTCCACATCCCATTCCACTTGGCAAGAACAAGAAAACTGTGAAAAATCTAGAGACTCCCCTTCAAAATTCAAAATTCACTTGAGGAGAGAAAAGGCACTTAGCTATATACTGTGAAGAAGGGCAGTGTAGGCTCAGTGGTAGAATTCTTGCCTTCCATGGAGAAGACCCGGGTTCAAATCCCAACAGTGCATCTCATGCATTGTGGCCATTGGTCAGTGAGAAGCTGTCTTTCATGTTGCCATGAGGTTGGACAAGTTTCAGCAGAACTTCCAGACTAAGTCGAAAGTCGAACTAGCAAGGAAGGCCTTGTGAGCTACTTCTGGAGATTAGCCAATGAGAGCCTGTTCCTGCTGTGCACGGAGTGGCCATGATGGCAACTAACAACCACAATGATGAGCAACTTGGTTACTATCAGCAGGCCCCGGGTCCTCATTTCTAAGAGGAAAGGGCTACATCTGTTGATCATTAAGGCCCCTTCTAGGTCGAGCATTATTTTATTCTTTTTCTCTCCCTCCCCTGAGGTCCATGCTTCCTTCTCCCGCACAGCTGACTTCCTTGGTTTCCAAGTGCTGGTCCTTTTACTGCTTCCAACAAATTGACCTCAAATCTGTGGCTGCTGCACTCAGTCTCAGAAAGATGGGATATTTAGAAAATGGTGTTCTCTTAGGAGCACTTAACTTGAATTCAAGGGCCGGGTTCCACAAGACTCTGAGCCAGTTAGCTTTTCCCTAATGGCTGCTGTTGAGTCTCAGTCGCATATTGTAGGACAACGTTACGTCAACTGTAAGACCATGTGCCCATGACAACAAAGATATTATACTCTGGAGTAGGATCTAGGAGAAAGATGATGCTGTCTGATCCCATAAAGAATGCAGTCTTAGAAGCTCTGAGGAACCTCTCTACTCTGTCCTATAGGGTCACTATGAGTCAGAACTGACTCCGTGGTCATGTGTTTGGGGTTTTATGGAGCAGTATACAGCCACGAAAAAGGATGAGTCAGATGTGTATTGCTAGAGAATATTCTCCAAGATGTATTAGCTAGTGAGGAAAGTTGAGTATGGAATAATATGTAGAATATCAGGCTACTTATATCACCCAAATGTGTGTGTATTTATTAAAAAATTTTAAAGACACAGTTCATAGTGTTTACTGATAGGGAAAGGGACTGTGGATTTTGATGTAGAATAAAGGCAGGCCCAGGCCTTGATGTTCCAGCATTATCATCCTGTACTGTTTTAACATTTAACCTTGTGCATTTATATTTGTTAATATTTTTAAAAATACCTTCAAAAAATGGAATAACAGCCCTGTGCCAACAATCTTCATTTCTTTTCTAGTTCAGATATGATAATGTCTCTTTATTCGTTGACACTTGACTTAAACAATTAACTTAATCATCAGAGCTTTGTTAAGAAAGAGAAACCCATCACATTCTTTTTACAGTACAAAGAAAAGACTAGGTGTCAGGTGTGTTCCTTGAATTTTGGATACTCTGGCAAGTATCAGAAGCCCCGAACACAGGCAGAGACTTCCAGGATTGCTCTCTGTTCCCAACAGAAAGTTAGCAGAGCCTTTGTGACTCTTCCTGCCCGCCCTTGCTGGGCCATAAACTTTGGTTTTTGGCTGACCCTGTTCTTTGTCCCTAAGGAGTCTTGATCATCCTCCTACACAGAGGGTGGAGTCGTTGTGAACTTTAATTCCACACCGGGTACTTTAGGAAGTACATGGAAGGAGGAAGTGCCCTGGAAGCTGTCCATGCCACAGTAATGGCCCCATTTCCCCTTGGAAACAAGCATGAACCCCAACCACCTTGGTGACCTGCCTCTCTTGCCTGCTACCTTAGTAGGAAAAAGACCCATGAATGGGCAGGTGGCTTGTTTCCAATGTCCCTTGTGGAAACATTCCTACCCTGGAGGTGGCAATACCACAGAATGTATATGAGCCTGGGCTCTGCCATCAAACTAGCTGCATTGGTGGTCATGCTTCAGGTCACTGCTTCAGTTTCTTCCACTGTAAGAAGGGGAATTATAGTGTTGGCTTCCTAAATGTTGCGAAGGGTTAAACAAAATGATTCCTATAAAGATTGAACCTGGTAATCATTACTCACTCACTACCATTGAGTCAATTGACTCATAGTGACCCTATAGGGCAGGGTACAACTGCCCTTGTGGGTTTCATAGACTGGGGCTCTTTACAGGAGTAGACAATCTCATCTTTCTCCTGTCATTATTGCAAGGTTCTAAATTTATAGACCAATTGAACTCAAATGTATAGGGGCAGCACATCAATCATGATGACCTCCAGGCAATCTGTAACAACTTACCATTTTCTTCGCACTTAATTCTTCTTTCTTTATACTGAAGTAAATCCCTTCATATCCTACAACTAATTTTCTACGTTCCATTTGTGCAGTCCAAAAGAAATTACCCAGAACACTTCCTCCTACCCCCAAACTCACTCTACTCAGCAGAAGGCTGTCAGAGCTAGAACCGATTCTAAGCTTGAAAAAAAAATGTTTTCAAGGCGGGGGTGGGGTGGGGGTGGGGGGCAGCAACAACAAGAAATGGTGGCCAAATAGCCATTTATTCGAACCTCTTCACCCAATATATTCAAATACCTTTTTAAACAACCAAAAGTTACTACCCAACTCTCCAGAAATGTGGGCCCAGCAAAACATCCTCCTTCAAGAAGACCTAAACTAGTTTGTGAATTCATGTATGGGCTTGAACATGAACCTGGTGGCGGCCCCTGTCCTGGAAGTTAGTGGACAAGAGTCATCTATAGTCCAGAGTAAGCCCAAATCTACCCAGCCACTCTGTAGAAGGCAGAAATGCACGCCGAGTCCTGATACAAGCAGCCGGAATTATCCTCATTGCACACACATAGAGGCAGAGAAGGGGCGACTATATTTTATTTGATGGAATGTATTTCAATAAGCGTCCAATTTGATGTAATTACCTCTTTGAAATCTACCCTCTTTGTACTGATTAATGATTTGGCACCATTTCAAGCTCATTTTGAAGCAGCAGTTATAAAGGTTATTATGAAGTTGTTTCTTTCTCTCTTGTTCTTCTTTTTTTTAATTTACTACAAAATTCTAGGTCTGTTTGGAAGCAGAGTGTGCTCTGGGGATGCTCGCAGAGAAAGCGAAGATTGTAAGCCTTGCTGTCACCGTCAAAGGCAGAGCAGGCACCATGGCCTTGCCCGCTCACCTCGGCATAAGATAAAGTATGTGCCCTCAGTGTGCACTTGCAAACTGTCTCCATTGAAACACTTCAATTGAAACACAGAAGTGATTTTTCTCATAATACTGTATAGTGCCATTAAAACATTGCATTTGTTAGTCTGTTAAGTATTTTAAGTATGTCTTTAGTAAAGAGAAGCTTACTTTTTTACGTAAGTGAAATTATCAACAATTTTGTTCTACATCCTACGTCGATCAACGATATAGCCGTGAATGCAGGAGTCAAGAATCAAGCAATTGGGCACAACTGCTGCAGCATACCTCCTCCAACTGTCTACGAGGCAAAGATTTGATGATTTCAGCCCGCCAGACCCAAGGCACTGTTTTTCCGTTGTCTCACACATATGCGAAGCTGGCAATGAAAAAGAAGACAGAAGAAGGGATGCTTTCAAACGGTAGCATTGGCAAAGAATACTGAAGATGCCATGGACTGCCAGGAGAACTAACAAACCCTCTTAAAAGGGAAAAAAGATAACAACAGAAACCAGAATGTTCCTTAGATGCGAGGATGGAAAGCCCACTTACTTTGACCATGTCATCCGGATAGACCATGATGCTAGGAAAGAGCATCATCTTTGGTCAAGGTGGGGTCAGAGAAAGCAAGGGAGGCTCTCTAGGAGCTCGACGGGGCACGAGCGAGCGCCAACAGTGGACGAAAGCACGCCAGCCAATGGTGACGGTGGTGCCGAACCAGGCCCCGCTTTGATCCTTTGTTCATGGCACTGACGCAGTCAGGAGACCATTCCATGATGGCTCACAACTACACTAGCTCTATGATGCTTTATCATGTTTAGCATGTGCAACTGAAATACAATACAAGCAATGACACTATCTCTATGATGAGTTATTACATGCAACTACAATACTATGAAATACGAACTACACTAGCTCTATGATGATTTATCACGTTTAACATGTGCAACTGCAATGCAATACCACCAACGACACCATCTCTATGAGGAGTTATTACATGCAACTACAATGCTATACAATACAAACTACATTATCTCTATGATTATTTATCATGTTTATCACATGCAACTGAAATACAATACAATACAAACTATACTAGCTCTACAATGATTTATCCCGTTTAACATGTGCAACTGCAATACAATACAAGCAACTACACTATCTCTATGATGAGTTATCACATTTATCATGTGCAACTTCAATACCATACAATACAAACTACATTATCTCTATGATGATTTATCACATGTAACTACAATACTATACAGTATGAACTACATTGTCTCTATGATGAGTTATCACATTTATCATGTGCAACTTCAATACAATACAAGCAACTACCCTGTTTGATGATTTATCACGTTGCAAAGGAAGTTCACGAGTGAGAAAGTTTTTATCTGCTGTACTTCATAAGATTGGTGATTCAAACCCACCAGCTTTTCCATGGGGGTGGGGGTGGAATGGGCATAGTGAATTACACATTGGACGGCTAACCTCAAGGTCAGCAGTTAGAAACCACCAAGCACTGTCTGGGTAAAAGATGAGACTTCCTACTCCTCTAAAGAGTTGCACACTCAGAAACCAAAAAAGGGACCGTTACACCCTGTCCTATAAAGCTGCTATGAATTGGCATTGATTTAATGGCAGTGAGTTTTATTGTTTGTTGGGAGTTTTTTTGTTTGTTTGTTTGATATTTGCTCCTGTAAAGACTGACAGGTTCAGAAACCTGTAGGGGTACTATGAGAAGAATCAGCCTGATAGAAGTACATTGAATTTGTGGGCTTGGAAGATAGGTGTTGGATTCTTTATAAATGGTGCCAAAATACGACCTCAGTAAGAACTAAGCAGGTAGCATCCCTGGCCTGCAAGAGTGCCCTTCTGAATGTTCTTGGTAAGAATGCCACCAACCCTGGCTCTCCTGCCTTTTGAGAATCGCTCAGCCCAGCCAGTTTCAAAGAAAGGAACAAGTCTCTACTGAGTCTTTCAGAACCTTATCAAGGTAATCTATTGTGGCTAGGTGCCATCCGGGCACTTCCGACCCATCCAGACCCTGTGCACAGCAGAACGAAACACTGCCTGGTCCTGGGCCATGCTCACAAGGGTTCCTGTGCCCGAGCCCATTGTTGCGGCCACATGGTCAATCCGTCTCCGTGAGGACCTTCCTCTTTTTTGCCGCCCATCCACTTTACCGAGGATGATGTCCTCCTCTAGAGTGTGGTCTCTCTGGAAAAAGTGTCCAAAAACCGTGAGGCCAAGTCTTGCCATCCTTGTCTCTAAGGAGCAATCAGGCTGGCTGACTTTCTTCCAAGACAAATCAGTTTCTCCTCTTAGCCGTCCACCCGTCCACGGAACTTTCAATAACCTTCTCCAGCACCACAAGTCGAATGCATTGATTCTTCCTCAGTCTTCCTTATTCAATGCCCAACTTTCACATGCAGATGAGATGATTGAAAACACCATGGCTTGGATTAGTCTGTGATAAATGATTCCGTGTCGAATTGCAATGCCTTTCATGTCAAATACGCTATGAAGTATTTCAATGACTGCGTACCACAAGCACACAACCATTGGGAGCCCAGTTATGGTTATAAACCTAAGGATCGTCCTACACAGCATGGCATCAGACCAGGAATGACTATAGGGTTGGTTCAGCCTAAAATACCAAGCTAAATCCCTAAGGAAAACAAAGTCATTGAGCGTAATACGTTCATTCGCACACAACATCCTGAAAGCAGACAGGAATGGCTCCAGAGGTAGCGTGGCCGAGTGGGGACCAGAACGCATCTCATGTTCACTACCCTCCCATGCCTGATGCTCAGTGGCCCACAGGCACCATTTGTATTGATGTCTTCAAGCAGCAGCCTCCTGGATCTTCCAGGAATCCTGACCCCAAACCTCAGAATCATTTCTGACTGCTTCCTCTCTACCCATTTCTGCTGTGACTCCCTGCCAGTCCCACTTCCCAGTGGGCTTCAGTTTCTCCTGCTGCAAATCTGTCAACAGCAGTTTCCAAGTGCCACACCTGTGGCTCTCAGTCAGTCTCCCCAGTTCCACACACATACACAGCCTTTGATTTACCTCTCCCCTAGTCTACTTCCATGGCTCCTTAACTCCAACACATTCTGCCATGTGCAAAGCAGATGCCACTGGAACCTAAACTAAAAACCCGAACTCACTGCCATTGACTCGATGCCAACTCATAGAGACCCTATAGGATAGGATAGGACTGCCCCTGTGAATTTCTGAGATGGTACCTGTTTATAGGAGTAGAAAGCCCTGCCTGCATCCCACGGAGCTATTTGGTAGTTTCAAACTGCCGACCTTTCAGATTTCAGCCCAATGCATAACTATGTCACCAGAGCAAATGAACTATCTATTATTATTATTATTATTATCATTTTCAAGAGCCCCCTATTCAAAATTAGTGATGATTGAGGGAATTTTTTTAAAAACAGCCCATGGCCTCAAAAAAAAAGTAATATTAATTTGATGGAAGTGGAGAATATTGAAAGCACCCTGGACTACCAAAGGAACAAACAAATCTGTCTTGGATTCAGAAGTACAGCCAGAATGCTCCTTGGAAACAAGGCTGGTCCCTGGAGAAGGACATCATGCTCGGTACAGTGGAAAGACAGCCCAAAAAAAGACCCTCCAGGACACGGATCGACATAGTGGCTGCAACAATGGGCTCAAACAACACAGCAATCGTGAGGATCGCGCAAGACAGGGCAGGGCTTCCTTCTGGTGTACAGTTGGTCGCTGTGAGTCAGAGTTGGCTCGAAGGCACCTTACCAACTCACCTGACCGTTCTAGCATTGTGAGAACAAGGGGAGAGAAGGCAATGCCCTGCCAGAGAGAATCGTGAAGTCACTCTTTAAATTCCTAAGAGTCCATGTGACAAAGAGCTCCATGTTTCTGCCTTTAGACAGTTCACCTGTCCCTGCCCTCAAGTCCAATTGGAGCTGCCCCTGGAGACATCTTTATGGGAGAGAAGGCCTAGTCTTTCTGCCTCAGAGAGGCTGGTGGTTTCAAACTGCTGGCCTTGCGGCGAGCAGCCTCGTGCATAGGCCACTCATGCCAGCAGGACTTTGGTCTTTAGGTGAGAAGAAACGGCTCAGGATCGAGGCAAGTGAGAACACAGGTTCACAGTGCTAAGCTGCTCTCGGTGTGTCTGACCACACTACTGACCTTGACGTAGAGTAGCCAGGGATGTCTGGGTTAGACAGAGCTGTTAAGGCGATGAGTCCACTGCAGTCAAATATGCCTCTCTAAGTTCCATTTTCCCAGGTCCCTGGAGTGGCACAGATGGGTAAGCAACCTCCTACTCTGACGGTTGGCTGTTCAAACTCAACCAGAGGCACCTTTGAAGAAGGAGCTGGTGTTCTGCTTCTGGTGGGGGAGGGTCACCCTATGGAGTACAGTTGTGTTTTACAACACCCAGGTTCACCACGAGTCAGGAGCTACTGACGGACAGGCAGACGGTCTTGGTTTATTAAGCTGATCACGATGAGTTCCTGGCCCTTCCTTTATCCAATTACTCTCAGGATTACAAAGTACATCATTTCCCAATGAAGACCTGACTGCAGAATGAATCACTAGTTCCTTTCCCAAGTTGCTCTAGGTGGCACCGGCATGGAGAGGAAACCAAGGGCAGATAGATCAAGTGAAGATGCAGTACTGTCTCTAGACTAGAGGACTAACCTCTGACACGTGTGCAGGATGCTTTCCAGAGACATGCATTTGCGGCCATGTCAAATGCAGATCCAAGTGCATCGAAGGCAGTCCTTAATTATGGGCGCATGTTGTCCTGTGTTGTCTCATTCGGGGGCTACTGAAGCATAAACCCTCAGGACATCACCCCTTTCTAAAGCGATCCCTATTCCAGCAAACCTAGCGCACAATACAACGCTTTGGCCAATAAGCCGGGACGCCGAGGGAAGAGAGAAGTCCGACTGCAAGGAGAAATACTGTGATTTTTATTGGCTGTCCCGTACATTCAAATCTACGGGGTAAACACCTTAGTGTTAATACTAGTTGTCTAGAATATCTGCATGTGAAGGCTTCTGCTGATTGGGGGCAACCTTTGGGGAGATAAAGAAGCAGGCTTGATTACTGTGTGGGCCTTCAGAAATACGAACAGGAAGTTGAAAACTGCTAAGCCCTGGAAATCAGGACTGCCATTCTTCATTTCAACAGGGTTTCAGTCCTATGAATGCCCAACAGAAATCAACCAAGTGTAAGCCTCTCCCTCCCACCGGGGTAGCTCTTCCTCTCCCCGAATGCATATGGAGCGCACACAATCACTGTTTGGCTACAAGACTGAGAAGCCCTGTCCTTGCTGGGGGTCAGCAGCCCCCAAGCCCTAGATTCCTAGTGGTGTTATTACCCAAGGCCTTTCACCTCCTCTCTTCTGGCTTCTCAATAACCCATATTTTATTGGCTGCGGTTACCTAATGTCCATCTGATGACATTTCGTTTGGGTGCATGAGAAATAAAATGAAAACTGCACTGGGGGCAAATTTGTCCGCCAACAAGCACAGAATCAAGTCACGCTGAGGGTAGAGGGCATACAAGGAGGGCAGGCTGGCTGGCTGGGCCTCCTGCTCTACTGAGGGAAGAGAAAGAGGAGGCGAGTGCTGTTAGCTCATCAACTGCATGAAGTGAGGTTTTTATTGCACAAATCAATGATGTTTACTGCAGAAAAAAAAATGTTTTAATGCACTCAAAAAGAATACAATTTATCCGTCATCCTACATGAAGAGATGGTATTGCCGTTAGTCATCACCAGGGACGTGGACTCATGGCGACCCCCTGCACCTTGGAATGAACCCCCACCTGGCCCTGGGCCATCCCAACATGACCAGCTGCACATCAGACTGAGGCTGCAGGGGACTCTTACTGGCGACTTTTCGTTCTCCGTTCTCTTTTTAAATCTAACCATTTTCTTGACCTGTAATTCACAAACCATACCATCCCAAGTTTTACATGTGTGAAAAAGAGTTGTGCAACCATGGCCGCAATCAATTTTAGATCCTGTTCTTCAGTCTTGGATCCATTATAATTAGCTCCCCTTTCCCCCCCCACCTGCCCCCTTCAACCTCCCCTGTCATCACGCTAAGGAGCTATTCTAGTTACTGCAATCTCTGTAGACTGAATGAGCCTGGGTAGCATATGAAGAAATCATATCCACAAATTAAAAAACCCTAAGACAACAACAAACTATATAAAACAGAGAAAAACCTCAACCCAAAAGAAAACAGAAAAGGAGGAAAACTGGAACTGATTGTCCCACAAGGGCAGTTCTACCCTGTCCTATAGGGTCACTATGAGCTAGAATCCACTTGATTGCAGTGCGTTTGACTTTGGGATTTTTGAGAACAAATTATAAATTACTGTGTTTTATAATCTATAAATATATAAATTTATAATCTAAACAAATTACCGTATAAACTCGAGTATAAGCCGAGGCACCCAATTTTACCACAAAAACTGCATTAAAAATGTGCTGACAAACAGTTTATACACGAGTATATACAGTAATAATTTATAGTTCTATGTAAATATATAAACACACTATAAAATACCCTTCTGGCTTGTCCCCTGAAATTCTAAAAGTCAGAATGCAAATAAGTAAGAGTGAAAATAGAGACCAGGGTGAAAGAAGCCTACCACTGGGGTGGAGATGCATCGACTGCGTTTCCACCATCTGTGTCGGTGGTATCTTGCTTAAGCTAAAGTAGGCTATTGGGGGAACATCGGTGAGGGACTCTGAGCCCCCCACAGCACTGTAGGTAATGGACAGGAGCTGGCCACACCCTTTTCTTCCTTCTCTGAGGCCAATTGTATGGCCACCACTTAAAAAAACTAAAGTGTATATCTAAGTTTATCCTCTATTAATGGTTCCTATTGTGGGCAAGGTTATGGCAACTCTTAGAAGCAAATGCCTCTAGTCATCTTCAAAAATGATTCTATTATAAATATCTCATACAATTCAATGCAGCAGGGACATGGGGAGAGAGACAAAAATGTTATCAACATAAGAGTTTAAGAATCTGGCTAAACTCTAAGTAGCTCTTAGCTTGGACCAATTATTTTCTTCTATGTACATAATAAAGAATATCAGAATCATTTACCTCTATGCTAGCTATTTGCACATTACTATCAAGGAGCATCACTCAAAGTGATTAATATCATTGCTTCAAAATAATTTAAAATATCCCATTACCCACATCTTAGGAAGAAGTAAATTATGACTCAGCTTCTGGCTACATAGTAAAAGCAGCATAGATATGCTTATGTGACATAAGGGAATACTCTCTCACAGATCATTAAAATCCATCCTACCCTAAAATAATGCATAATTCTCCACCGTAGTGAGCACACATAATTAACACAGACAACCACTAACCACACAGCAACAAGCACTTAGAAGGCGGATGCAATCTCTTCTTGATGCTTTGGACAGACATCAATAGAAATACCATCTCCTCCAGGAGAGGCTTCTAGATTATTCCACACAGCTGCAACCATCCCCTCCTCCGAACTGATAATAGTATGTTCTTTCTAAACCATATGCATTTATAGTTCAATGGGTATTACCACCTCCCAAATTGTGCATAAGCTCAGCCCTTAATTAGATCTCCTAAGTGATGATATGAGAGTAAGTCAAAAACAAAACAAAACAAAAACCCTGGCTCCTAGGGTCCCGGTTCACACACGTGCAAGTTTATTCTGCACAAATGTGTTTAAACACATCTCTGCCAGCACTGAGGATCGATCCACAAGCCCCTCCCCCCAAGGAATACTCATGTCTTAGTCTCATGGTCCCTCCAAAACTGAGGTCCTTCCTTGGGTAGTGCCTAGGGTCTGAAAGACAGCTGCCACCACAACGAAAGATCTCATGAAGACAAGGGCTTCTCTCAGAGGCTCTGTTGGGCCCATTAGATTTAAAGCAGAGAGGTCAGCTCAAAAGGTTATTTGGGGGTGGGGGGTAGTAAATTCCAAAGGGGTACTATGGATAGATTTTCTCAAAGAATCTAGGACAATCACAAGGATGATTATGAAGACGTTTTAGGAAAATTGAAAATTGCATTAGTGGGGGGGAAAACGAGGAAAGAAGTGTGAGGAATCTTTTTTACCCCAATCACCTGCTCAGCCTTCAAGGGTTGACAGGGCTAATCTATGCGAATTTTGAAAGGACACCTTACCCCGTCCACTCTCTAGCTCTGCTCTGGTCCCTTCCCATGGGTTTGGTCCTCACACTCATAGGCCATTTCAAGAGAAAACTATGTGTATCCTTCGTGGATCCCCAAACTACCATTTTAACAGTGTAAAATTGAAGAGTGCAGAAGTGCATGGTTTTGTGGCAGTACATTTTGACTTACCCAGGGGTATGTGTGCATTTCTCCCAGGACGAAAATAAAATGGTTATTCAATAACTTCTGTTGCATGAAAGAAAACAGTTTGAAATCTCTGAACCAGAAGAGGCCAACCTCTTTGGGAGAGAGGATGGGAGAAACACAAAGATCTATAGCACACCCCTCCACGTATTGCGAAGTATTATGTACACACTTACTAAGAAGGGTGACAATGGGGTAAATCTGCAGCAAAAGACTTCTTCAAGGTTTTAAAAAGTAAAGGCGTCATTTTGATGGCTACGGTCCATCTGACTGAGTGAGAGGCTCACCCTGTAGGCACACAAGCATTTGACAATGAAAAGAACGACAGAGGCATGGATACTTCAGCTATGATGCTGGTGAAGACCCTACTTAGAAGGAACTGCAAAGATAAAAATGATGAACAAATCAAGCCTTAGAAGCAGAAGAGCCAGAATGTTCCTCAGATACAATAAGGGGGAGACTCTAGTTTTCTTACTATGGACGCGTCGTCAGGAAGAGTTGAAGACATAACCCTGGTTGGTAACCCAGGGGACCAGCCAAAGACCACTGAAACCTTCAGTGAAGTGGACCAAAACAACAATCACAACAGTGACTGGATCATACTGAGTCTCAAGAAGATGCCAAGGGACCAGTTAATAATTTCATTCTGTTATATGTAAGGCTGCCGTGCATCCTAGCCCACTTAAGCACACTGCAAGAAGCATGCAATAAGAATAAACAAAAAATCCAGCTAATAAGACAGTCAGCAAGACTCTTTAGAAGTCAGGCTGACTGGTGAGAAAAGTAAGATAAGGTCATGTGCAAGATCACAGAGTCAGAGAACAGTAAACCCACTCTGGGTCTATGAGGCCCCCTTGAAAAGCAAGAGGGATCACATACGATGAGGTCGAGAGGGCAAGGGCAAGAGTGGGCAAGTCCTCAAGTTCATGTGTAGAGGGAAGAGTATACTTGGGGTAGTTAACATGCTACCAACGGGAGGGGGGGAGGAATTACTCAAAGATGAGAACCCAAGTACAGTGAATAAAAAATAGTCTCATGGAACCAGATGATACTAGTGGTGATACTGCACTTTAAAATCATTGACAAACGAATCCCCTTCATAGTAATTCCAACATGTCAAACGAAGAAAATGATATGAACATTAATTTTAAGAACTGTAATTTCCCGTCTATACAGAATGTATAAAGAAATGGTGTGTGCGTCCTTGAAGGAACTACTTTAAAATGATGCTACCATTCTTTTGAGTTGGAGCACTTAGATTCCAATCACACACACTCAAAAATATTATTTAGAACTACAGTCTAGACATCCACCCCTGGTGCTGAGTTAAGAACCCTTCCTTACTCACACCCTACCACTTAATACAGTCATGCATCTGAAAGTGCCAAATTAATTAGATCCAGATGATGTTCATTTAGATAAAACTTAAAATGCATATACTCTTTCCCAGAGAATATAGGAGAATAATTGCATCTTACAGAGGTAGAATGTAATTGAATAATTAAGTTGCTCTTCCTTTTGTTCCCTTATTTCGAAGGAACTGCAAAAATAAAAATCTGTTTTTATTTCAGCTAGCGGAGGACAAAAGTGGGGGAGAAATAATAAGGATTCTCCCCACTGCATTCTCTGTCCCTCAAGTAAAACTTTTTTTTTTCATTTAAGAGAGGGAAAAAAAGATTCAAGCTGTTCAGTAACTCATGACTGAGTCAATAATTTACACTGTCATAAGCAAGTAATTGACAAAAGGAGAGATGTATTTATTACATAGCGTTGCTTGCAGGTTTTTGTTTGTCTGTGAAAATGCCTAACAGAACTGTTATTGTTTGAAGTTCTGAAATAGCAATGGTATAGTATAATACAGCATAGCACAGCACTGTTCAGTAGAGTCTCTAGTTCACAAATGAGTAAGCAACATCTCAAAGTATCCAATTATGAATGAGTATCAAAGAAACAGACCATTCTCTTAAACAAAGACAGAGCATTGTATAATGTAGTCCACAAGGACAATGTCCTAAATCATACTTTGCTGGGTAGTGACTGGGATTTTAAAAAGCCTGCAAGTGGTCGCCTAGTCAGGCAACTGTTGGTCTCTCCTTGTCAGGAGAAAAGAAAAGTGATGGAAATCAAAGCTGCTCAGAAACCATCAATGCAATGGATGAATAAACCGCACGAGCATCTGTCGCCAAGATCCTGAGACCAGAAGGACTAGATGGTGCCCACTGCCAACTGCTCCGAAAGGAATCACCTTTGAAGGTCCTAGACAGAATGGGAGAAGAATGTTGATCGAGACTCAAACTCATAAAACAAAGATCAGACTTACTGATCAGATGAAGATTGGTGATTCCTCCAAGACCATGACCCTAAGTTAGCCTTCAGGTCTGGAAACGAACTCACCTCAAGGCTCAATCTTCAGCCAAATAAGAGATCAATAAGGGGGGACACTAGCAATCGGACCTACACAGACCTTAATCAACCACTGGAGATCAAAGGGGCACTCTCTATCCCAGGACAGAGTTCCAAAGAGTAAGGAGAGAAAGAGGAATGAAAATAAACACCCAGAGGACATGAGATAAGCGATGCTACATCGCAGGGACTACAATCAATGAGATAAAACAAAATGTGTCTGAATTGTTGAATGGAAAACTGATTTGATCGGTAACCCTCCACCCAATTCACAATAAACGTTTTATTGCATTTTTCAGGTATCAACAGCTCTCTACAAAAGAAGAGAAAAAGGTAGGCAGGATTAGCCATGGGCCCCCACCAGTAGGCTTTTAAAAACAGTGCCAGCACATCATCTTGAAGTCTAGTTGAAATGCCCTTTGAAAATGGTGCCCATTAAAACCTACCTACAATTGTTGGGCTAAACTATCAGCACTCACAAGCAGAGCTTCCTAATGGAATCGTTGATGAGCTAAACTGCTATACTGTCTATGGGCACAAACACTGCCACTTGAGTGGAAATCATCAATGCCATGACCGAGACAAAATCACTTAGTAAGGAAATTGGGAATTTAATTTCAATCAGACGAACAAAAACTGAAGAAGAATGCTTGAAGTGGTAGCATTAAAAACCTCAGCGATTAAAAACATTTGGAACCTGTGCTTACCCTTCAAAGGCATTTGTTGCCATGGTTTTAACAGACCTCTGAGAGCTTCAGCTGTGTCCATAGGAGCCGCCAAGAAATAGGGGTTCTACACTGATTTCATTTGTCAGGTGCATTTTGTCTTCGTTTTCTCCAAGATACAGATTATTTGGCAAAGAAATATAATCATCACCACAGCCATTTTGTAGGTAGAAACACTATGATGTTACTTTTCCAAGCCCTTCTCCAACGGCACACGTGTGTGCATACAAACACTGCATTGTCGCATGACCGTATGAAAGCGTCACAAGCAGGTGAAATTGGGAATGAGGATGGCCTGTTTGCCTGAAATGCAGTGGACACATCTTGTGTTTCGCAAACATGTTGAATGCCGTTGTTGTTCTTGCAGGAGAACTGGGGGTCCAAGGCCTGGCTTCATGTTTTTAGGTGCCATCCAATTGGATCCAACTCACAGGGACCCCCAAACATTGCCCAATCCCGCATCACCCTCACAACAGCTGCAATGATTGGGCCAATTCTTGCAGCCACGGTATCAGCCCCTCTGTTTTGCTGACTCCCTACCTAACCAAGCATGATGTCTTTCTCCTTGGATCAGTCCCTCTTGATGACAAAATCAAAGGCAGACTAAGTCTAGCCACCTCAATTCTACGGAGCATTCTGGCTGCACTTCTTCCAAGACAAATGTGTTCGTTCTTCCGGCAGTTCATTAAATATATTCAATATTCTCTGCTCCTTTGACCCTGGAGCCCGAGTGGCACAGTGTTTACGAGTTGGGCTGCTAGCCTCCAGGTCAACAGTTTGAAACCTCCGGCCACTCCTCCAGAGATAGAAGAGGATTTCTAGTCCCATAAATTTGCAGTCTCAGAACCCCACAGGGGTGGCTCCTCCCTGTCCTACTGGGTCACTGTGAGTAGGAATTGCCTCAATGGCAGTGAGTGAGCTGCCCATTTGAATGCATCGATTCTTCTTCAGCCGTCCCTTATCGTGGCCAGCTCTCCCATGCACGCAAGAAATTGAAGATGTCGTGGTTTGGATCAGGTGCACCGCAGTCCTCAAGGTGATACCTGCGCTTTTTAATACACTTTCAAAAAGTCTTTTGCAAAAGCTTTGCTAAGTGCAATTCATTATTTGATGTCTTGTCAACTACTTCTGTGGCAAAGTTACCAATAGCTGGGGGCAAGACTGTTCTTGGACTATATGCTGATTAGTAACATTTTCCTTTGAAATCTAGCTAGTGGAGCAAGAGTACTCAGGAAAACGTCCCTGCTCCTCCGCCTTAAAAGTCTGACTTCTGTGTTGCACACCATGCATTATTGCCAAGTGATGGAGAGTGGAAAACAGAGGTGGCAAAACGGGAGTAACTGGTGAGCTCCGGGTCACAAAAGGAATCTGTGGACTCCCACAGTATGAAAATTTTGCAAAAGTAGACAAAAAATACACGTGGGTCTTGTTTAAGCATCACAAAGCGACCTCTATTTGTTTCTGTGGTTTCCTATTTGGACAGCTTAACTCATAGGAGCCAACGTGCTCTCTTTTACATCAGAAGCTTCCAGAGAGTCCAGACGATCCTTATTGGGCTCATTTGTAATTTTCCAGGTACCAGGGCCTTGAATGTACACTTCTGAAGGAAAGATGATTCTTACAAGATTTGGGTAACATCCCGAGGGGAGGAAGTATGACCAGAATGCTCCTTAGAGACAAGGGGGCAAGACTTCATGCTGTCAGGTAAAACCAGTCCCTGGAGAAGGACATCGTGCTTGGCCAACTGAAAGAGCAGGGAAAAGAGGAAGACACCCAGGAGAGGGATTGACACCATGGCTGCGACAACAGGCTCAGACATAGGCACACACATGAGGAGGGGGCGGGACCAGGCAGTGTTTCCTTCTGTTGTGCACAGGGTTACTGTGGGTCACAACCAACTTGATGGCCCCTCACAACACAAGCATGAGCATCAAGAGGAAGTTTTTTTTAGTTACTTCTCTATTATTAATAATGTATGACCTGCAGGCAGCACAGAAACTTTACTTTCCGCTGAGTTGCGCCATCATTGAAGAAATGGTCTCAAAGCCCCACCTCCATCCCGGACTGTTGCTCTGGATGCTGGACCACTCCACCTGCATCACCAGCTCTCACCTCAAACTGCCCATGACGGGGCTTGAACTGACGAGGACATTTGTCCTTCCCCCTCTGTGCTTCAGGCTCTATTGCTTCTCTCTCCCACATACTCCACCTTTCAATGGCTGCCGACTCTTTCTTTAGAATCTCTTTCATTCTCCTCTTCCTTTTATCCCATGGCACAAATACCAAAAGTCCAGCTTTGGGGCATGTATAAGCTATTTCAAAGGAGGCCCAGTGATACGCAGGGTTAAGCATTTGGCTGCCAACTGCATGGTTGGTAGTTCCAACCCATCAGTTGCTCCACAGGAGAAAGATGAGGCTGTCTGCTTCCATAATGATTTACAGTCTAGGGAACCCTGTCAAAGGTCCCTGTCAAAATCAACTCAAAGGCTGTGGCTTGGTTGGGTTTAAGCCAACTGAATATTAGCCAAATCAGTCTGCATAGGTGAAGGCTCTCCTTGTCTAGTCTCTCCTGTGTGTCTCTGGAAGATTATTTCCATCAGAGACTGGTTCCATCATAGCTTTCCCGCGCTCGAAAGAAGTCAATAGTTCTGAGTTGTTCAAAGGCCACAAATGATCCCAACCTCTCTTACATTCTTTTGCTTCATCACGGAGGGACCGATATGTACAAAGTCTTGATTTGGACATTACCTTTGAGAAGCTCACAGTCAGTAAGAAAGAGGCCACACATATACAAATATATGCCCTACAAGATAGCAGGGCCCAAGCAATATAGAGGCCCACTGAAGAGTAACCTTCTACTTCAACATCAGAGAAGGTTTAATGGCAGTTCCCTTGAGTAGGATAAGGTTGTATAAAGGCAAATAAATGGGGGGTGGGGTTGCAGGAAAGAAGGGGAATGGCCATCTATGAGGATCAGTAAATAGTACAGGGCCTGCTTCGGAGAGAGAAATGATGATTTTCAAACAATGAGGAAGAAAAACTAGAGAAATCCTGTGGAAAACCTTGAAGCCATGGGGGATTGTTCCATGGACCGTAGAAGTCACAAAGGAGTCTGTGCAAAGCACTGACGTGACTCCTGGCTTCCTTTAAGAACATTCACACGATGGCAATGTGCACCTTGATGATAACTCGTTTGGTTTGGTCACAATGAAATATTCAAAACAAAACAGGAAACCAGGGTCACTGGTTTGCTGGGTAATCCGAGAAGTCTTCTTTCTCAGGGATCTGAACGACACAGAGCCAGCCAAGCAAAGACTTCGGTGTTATAAGAAAGGGCAAGTTGGAGCCACTCTTGCTGGCTTCGGACTCATGTGTGAAGAAGAGACACGTTTGGTGTGTTGGGAGGGAAAGAAGAAGACCAGTGTCATGGAATTGCCACGAGTGAGGGAAAGGTCAAGTGGAGGAAGAGTCTGTAAGACATCATAAGCCATAAGAAGGAAACTGGAGTTCATACCTCATGCATGAAGGATTTAATCAGAACACCATCGGATCTGATTAATGGGTCCAGAACAGCATTCCTGCTTTTCGTGGGGCTAGACGGCAGAGGGAGAGCCCTGCTGGTGCAGTGGGCATGTGTTGGGCTGCTGGTCATAAGGTCAGCGGTTAGAAACTACCCCTCTCATACACTCACAAGGATTATTCTACCCTGCCCTGTGGGGTTTTGACTCATAATTGACTCAGTGGCAGGGAGGTTTTTTGGAGACTCAAGAGGGGCGAGTGAGTACCCAGGAAACCCAACATTCAGCATTTTTATGTGGATATAGTGCCAGGATTTTAATCCTGAGCTCCATCTTTGAAAAGACTCCAAGAATACACAGTTACATGATGAAGAGAGTGGCTGGGGGTCTCTTATGTCCCTGGAACACTCTGCTGGCCTTTTCTAGCCCGGATGCCTGCGGAGCATGTCTAGTCAGGCCAGAGGGTGGAGAAATCTCATTGGATACAAAAACTAAGCCACCTGAGGGAGCAAAGGTGAATCTCCTTTAATAGATTCTACCAAGTGGATGGAGCCCACTGAATGAGGCTGAGGTTCTTTCTGGGGGGGAAAAACAAAATCTTTGCAGCTGTCGCAGGAGCTATCCAGGGTGCTGGATAACTCAGCCTTGGTAGGTGGGCCCAGCTGTCGGTTACCCATGTTGGACCTAAGGGTCCCAGGGCATGGCACTCAATAAGCCTCTATGCCTTGTGCCAGGGCCTCCTGAGCGATGCCTGTGTGATCGATCTGAAGCATCTTCTACCTATGGCACAGAGACAGATTATGAAGCGGTATGGGGAACCTCATGGCCTTATGAAATAATGGACTGGGGAGCTCAGGGGTCCTGCTCTGACTACCCAACCTGCTCATATAATTCCTCCCAGTGTCTGTGCCTAAACACGCAATCGCAGCAGCCCTGCTTCTCCTCCACCCTCAATGATTCATGAACTCACAATATACCCAGCCTCCCCTTTTCCCTGAAATAATGTCCTTGACTTGGCTTTTAAAAAGATGATGACTGGAAGCCATGACTCAATTCTTGAATAATAAAGTTTGTGCCCTAAGCAGTGGATGAAAAGTTGTATGCTTTCAATTCCAACCCTTTACCTCTTCAACTAAAACACTCGGCACACTATTTGAGTCTGATGACTACTCGTTTCTAACACTCTTCCGAAGTCACGAGACAATGTCAAGGAGCTGCTGCATCTTCAGGACTTCCCGTCTGCATGTCAGGCCCCGCACTGTCCTCCAACATGTCTGCAGGGCAGTGTGCTTGGTAAAGGGCCAAGGGAGAGCAGCAACCCTTCTCGGTTCCAAGTTACCGAGACACGAGTGAGAATATGCAGCTAGAAACCCTTAAACTTGCCCTTTTAGACACACAAACAAAGCAAATACCGGAAACTCGGTTAAAGCACAAAGGATATAAACTACACAGTCTAAGACTAGTACCAGTGTCCATCTGTCAGTGTGCTGGACTGTGGTGGCTTGAGTGCTGGAAGGAGGCTGACCCATGGGGTACCCATGAACTGGAGTTGAATCATCAAACAAAATCATGGCCCAGTTATGCCTTTCTTGAAACTAACAGCCAATCAATTTTGTCTGCCTTTATAGTCTCACAACTTTCCACACTCTAGATTACCTCCTGGTCTTCACAGTCACTCCTTCCTGTGAGCGTACACCCACTCCCTCTTCCTTCGGCTGGCTTTCTAGGTGTACCCTACAGGCCTAGTTTTAAATCAACAACGGCCACCGGAACAGGGTGAAATCCAGACTCCGCCCAGAGCCCACCCTCAGTCCTGTGGAAACACTGGCTACATGGAAAGTCCTTGTACCTGCAGGGCCTTGTAGTGTTCCCATGAACAGTGCTATGGAAGGACTAGAGAACTCCATGCTCTTTAACCTTCTGCCCTAACTCGAAAAGTTCATGAGCCTACTTGGTTCTAAGCTTCTTTCAGAGCATTGCACTCACTTGAACAGTCTTCATGTAAGTGACTTCGCAACTTAAATAGAGGAGCCAGTTTGTGTGCTCCGCTGCTAACCCAAAGGTTGAAGGTTAGAGTCCACCTAGAGGCACCTTGGGGGGAAAAAGGTCTGGTAATCTCCTTCCCCCAAAATCAGCCGTTGAAAATCCTATGGCTTTAGGGGAAAAGATAACACAAAATCATGGAGCACAGTTCTACTTGGATGGACCTGGGCTCATTATGGGTTTGTTTGGGGGTTTGTCGTTGTTATTTTTCCTCATCATGATATAAGATGTTTCTGAAGCCAGGTAGAAATTGCATTTTTATACAGAACCATTTCAATGACATCCTATCATTGGTATGCGCATACAGGATGGAGGTAACTGATACATATATCAATCAGAATATTTTCAAAAATATTTCAAATTTAGATAATGCCACACCCAAATAGCATCTATTTGATAAGCTAATGTTTTCTTCAGTGATTTTTTTTCTATTCTGTTCAAATATTACCTGTCTTGATACTTTAATGCTTAGAGAAAATTTTAAATTTATGTGAATTTATAAAGTCTAAGGCAAATATGACAGTAATACTTTCTGAGATTTTCCCTATTATTCCTTGGAGAAAGGTCATTTTTACTCTCAATTGCAATAAATTCATATTTCTAACAGACTGTATTGTCCTTTGTCACATTGACATTTAGGTGGGTTTTTCTTTTCGTAATCTTTATCGTACAAAGCGTTCTTTATCAATACTGACTTGCCTTTCTAATTTTAGCTGAAGTACAGGAGTCCCTGGGTGGGTGGCACAAATGGTAAAGTGCTTGCTACTAATCAACGGTTAGCAGTTAAAACTGACTCAGAAGTGCTCAGGAGAAAGGCCTGGTGACCTGAAAGACCACAGACAATGGAAACCCTATGAAGCACAGGTCTATTCTGACATACGTAAGATGACCATGAATGGAATTCCACTTGATAGCAACTGGGTTGGTTTGCTTCTGTGGGTTTGTTTTTATCGTGAGTACAAATATATCATCTCCCCAAATAAATTGTAGGATTTGTAAGAGTATGAATTAGGTCTTACATAGCTCTTGAATCTCTTCAAAACATCTCACAGGGAAGAAGTAAGAGCACAACAAATATGAATAATCACAACCTTCGATTTAGTAAACAGTGATTATTGTTCTGTACTTTTAAGGAGGAGTCACATTACGACACACCAGCCAAATCTTGTCATAAAGTGTCATTGGTAGATAGCCACACCTGTTAATTTACATATTATTGGCAGCTGCTTTCCAGCTACAATGGCATCGTTGAGATGCTGGGGTCCGAAGGTGGCCGGTAAGGCTGGAAACACTCACTATCTGGCCTTTTACAGAAAAGGTGCTGATCCCTGCTTGAAAGCATTTTTATAGGTGAGGAAATTCAGTCTCAGATAAAGGGTTCTTCCGAGTTTGTAGGTGAACCTGCTGTAAAGGTTAATGCTGTGTGTCTAGTTGACAGGTCCAGTTCTCAGTGGTTTGTCTGTTGTGATTTAGTGAGTCATGTAATGCAGTGTGATGATGTATTTATTCCCATGATGATATCTGATAAGAGTGTAATAACCTCCATGATGAGAACAGCTATAAACCGCCCACCAGTGGAAAAGGAGTTTCCTCAGGGAATGTGGTGTGCTACCTGTATATGGACATTCTGGCAAAGCTCCCTGGCTTTTGCTTGGTCTAGATCCTGCATCAGCTGACCTCCAGTGCTTTGGATTGGAGCTAAGGACTTGCCTTGGGATTCATTCGTCTCCACACCCTATGAGCAAGCAGCTTGATGTCTTACTTGCTCATCCTGGGTGAGACAGCCTCTACCATTTGTTAGTCAGCAGCCTGTCATCTGATCCACCAGTCTTGAGTTCATCAGTACCTACAGCTACTGATGAATTAAAAGGAGCCTCCATCCAACATCTGATCCACAAACTTGGAACTTCTCAGCCTCCAAAAACCACATAAGTCATTTCCTTGATGAAAAATCGCTCTCAGTGTATATATATGTATATATACTTCACTGGTCTTCCTAGAGAACTCAAGGACTCAGCCTAAGACAATCTGTCTTCTAAATTTACCTCTCTCAGATGGTTTGCCACTACCACAGTCAATGTCTGCCAAACATAAGTGTTTTAGATTTTATAAAATCCAATGAACAGTGAAATCACAAATGAAGATAACTGTCAAAAGATCTTTAAGGGCTTATGCTACCAGAAACCAAAATGTAAATTTAATTTTTGCTAAATGATGGGAGCATTAGCTAGTAAAATTAAATACTATATGCATTTATAGCCATGTTTGTGGAAAATGGAGTTAAAAGTAATGAAGTAGATTTTCTAACACTATTTTTGAGGTCTGTGTGTGTGTGTGTGTATGTGTGTACTGAAAAGAAACTCTGGTGATGTAGCAGTTACACATTGGGCTACCAACCCCAAGGTTAGCAGTTCAAAACCACCAGCCAGCTCCTCAGGAGACAGACAGTGCTTTCTACTCCTGTAAAGAGTTATAGTCTCAGAAACTCACAGGGGAAGTGCTATCCTGTCCTAGAGGATCACTCACTATGGGTTGGCATTGACTTGATGGCAGTGAGTATTTTATATACAAAAAAGCATCACCATCAAGTGGATTCTGACCCCTAACAACACCAAGGAGAGAGCAGAACTGCCCGTGGGGTTTCCAAGCCTGTCACCCTATGGAAGCTGAGTGTCACATCCGCTCTGTGAGGAGGTGGTGAGTCTCAAACCACCAGCCCCTGTACCACCAGGCCTCCTTATGCACAGGTCACACACACAGGTGTTATACACATATCACCCTCTATTTTAACTAGGGCTTATTATCACAGAATGCCTTTAATTTTATAATATAATACCAACCAATCAAAAAAAGTCAAAACTTCACAGCAAGATTTCTAAAAGATAGTGAAGGTAATGCGTGTCCAGGAAAATGCATCCACCCAGGTGACCTTACACACTTCATTATGAAGGTAGACACGCTACCTTACTAAGCTATGAATAGCTAAGACTATGATCCAATTGGTCATGAGAGGGAAAATTCACAGAATGGACCATCCTGAAGTTTTGGTCACACATCAGAGGAACGAAGAGGGCAGCAAAAAGTTTATGAGAGTCCCTTCTTCCGCTGGTGGATTTGAACTGCTGACCTTAGAAGACCAGCTCATAATCCACTATGCTATCAGGACTTTCTACTTCTTCCATCAGCATCTATAGACTCTGGTTTTCACCTGGGTTTTTCGAGAGAGAATTAAACTACCTACACTGAAAGCATTGTTAGTGTTTCTAAACTAAGAGTCGCTGAAGCTGAGAAAGCAAAGAACAGAAAAGGATGCCCCAATAGTTAGACAAAAACGAAGTCCGGATGGCACGGTGGTTAAGTACTCACTTGCTCACCAAAACAGTGACAACTAGTCCCACGAGAAAGATGTAGCACTCTGCTCTGCTCAAGAGGACAGCTGGGAAATCCCAATGGGACAATTCTACTCTGCTCTATAGGGTGGCTATGTGTGGTAGTTATATAATCTGGTGTCAATTTGAGGGTTAATAGTGTACGGGTGGAGTCTAGACTGTCAATCAAGATACAGCTAATGAGGCCTCTGTGTGGGCATGACCTTCTGAGGATTCTGGGAAACTCCTATTTTTCCTCCTGGGAGGTGGGAGACACTCTTTCGGCTCACTCCCTGTGAAACATTTCTGAGGAGAAGCCACATGAAGCTACCGTGAGGCAGTCAGAGTTTCGGACCTGATGGAACCATGTGGAGACCCCTGCCAGCTTTGAGATGCTTCCAACACTACTGGATTCACAAGACTTCCAGCCCACTGGCCTGTGATCTTCCTGTATTCAGTGTCTTGCATGTGTTTCCTGAGTCTGAAAAGGACTTTATAGATTGGTAAAGGACATATGGGCTAATATAGGACTTAAGGACTTGATCTGGACTGGGTTGGGATGTTTTCTCCATATTCAACTGCTCTTGTATATAAACCTCTTTCTTATACACATATGAGTGTGTATGAATTTGTTTCTCTAGTCTAACCAGACTAACACACTATGAGACAAAAATCACTCCATGGTAAAGGTTTTGCTGAAGTTTTATGCTTTGGGCATTAAAACCAAAAATAATAATAATAATAATTTACTTTAAATCACTTAGGTCCTGTGAGACAGAGAATATTTACCACAGATATTTCACACACACACACACACACACACAAATGAATAAACTCACTGCCATCAAGTTAATTCTTACCCATATGACCATTAGGGAGGGATAAAACTAGTCCTAATGGTTTCTAAGACTGCAACTCTTTACAGGAGAAGAAAATCTCATCTTTCTCCTGTGGAGCAGCTGGTAGTTTTGAACTGCTGACCTGTTGATTAGCAGCCCAATGTGTAACTAACTACTCTGCCAACAGGGCTCCTCAGCACTGATATTTTAGATACCAAAAGTTATGGATAGTTCCCCCACAGTATCCTATGTAATATGACAATATAGATAGTTGAAGCAGAAATACAGCTTTCCTCTAGTTTCTAAATGCTTCCTCCGCCCCCCACTATCATGATCCCAATTCTGCCTTGCAAGTCTGGCTAGACCAGAGAATGCACACTAGTATAGATAGGAACTCGAAACACAGGGAATCCAGGGTGGATGATCCCTTTAGGACCAGTGGTGTGAGTGGTGATACTGGAAGCGTAGAGGGAGAGTGGGTTGGAAAGGGGGAACCGATTACAAG
>NW_022107431.1:16574687-16596156 GCF_000313985.2 Echinops telfairi
TTGTACTGTGTTGGTTTGTGTGTTGCTATGATGGTGGAAGCTATGTCACTAGTATGTCAAATGGCAGCAGGCTTACCCAAAATGAACGGGTTTTAGTGGAGCTTCCAGACTAAGGACAGACAATAAAAAAGGACTTGGTTCCCATTTCATAAGAAGGAGCCACAGAAAACCTTATGCATAGGTTTGAAACACGGTCAGATACGGAAGGCCTATTGAATGGAAGTAGCACTTTGTCCTAGATAGTGCCGGAGGGTGGGCCCTGGGTCAAAGGACATTTGAAATGTGACTGAGGAGGAGCTGTTTTCTTGGAGTGGAGGTGACCTTGGTGACGAGAAGCAGGTATGGAGCCATCAGGATCTTCATTTGCTGACAGGTAAGGAAAAACAGCTGCAAGAATCTGCTAATGATCAGAATTTGGAATGTATGACTCCAGGAAAATTGGAAGTCATTAAAAGTGAAATGGAATGCATAAAGATCAAGATCCTAGCCATCAATGAACTGAAATGGATTGGTACTGCCATTTTGAATGCAAAATCATATGATTTACTATGCTGGGAATAACACAACCAAGAGAAATGACTTGGAATTCATTGCCAAACAGATCATTGCAAAATCAATCATGAAGTATAATGTTGTCTGTGATAGGATTATATCTATCCACCTTCAAGAAAATTCAGTCACTAAAAATATTATTCTGTTTTATACACCAGCCCAAAAAACTAGTGATGAAGAAATTGAAGAATTGTACCAACTGCTTCAGTTGGAAGTTGATCTCATGATGCATTGATAATTACTGGCAATTGGAATGCAAAAGTTAGAAACAAAGGGGAAAGAGTGGTTGGAAAATATGGGGTTGGTGATGGAAACAAAGACTTCTGAAAAACCAACAACTTGTTCATAGAAACTATGCTTTTTCAACAACACAACAGGAGACTATACACATAGACTTCCCCAGATGGAATATGCAGAAATCAAATGGGCTATATCTGTGGGGAGACACAATGGAGAAGCTCAATATCAGCAGCTAAAACTAGATTAGGGGCTGACTGTGGAACAGACCATCAATTGCTCCTATGTAAGTTCAGGATAAAGCCAAAGAAAATTAAAAACAAGTCCATGAGAGCCAAAACATGACCTTGAGTCTATCCTATCTGAATTTCAAGAACAGATTTTACCAATTGAACACTATGACAGAAGACCCGATGAGCTCTGGGAGGACATCAAGAATATCACATATGAAAAAAACAAGCGGTCATTAAAAAGACAAGAAGGAAAAAAATCAAAGTGGATGTCAGAAGACACGCTCAAACTTGCTCTTCATCGTAGAGTAGCAAAAGCAAATGGAAGAAATGATGAAATCAAAGAGCCTAATAGAAAACTTATAAGGGTAGCTCAACAAGACAAAGACAAGTATTATAATGAAATATGCAAAGACCTAGAATTAGAAAACCAAACAGGAAGAACATGTCAGGATATCTGAAACTGGAAGAACTCAAGAAAAAAATCAAGACTTGAGCTGCATTCTTGAAAGATTCCAGGGGCAAAATATTGAATGATACAGGAAGTGTCAAAAGAAGATGGAAATAATATACATAGTCACTATACCAAACAGAACTTATTAACCTTCCACCATTTCAGGAGGTACCAGGTGAATAAGAAACAATGGTGCTGAAGAAAGAAGTTCAAGCAGCACTGAAAGCATTCACCAAATCCAGGCCCCAGGAATTGATGGAATACCAGTTGAAATCGTTCAGCAAGCTGAAGAGGCACTGGAAGCACTCACTTGTCTATGCTAGGAAATTTGGAAGAGAGACACTTGGCCAATTGACTAGAAGAAATGCAAATTTTTACCTATTCTAAAGAAAAGTGACCCAACAGAAAGTTCAAACTCTAGAACCATGTCACTAATCTCACATGCCAGTAAAATTTTGCTGAAGATCATCCAACAGTATATTAAAGATCCAGCAGCAGTGCATTTACAGGGATCTCCCAGGGGTTGCCAGATTCAGAAAAGGACTTGAAATAAGGAATATTATTGCTGATGTCAGATGGATCTTGGCTGAATGAAGAGAATATCAGAAAGATATTTACTTGTGTTTTCTACACCATGCCAGGGCATTCAGCTGTGTAGATCATAACAAACTATGGACAACCTTGAAAAAAAATAGGAATTCCAGGCCACTTCATTGTGCTCATGAGGAAATTGTACATGGATGAAGAGGTGGTTATGCAAACAGAACAAAAAAATACAGTAGAGTATCAAATCAGGAAAGGTGTGCGACACGGTTGTATCTTCTCATCATACTTATTCAATCTGTCTGCTGAATAAATTATCAGAGAAGCTGGATTATATACAGAAGAGTGTAACATCAGGATTGGAGGAAAGCTTATTAACAATCTGCGATATGCAAATGACACAACCTTGCTGTGAGGACTTGAAGCACTTGCTGAGGAAGATCAAGTATTGTAGCCTTCAATATGGATTACAACTTAATGTAAGGAAGACCAAGATCCTCATAACCGAACCAATAGGTAAATGGAGAAAATGGAGAACTTGCCAACGATCATGGTTTTCTTGGATCCACAATCAATGCTCATGGAAGCAGCAGTCAAAAAATCAAAGGATGAATTGCATTAGTTAAATCTGCTACACAAGACCTCTTTAGAGTACCGAAGATCAAGGATGTTACTTTGAGGACTAAGGTGTGCCTGACCCAAACCATGGTGTCTTCAAGGGCCTCCTATGCAATGTGAAAGCTGGACATTGAGTCAGAAAGACTACAGAAGAAGAGAGGCATTTGAATGATGGTCCTGGAGAAGACTATTGCAAGTACCCTGCTAAAAGCACAAGTCGATCTGTCTTGAAAGAAGGAAGCCCAGAGTGCTCCTTAGAGGCAGGGATGACAAGACTTTGTCTCACATACTTTGGACATGTTATCAGGAGAGACCAGTTCTTGAAGAAGGACACCATTTTTGCTTGAGTAGAGGGGCAGCAACGGAGAGGAAGACCCTCAAGGAGAAAAAGTGACACCGGGGCTGCACCAATGGGCTCTCACACAGGAACGATTGTGAGGAGGGCACAGGATCGGGCAGTGTTTCATTCTGCCATGCATAATGTCACTCTGGGTCAGAGCCACCTCGATGTCACCTAACAAGAGCAACATCCAAAGGGCAGGTCCTTGGTTGAGAAATCAAAGAGAAAGAAGAGGAGGAAAAGGATATCTGGTTGGTACAACTAGAATTGGTCTGAAGGAGAAATCAAAACAGAATATTTACCTAGACAAGGCCAAGGTAGAGAGACAATTCTATATAGAAAGTAATTACCCCAGTATGCATGTCCACGGGCTGTTAAGAAATCAATGTGCCCAACTACTGAAATTCTCCTCTTGCAGAGATAGTTGGTGCTATTTAGTCTTTTCAAAGAGAGGAAGGGTAAAATGCTCAGCCTCTGATTCCCTGGCCTTTGTCAACGCCTCCTGCGATCCAATCTCTCTTCCAAAATCCCCCCAAAAAAGCATTCAGAGGTCTACTGAATATCGGTGTTTTACACAACTCATTGCTTCAATGTTTTCCTTCTTTGCTCCATCAGGTCTTAGAAGCAAAATTGAAAGAAGTGGTTTTCAACACACTATTACCTTGAATACTTCTCTTGAAGAAGGCCTTACAGCCCTCGCAGGACCAGACTCCATAATGGTAGCCTGAGGCATAGTCATTGCACACAGCGCAGTAGCGAGTCTCCTTGGCAGTTTCCAGGGCCATGTTTCCCTTGTCACCAGTACTAGCCAAGCTCTCTCTGCCACCCTGGCGCCGGTTATCTGAATTTGGCCTGGAAAAAAAATAAGAAGAGAGTGGAAGAAAAAAAACAAAACAACAACAGAAAAGAAAAAAAAAACAAAAACCAGTGAATCCATTAACATTCAAAAAGCAGAACATGCACCCTCTTCTAAAGAATAAGAGGCCTAGGAGATGTGGCAGGTCCACTTTATTCTGACATTTTGAAAGATGAATCATAATGTAAGCTAATCTTTCATTACCTCTTGCTGTCTGTTGCAGCAAAAGGTGTTTACCTATTATATTAACCTTGAGAGGGAAATTGTTTCCTGCAAACTTGCTTTACAAATGGACTTCCCTACCCCAGAATATATTAGCCAGATTTTATTCAATAACAAAAAATGAAATTAGCTGGTCTCTAACAACTTATTAATTTCCTCAGGGATTCAAAATTAATTCAGAACCATTAAGGACTCAAGCTTATTCAAATTCTAGACCACCCTACAGGTGTACAGAGGGCAGAGACACAACATACAATAGCTAGAGCACTGGAAACTCAGATGAACTCATACACAATATGGAACAAGTATGAAAACATAACAATTCAAATGTTTATGCCACTGCTACCAGGTCACCCTAACTATGAGTCAGAAGAGATTCAACAGCACCTCACAACAACAAGCCTAGGAATCTGTTGTATCCTTTGATAGTCGGAGGAAACAATTCTTCAACACTCATATTGAAATAGGCGCAGAGAAAGCAAACGTGGAAAGAGCCGATCATGCATGAACGGATCATTGGCACACATCCCAATACCAAGAATTCATAGGGGAAGCAAACCCCAACAGGGCCTCTGAAAATGAGCAGTCAGAAGGCTGTGGAAGAGCTAAGGGAATGGGGGAGTTAAAAGCTTCGAAATGGGGAGAGTGATTCAGAAGGGGAGAGTGATTGGTTGGGTCAAGCCGGGCAAAGAGGGATGTCCAAATGATGTCCTAATAAAATGTTTGGGGGAGAAAAGGGTGGGGGTGGGGGCCAGAGCAAGTAAAGTTGGAGTTGGCAAAGAGGACACCCAGAGCAAGGAGTCCCAGGAGATAGGTCTTACTTAGGGCACAGCCAAAATTCAGAAGTGTGAATGGGAATGAAGATTAATGAAGGCCATCCCTTTGAGAAGTTGGAGGGTAATGGGAACAGAAAGATGAGAATATTGCAACGACAAAGGGAGCTATTTTAGAATGGAAGCGAGCTTGCAGAGGTCTCCGGCAGAGCGGTGGAAACATGCCTAGAGAGAGGGTGGAGGGAGAGAGCGAATGGTGGATGGTAGAGAGGATACACGACAAGAACTATCAGAGCAGTTAGCAAGAACACTAGATCAGTTGGGATTAAAGACACAGAAGAAAGAGTGCTGAAGAAGAGACCTTGAAGAACAGGAAGGAAGGAGCTAAGGAAAGAAGTAGCTAAGGATAAGTTCGTCTCTCACTTGAGCAGAGAATCAATAGATCCAGGTTTGCTGGGCATGTGCAGCCCAATAAAAAAGGTGTAAGAGACTTAGAACCTCCTCAGAGCCAGGCATAGTGTCTGTGTGTAATTAGCACTCAATAATATCCTTATTAAATGAATGGAGAGAGTGTTTCAGGGTAGAAATGAGGTAGAAAGATATTGGTTGTATAGATGAACTGAAGTTGTTTTTTTTTAATCAATGAGATTTTACTTAAGTAAAGAAATCTAAGATGAGATGCAGAAGCCTGTTGAATGATTAAGTCCTTGGCCGCTGACTGAAAGGTCAGTGGTGCAAATGCATAACTCCTAGCAGCCCTTTAAGACAGACTAGAACTGCCCCTTAGTGTTCTCAAGGCTGTCAATATTTCAGGAAGCAGGCTGCCACATCTTTGTCCCATCGAGTGACCGACTGGTGGGTTTGAATCACTGACTTTTCAATGAGCAACCAATAGATTAACTATTGCCCTCCAGGGCCTCCTCCTAGAAAGATTTCAGCCTTGGGAACCCCATGGAGCAGTTTGACTCTTTCCCACAGAGTGGCTTTTGAGTCAGCAATGGGTTAATTATTTAAGACGGGAAACACAGACTTGAAGACAAAACTCCCAGGGTCTCTTGGCAAAAAGGAAGCTGGTGCGGCTACCTTCGATTTCCCACTAAACATAAGCCACCCACCCTGATGCGCACTGGCACTGCCTGTTCTTGTACAGCACTTCCTTGCTCACTCCCAAAGGCCGTCCACCGTGTATTTTCCAGGGTAGTTTTCAAAGGACAGTTGCCATCACATTCACAGAGCATCAGCTGCCAGGGATGAGTAGGTCCAACTTTACAAATGTTTCCATTTGCCATGACTTAGCTCTTAGGTTGGAAACCTCCAGTAGGACTAGGATCCCTTGGGCATATTGTTTAATGACCTTTGGGCAGCACTGGTCCCCGGTCCTCCATTCTACTTCATGTTCTTCTGCTTATCTCATTCCATTTCATCACTGTCCTGTTGAACTCACCCCAATCAACCTCAAATCTTTTTCCTGTTTGTTGATTCATGGTTCATGCATGATTTGAAGGCAGCAAGAAGCAGCCGTGAATATGTAACTATAGACGCTTAGTGCTCTTGGGGACGGCTGGTGTTCTGCAAGCATGAAATTGGTAGGCCCAGTATCCTGTAAAACCTGTCAAAACCATGTGCCACAAAAGAATTGCGTTCTAGCGTTTTCAGTGACTGATTTTTTTTTTCAAAAGTAAGGATCTCACCTGCTCTTTCTTCAAAGGTACCTCTGAGTGGACTCAAACCATCAACCTTTTGACTTGATGCCCTTGCATGTTACCCTTCTGTACCACCCCAGGTTCTCTTCTGTGTCTCATAACCAAACCCAACCAAGCTCATTGCCATCGAGTACATTTTGACTCACGGTAACTACTAAGGACAGAGTCCAACGGTCTCATCAGGTTTCCAAGGCTGGGGTCTGGGTGGAGCCTGACTGCCACGTCTTTCTCCTGCAGAACCACTGCTGGGTTCTGTCTGCCTCGGTTAGCAGCAAAGTGTTTGCCCACTGCACGACGAGGACTCCAGCAGTGTCTTATAAACCAAAAGCCCAAACGCACAGTTCTGGACTTGGTTCTGACTCACCGCATTCCTAGAACAGAGTAGAACCGACCCCACAGAGCTGGTTTCTGAAGCTTTCCATCTTTAAGATGAAAGCCACCTCTTTGTCCTGCCTCGACAGTGGATGGGCGATTCAAATGACTGACCATGGGACCAGCAGCCCAACACATCAGCCGATAGGCCACTAGGTCTCCAGTGTCTTATAACCTTTATTAATTATTGCAGCATATAATGCATGCCTGTTCCATGAATAACAGGACATGCATGGGCAAAAATGTCAAGGTGTGCAAGAGTCTACCACCCATTTTTCCACCATAAAATGTTGCCCCATGAAGGTCTCCTTTCCTGTGAATTCTTCTTACCAGTCACTCCGAACCTTCCAAACACGAAGTCACGTGTCCCTGCTCTGGATTCTACGGCAGCTTTGTAAGGACCTCTCCCGCCGACATGCTCTCCAGTTCCTTCCGTTGCACACTCTCATCTCCCTGGTGACGTCTTGAGTCTCTCACTCACCTTGGGAATCCCAAGTGCTTAAAGCATCCCGCCTCACCTGAAACATGGACTCAATATTGGTCCCAACTAAATTAATCATGGCTGAGCCAATAAAGTGGTCATGTGAACCACGTAAATGGAATCTGTGAATGGAGCTCATAAACGTGATGGCAAGAGAGGGAATGGCAAAAGCCCATTTTCTCCAGATCTCAAAGAGATGTGCACTGTCACCATAAGGCCTTTCACCTGCACTTCACTTTGGAGATGATCTTGGGACACTGGAAACCCATTACAGATGCGGGGCAAGAAGCCAGAAGGTGTCCAGAAATAAGCAGGGAAATTGCACAGACGTTATACAAGCCAGCTTCAAAAATGTCATGGAAAAGACTCCATTATCCTTTCATTCCACTTTTCTATGAACTTCTTTGAAGGCCCCGTGTGTGTGCCCACCATAAAAGCCACTTTCCAAATCATCATTGAAATCCATACAGGTAACATTGTTGACGGTCATGTTGATCCCTCTCTGTTGCACCACCACCCGCTTCGGGGATGTCGTGGAGAAAAGTATAATCAACACCAAGCCAACGGACAGCTGAGATCTTCCCAGGCACAGCCACAACACGTGGCACCTTGACAAAGGTACGTACTCACATTGTGTAGGGCATCCGAAGCGAATTTGGCACAAATGCCTCTAAATTGAGAGTTGTGGCCTCAGGAGGCAGATTCATTTGGCCCAATTATGTGCAGTGAAAAAGAACACAGTGGGGGGAATCCAGACGTGGGCTCAGAACATCGGACCAGGTGGGTCAGACACCACACTAGTCTTATTTGGGTACCTGTGATTAGAGCCTTCCCAGGGATGGGCCTGCTTTCCAAGCATTGTTGACCTGCCCCTGGCGTAGACACGGCGCTTTGAGTTTCATGCCTCTTTGGTAGGAAATGTTCACACTGCGTTTACTTTCATCTTGTTTTCTCCTCCTCCGCCTCAGAGCTCCTTTGGTTTCTCCTTTTCTTCAAAGCCTCAAAATGACCTTCTCTTCTTTCCAAATCCAAAAATTCTTCCGGTTCCACTTATCACATAGGACACTTCACTCGAAATAAGCAAAACTCCCAACCATCAAGTCGATTCCGACTCCTAACAACCCTATAAGACAGGATAGACCCTCCCCTCTGGGTTTCTGAGACTATCAATCTTCACGGGAGTTGAGAAGTGGTGGGTGGTTTCAAACTTCTGGCTTTGTGATTAGCAAACCAATGCATAACCAACCACTCTACCACCAGGGCTCCTCACAGGGCACGTCAGAGAGGCCAACGGAGTCCTCATCCTATTACCCTAAGTGAAAGCTTAACTACTTCTTCGGCCAACTTGCTAAAACGCCCGTCTCCTCGTAAAACTAGTCTGTCTCACTGAACTGTCACTAAAATGCTAGTTTTCAAGTGGGATCTTCCTCAGAAGATTATGATTAGGAGCTGGCTACTCTATCAAGCTCCATGGCAAGAGCTTTAATGTTCTCTAGCCTAGAGATCCCGTGAAAGATTTTCTGGACAGAAGCAGAAAAGACACTTAACCAAGGGATGAGGGGGTGTTTTGCAACCACAAGGCACCCATGTGGCCAAAGAAGATGAATGAGTAATAGCTTGAAAAGCATGACACGAGGGATCAGAATTTTTAGAAATTGCAACACCACGACACGTAAGGAAGGTAACAACCCAAGTGACTTGATTTTAGTTCCATTTTTATTCTATCAATTCACTACTAAACATCTCAAAACCACTGACACTACACATTCGATGAAATGAAGAGAGATGTCTGAAAGCATTCATGTTTGGTCCAGGGAGTGGATTCTCTTGGACCGAGTAAAAACAAATCTTCACAAAAATCCTTGCCAAGGACATTGTCATTAATCAAAAGTTTGAACTCAATATAATCAAATACTGTTGTTTTTCCAGCCATAAATAATGCGCCAGTCAGCCAAACGCATGATTCCCTGGATTTGCCAAACAATTGAAAAGCATTTGAAAGCCTTGGTTTCTGGAGGAAATGTTTTGCAAAACTGCATAGAAGGAACCAACAGATGTCCACTTGAGAAATGTGGTATAACTCAGTGCCCCTTAGTAACATCCTAAGGGCCCCCTTCAGAAACCAAATCCCCAAAGCTATATGCATTACAGCGCCCTACATTTTTTTTCTTCCTGGAACTTAGCAAAATTTCCAGCCCTGTATTGGAGTGACCATTGTTGATTACTTGTATCTCCCTAGTAAACAGTAGTGGGAGAAACATGCGGCTATTTATTCCCATGAAGATTTCCACTCACAGAAACCCTACCTAAGCTTACGATGAGTTGGAATCCGCTTGACGGCAGGGAGTTTGGTTTTGTTTGATGAGTCAGAATTGAGTCAATAGCAGTGGTTAGTGTTTCATGAGTAAACAATAGCTCCAGGAACATAAGAATCTTCTCTCCTTTGCTCCCAATTTGAAATGACATTCAATACACCTCCTCTACCTAAGCCATGGCCAAGTTTAGGCCAGTATTTCTTCCAAGCACTAATGCACAGTTGTCAACAAGATGGCACACTAAGCAGTGTCATGGTCCTGTCACCATAAAATTCACTGCTCGAGAGCCAAGCCCAGCTCCTGGTGACCCAATAAGGCTGCGCCATGAGTTCCCAAGGCTGTAACTCTCTCTAGGAGCAGAAAGTCTTCCCTTCCTCCCATGGAGCCGCTAGGGAAGTAGACCTGCTGGCCTTGCCGATGGCAGCCAAAAGCCTAAGCACCGCGACACCGCCAGGGCCCCTGCCTATCACCGCAAGAAGCTTTGAAGCGGCATTATTGTTGTGGTTGTTACTTGAAGCTTCTTCTCAACACAAAAAGCTTAAAAAAATAGCATTTGCAAAGCTGTCAGAACAAACTGTGTTCCACTTCTAGAAAACAGTTAAAAGTTTGCAGCAACCAAGTATATATAGAATGAATTTTTTAAAAGTTTAGAAAGCATTCAGGTTATGGCATGTTCCATGCCCCACCTGTCTCCAGCTCGTGGTTGGCTTGAAAACCCCAGCTCCTATCTCCAGCATGAGCCAGTGGCCCCTTATTCTGGAAGAAGCAGATCAGATCTCATTTCTCAGTTCTAACATGCTGGTAGGTGCATCATGGACTGGAGCAAGATGCTCAATTCTGTGTCCCCATCTCAATGCTCCAGCAGAGCAGAAAAGTCAAAGGCATTGCTTTATAAACTGTAAGACAAACAAGCAACCAATTGCCACTTAGGACAAAAGAGTTTGATTAAGACACGATAAATGACCTTTAGACCAGGAAGCAAAGTTGGGGAAAGAGTTTCCTTGAGAAACTGGAGCATTCAAAAGACGCCATGGGAAAGTGCAGAACGTTAGGCGATTGCCTAAAGAGAAACGTATGCTCTCGAAAGACCTAAGAAAGTCATCACCTTTCATTCAGACTGATCTCTAGGTTCACAGTAAGGCCTGCCAGGTATGGAGAGAAAAAGCCTAGCATAGAGCTATTCTGCAAATTTTGAGAAAGATGTTGTATTTTCTGTTCTTTTCATTGTTTATTTGTTTGGTTTTCTTTCTTTCTGTTTGTGTGAGGTTGTTTTGCTTATTTGTGTGCTTTTATTTCCTTTTAAATTCTTAACATTCAAGAAAACCTCTGTCAAAATACTAGCTGAGCCTGTGCTAAAACGAGAAACGTAAGGAACCAAATATTGAAGAAGACAGGCTTTGCAGAAATAATTTGGGCATGTCACTGAACACTTCTTTTCAGACGAATCCACAATAATACAGCTTTGAGCATGTTTTCTTTGAAGTACTCAGGAAAAAGGAAGATCTCATTACCAAGATGACATATTGTAATATTATAATATTCTTGTACTATTTATATATCCCATATTCAACAGAAAAATTACAGAGAAACAGGGAAAGATGGTCCACTCAAAACTAAATGAAGTGTGAAAAACTGTTCCTGAGGAAGCCCACACACTGAACTTATTAGCAAAGACTTTAAAACAACGATCTTAAGTATACAAGTATATTCATTAAGCTAAGATAAAACACAGATGAAGAGAAATCCAGCAAAATGACCTTGAGCAAAATGAGAATGTTAACAAAAATAATAAAAATGAAGCAGCAGTAGCCTCAGTAAAAACACAATCGCTTAAATGAAAATTTCAATAGGAGGGCTCCACAGCAGATGTAAACAGAAAGAAAATAGAAGTAAGGAATATGAATACGAAAGCAACTGAGGAAAATGGAAAAAAGTGAACATAGTCTAAAGGATTTTGAGTTAGTTAATTGTGCCAGCCTGGCCGATAATCACATGTGGGGCTAATTGAAAGGCAGAGGGATAAATGGGTGGTGAGCCTCGCCTTTCGAGTTCTCGGGTCTCTTGTTTTGTGATGGTTGCACCGGGTGCAGCTGCCTTAGCAGTTCCCTGCTTCAGCTTGCAAGATTGACTTCCTACAAGACATCCCCAAGGAGAAGCTACATGGACCTATCCCGATGCAGCCCTGGGTGCTGGAGCAGCCGTGTGGAGACCCCTGCTAGTGCTGAGATGCTTGTTCATTCACTGACTCAGCTTTCCTCCTGCAGTCGGCGTCATTGCCTCTGTTTTGTGAGGTGGAGGTTAATGGGTTAATGTTGGACTGTGGGCTTGGGTAGCATTGGGTTGGGATGTTTTCATGATGTACCTTTTCTTTACATAAAACTCTCTCTTATACATGAGTCTCTGTGGATTTGTTTCTCCAAAGTACCTAGACTAATACAGATTTGTAGCACACCATCAGGAGAAATAACACACTTATGAGAGTCCCAGAAAGATAAAAGATTGTGAAAAGAGAAAAAAGAACATATTTTTTAAATGCTTGTAACTTCCCAATGTTGATAAAAGACATGAAATTAAAAGAACTCTAACCAGAATAAATTCCAATAGATTCGTGTGAACACATTTTACAATCAAACTGTTGAACACCGAAGAAAAGAGAGAATTTTGAGAGCAACAACAAAAAGATGGCTTGGAGCATACAAGTGATTCTCAGTAAGATTAGCAAGTGACTTCCCATTATAAACCACAGGAGTTATAAGGGAGTGTGAAGACATATCTAAAATGCTGAAAGGCAAAAATTCTTTAAAAAGAGGAAGCATCAGCCAAGAAGCCTGTATCTTGCAAAACTGTCTTTTCAAAAACAAGGTGAACTTAGGACACTCCCAGAGCAACAGAAGCTGAAAGGTGATTGTCACTAGACTTGCCTGGTCTTCTACCACTTGTCCTTCCAAGCATCATCATGGAGTGAGTTCTATATTGCTGTAACACTATAAGCTATGTTAATGTTATTTCAAGCAGAGGCAGGATCATTCAAGGTCAGCAGAGCTTCCAGAGTAAGACAGACTAGGAAGAAGAAGGAGAAGAATATGGCAATGTATTGGGGTGGGGGGTTGGTGAATGAAGATGGTGGATCGTTGTCTTCTGTAGCACTAGAAGACAAACCATCAGGATGGAAGGCGCTCACATGACTCAAAAAGAGCTGTAGCCTCAAACCAGAGTTGACCTTACTCTCTTGGCTAGAGTAAAGCTTTCAAATCTTCAGTTGCTAATATGGCACAACTCAAAATGAGAAGAAATCAATACAAACATTTATTAATAACCAAAACATGAAACGTAAGAAGTGTTTTTCTAGGAAAATTGGAAGTTGTCAAAAACTAAATTAAATGTAAAGATCAATGCCCTAGGTATTAGTGAGCTCATATGGACTAGCATCACCCACCTTGGATGAAACAATCATACAATTGAGTACTAAAAAAACAGATTTTTTTTCAAAGATATGTATTTAAATTTGTTACGAAACAACATTATCACCTTCAAAGTACTCTCCATTAAACTTAATACATTTGTTAAATCTGCCATTATTCTATTCTTGGAAACATTTTTCAAACGTATCTGTTTAGATGGCTGACAGCACCTCCCTCATTTTTTCTAGTCACCTTTTCTACATCTTCAAAGTGCTTTCTATTCATGTCCCTCTTCATTCAAGGAAACAAAAAGAAGTCTCACTGAGCAAGGTCAGGTGAGTACGGTGTGTGGGGCAGGAGAGGCATGCTGGTTTTTCCTCCCCTGAAAACTGGCACACTGAGATGGTTGTGTGAGCGGGTGCATTGTCATGGTGTCAAAAGCAATCCCCCGTCTGCCACGAATCAGGCCTTTTTTTAAAATCATTTTATTGGGGGCTCGTACAATTCTTATCACAATCCATACATATATCCATTGTGTCAAGCACATTTATACATTTGTTCCCATCATCATTCTCAAAACATTAGCTTTCTACTTGAGCCCTTAATATCAGCTCCTCATTTTCCCCCCTTCCTCTTCCCACCCCCCCCATGAACCCTTCATAATTCATAAATTATTATTATTTTGTTATATCTTACACTGTCTGATGTCTCCCCCTGCCCTCTTCTCTGCTGCCCATCCCCCAGGGAGGAGGCTATATGTAGAGTCTTGTAATTGGTTCCCCCTTTCCACCCCACATTCCCTCCACCCTCCAGGCATTGCTACTCTCACCACTGGTCCTGAAGGAGTCATCTGTCCTGGATTCCCTTTGCTTCCAGTTCCTATCTGTACCAATGTACGTCCTCTGGTCTAGCCAGATTTGTAAGGTAGAATTGGTATCATGGGGACGGAAGCATTTAAGAACTAGAGGAAAGTTTTATGTTTCATCGTTGCTACCCTGCACCCTGACTGGCTCATATCCTCCCCGTAACCCTTCATTAAGAGGGTGTCCAGTTGCCTACAGATGGACTTTGGGTCTCCACTCTGCACTCACCCTCATTTACGATGATATGATTTTCTGTTCTTTGATGTCTGATACCTGGTCCCTTTGGCACCTCATGGTCACACAGTCTGGTGTGCTTCTTCCATGTGGGATTTGATGCTTCTGAGTTAGATGGCTGCTTGTTTACCTGCAAGCCTTTAAGACCCCAGATGCTATATCTTTAATAGCCGGGCACCATCAGCTTTCTTCACCACATTTGCTTATGCACCCATTTGTCTTCAGCAGAACCAGGCCTTTTTTTGTCACACCCTATTATGCAATCTTTTCAGAATCTCTAAATAAAAAGCTTGATTAACAGTCTGACCGGGTGGAACGAACTCTAAATGCACTATGAGTCAACATTTTCATCTGTTCAGGAAGTTGACAGATGTCAAGAACTAGGTTTGCCATCAATCAATGGACATTTCACCTTTTATGAAACAAGAAAATCACTCATACACTTGTTTTTCCCTAGCACTGTCCTTGTAAGCTGTGTTCAACATCACAATAGTTTCTGTGGCATTTTTCCCGAGCAGGAAACAAAATTTCACAGCCACACACTTTTCTCTTTAATCAGCCATCACAAAAAAGGAGGTTCGAGTAAAATTACTTATATGAAAAAATTCACTATAACCAGAGAGAACCTTCCCAGGTGACGCCACTGGGTGCGCTAACTCAGAGAGAGTTTCTTGATGCTATCCTAGCAGGAAACGTGCGTACTATGAGAGCTTTGTCCGGTGGAGCTTATTTCCACCGTGGCAGGGTACCCCCTCATATGGTTTATTATGCCAGAAATGACAAATCACATTTATGTTCATAAAGAATAGTTTAAAACATATCTTGAAGTACAATACTGTTTGTGATAAAACAATATCCACACGACTACAAGATAGATGAGATAACACCACTAATTCAAAGTTGCTCACCAACCACTAATGCCAGAGATGAAGGCATTGAAGATTTTCAATAACTTCTACAGTCTTGTATTGGTCAGGCATGCAATCAAAATTCAAAGATAATTACTGGTGACTAAAATGTGAAGTCTGAAAATAAAGAAGGATCAGTAATGGGAACATATTGCCTTGGTGATAGAAACAATACCTGGGATTGCATGATAGAATTATGTAAGACCCACAACTTATTCAATGGAAATGCCTTTTACAACAACCTAATTGGCACTATAGACACGAGCCTAGCCAGGTGGAATACACAAGGCTCAAATGGACTGAATCTGTGGAAGGAGACGATGCGGAAGTTCAATATCACCAGTCAGAACAAAGGCTGGAGTGACTGTGGAACAGGCCATCAATTGCTCATGTGCAAGTTTAAACTGAAGCTGGAGAATATTGAAACAAGACCATAAGAGCCAAATTATAAACTGTAGTATAGAATTGAATTTAGAGACCATACCAAGAATAGATTTGACTCATTAAGCACCAATGACTAAGAACTAGACAAGTTGGGAGATGGCATTTGGAACATCATCCATAAATCAAGTAAAAGTTCACTAAAAAGACAAGAAATAAAGAAAAGCCCAAAATGAGTATCCAAACACACTCTGAAACTTGCCCATAAGCACAGAATGGCTAAAGTCAACAGAAGAAATGATGAAGTAACAATTGAACAAAATATATCAAAGGGCAGATTGAGAAGGCCAAATATTATCATGAAATATGCAAAGACCTGAAGTTAAAAAACCAAAGTAGAAAAACATGTTCAGCATTCCCATGCTGAAAGAACTGAACAACAACAAAAGCAAGCCAATTCTCAAGTTCCAATACTGTCCTGAGAAGGACATCATGTTTGGTGAAGAGGGTAAGGGAAAAAGAGGAACACCTTCAAAGAGATGGATTGACACTGTAACTGCAACGATGGGCTCAAACATCACAATGATTGAGTAGATGGCCCAATGCTTGGCAGTGTTTCATTTGTTGCACATAAAATCAAGTTCCCTTACAAGAACTATGAATGCAAAAATTTCAAGTTGAAATACAAGAACACACTAGATAATTATTTGAATAAATATTAGGCTCTCTAGTATAGAGAATTAGATGGGAAAAATGTTAAGCTAGTAATAGTGTAATTTTCATATTGACTCAATTTTTATATTCTACATAATATGAAAGATTAGATATATAAAAATAACTATAAATATGTCAATCTGCACACAATGTATAAAGATGCTTCTTGTAACAAGAGGCATCTTGTATAAAGAGGCAGGGTGTTGGCAGAGCTATATGGAAGAAGAGTTATCCTGTTACAGATGCCAGGAGGGTACCAATTCAAATGAGATTGTTAATCATTTAGGATTTCAAATTTAACCTCCATGGTAACCACAAAGATATTAACTTTAAAAGATATGTAAAAACTCAAGAAAAAAAATGAAAAGGATTCATTACAAGAAAAATTAGCACAATTTTTAATTAAAAAATTAACACAAAAGAAGGCAGTGATGGAGAAAACAAAGGGCAATTATAACACAAGAAAACAAATAGCAAAATGGAAGGGTTAATCTTTCTTCATCAGTAATTACTTTAAATGTAGATCAATTTAAATCCCCTATCAAAAAAGAGAGATTAGCAGAACAGAAATGAAATGATCCAAGTATGTACTACCATTAAGAGACTCACTTTATTTACTTATTTATTCACAGTTTAAAAGGTTTAGGAGGGAAATTAAGTAACCGCAAGTCAGGATTAATTAAGAGAAAGGTCACAGTCAGCAGTCCATAGCAACACCTCTCCTCGGCCAGTAACCAAGTCTGAGAGACTCACTCTAGACACAAATACACAAGTCGGCTGATTTGTGAAAGGACGGACATAATATTGCAAGTGAATGATACCTGAAGAGAGTTGTAGTGTTATGTTAATGTCAGACAAAACTGACTTGTTCATTGCAAAGATGGAAAATATATATTGATAAAAGTCAATTCATCAGCAAGACACATCTATGCATCTAATTACAGAGCCTCAAATATAAAAAGCAAGCATAAAATAAAATATATAGAAAGCCCGCATTGACAGAATTGGAGGGAGAATGGATCAATCTACAATAATCATGGGAGACTTCAATGCACCATTATTTTGGTGCACCACTATGTATTACTATGAATGCACCACTATCTATTACTATTTTGGTAATAGATAGAGCATCTAGGTAAAAGATAAACAAGAAAATGGAGGACTTGAACAACATCATTAAATAACGACATCAAGCAGATATAAAAATAATTCACTACAATCTTTCTGTGGTACCCATGTATCATTCTCCAGGATAGCTTATATGCCAGGCAACAAAAAAATCTCAATAAACTTAAAAATAATGGAATCATTCAAGGTATCATCTGCAACTACATTGGAATGGAGCTAGAAACCAAGAAGAGAAGAAAAATGGGAAATGCCTTTTAAAAATAAGAAATTAAACACCACATTAATAAGCAATTAAAGAATTAAAGGAAAACACAAGAGAAATTAGAAAATACTTAGAGACCAATGAAAACATAGCAAAACATTAAAAATTTATCAGATCCACCAAAGGTAGTGTGTAGATAGAAATTTATAGCTTTACATGTCTCTTGTAAAAAGGAATACTTCAATTCAATAAGCTGTCTTTATACCTAGAGAAACTAGAAAAAGAAGAGCAAGCTGAGTCCAAAGCTATCAGAAAGAGAACAATGCTCAAGGTTAAGGACAAATCAAGGTTGCTGAGATGACTGTGACTTATGGTGACGCTGTAAGAGAGTAAAGGAATCCTGGTGCTGTGGTGGTTATGCGCTGGGCTGCAATCCACAAAGTGGGCAGTGCTAAACCAGCGGTTGCTCCACTGAAGAAAGGCAGGGCTTTCTCTTCCCGTAAACAGTTACATTCTCCGAAACCGAGAGTCAGTATGAGTCAGCACGGACTTGATGGCAGTGAATGAAATAAGAGAGTAGAACTGTTTCAAATTGCTTCCAAAAATGAAAACTGAGTCTTTGCAGGAGCATACAATCTTCTTTCTCCTGAGGAGAAGCCGATGGTTTTGAACCACCAACCTTGTGGTTAAGAGCTCAGTATTTTCATTTTTTTAAAGAGCTCAATATTTAACCCACTGTACCACCAGGGCTGGAATAGAAAAACAACAAAGGAAATCAACAAAATAAAAAGTTATTTTTTGGAAAAAAAAACAAGTGAAAAAAAGAGAAGATGGAAATAAATAAAATCAGAAATGAAATTTGGGGCTTTACTACCAATCGAACAGAAAATTTTAAAAGACGATATGAAAAACATTATAAACATGACAATAAATTAGATAATCTAGATGATAAGTTCCCACAATTATTTGGCTTCCCATCCCATTTCAGTAAAAAAAAAAAAAATTACTCAGTATCCCCTCTCTGGCAATTAAAAGTGTATTTATTGCAGCCCATAATCCAGGATAACGTGTAGGTATCTGCTTTGGCAGCCTCCCTGGATCATTCCAGAAACCCCCAGGAAGAGGTATTGCCCACTTTGGGAAACACTGATCTAGATGAGATAGAAAAATTCCCAGAAACACACAAATGATTATATATATTCTCAACAGATCTTCAAGCAAAAAGACTTAACCAGTAAGCAAAAAAAAAGCTCCCAATTGTAACAACAGAAATATAGCTAATATATACATACAGCAAGAGTGCCTTGCACAAAATACTAAAAATTAGTTTTATTTCCATGCAATAGCAATGAGTAATCTGAAAGCGAATTTAAGAAAGCACTCTCACTTATAATAATATCTGAAAGGATAGAACACCTAAGGCGAAATTCAATCAGAGAAGTGGAAAACTATTAAAACAGTGCTGAACATTTTAAAGAAGACCTACTGTATATACTCGAGAATAAGCCAAGTCTATTCAGCACATGTTTTTATGCTGAAAAAGCCACCCAGTTTTTTGTGGTACAATTAGGTGCCTCGGCTTATCCTCAAGTATATACGGTCAGTAAAAAGATATGCCATGTTCATGGACTGAAAGTCTTAACATCACTGTGATGTCAACACTCCCCAAAGTGATCCGCCAATAAACACAATCCCTATAAAAATTCCAATAGTCACTTGCAGGAGTGGAAGAGGGAGTCTTGAAATCTCACTAAAACTAAAAGGGGCCTTGGGCAAAACAATCTCAAAATTGAAAAACTGGTGAAGTACTCAGAATTTCTGATTTCAAAACTTACTTCACAGTTCCAGTAATCAAAACAGCATGATACTGGCATAAGAATAGAGTAGACTTGAAAGTCCAGGGGTTGGCCAATTGGTATTCAACAAGCGTGTCTAATGGAGTCAATGGAGAAAGAATGGTCTCTTCTTAAATTGGCAGGGGCAATGGAGTAGCCACGAATGAAGTTGGACCCTGACCCTACACTACATATGAAAATCAACACAAAATAGATCCGTGGCTTGAATATAAAACTAAAGACCATAAAACTTTTAAAAGAAAACACAGGAGTCAATCTTGATGACCTCGTATGTAGCAATGGATTTAAGCATGATACCAAAAGCATGAACAACAAAAAAGAAAGAAACTGTACTATATCAAAAGAGAAAAATAAATATAAAGGAGCATTACCATTCAGGTAAAAAGACAAGATGCAGAATGGGAGAAAATATTTGGAAATCATTTATCTACAAAGGGTTTAGTATCCAAAATACATAAACAATCCATAGAGGTCAATAAGTAAAACACAAACAACCTAATTTTTTAAAATGGGCATCTTAGAGATGCAAATGGAAACAACAACGAGTTCCACCCCAAGCCAGCATTGACAGCAACATTTTTTTTAAAAAAGGGAAAGTAACAAATGCTGGAGAGAATGCGGAGAGATTAGTATTCTCATATACTGCTAGTGGAAAGCAGAATGGTGCTACCTCACACAATTCAAGAAAAAAAAAATCTCTGCCACCCCATTGTGTCTGATCCATTTGATTTTATAACATAGAGCATATCATGGTCCTTGTCTATGCTGAACTGTCGATCTTCATGGGAGTAGAGAATCGGCTGGTGGTTTCAAAGTGCTTACCTTGTGGTCACCACCCCCAGAAGTAACCACCAGTTCTCCACTCAAAACAACTAGACATAGAAATCCCATATGACCCTGTAGTCCCTTTGGTGGGTCTATACCCTAGAGAAGTAAGAGCCATAACATAAGCAGATATATGCACACCCATGTTCATTGCAGCCCTGTTCATAATAGCAAGAAGACAGAAATGACTCACTCAGTCCCCATCAAAGAAAGAATGGATAAAGAAACTTTGGTGCATACACACAATCGCTGCTAAAGATGATGTAACGGTGGAGCAATTCAGGACATTGATGGACCTGGACAACATTATGCTGAGTGAAAATTAACCAATCACACAAGGACAAATGTTGCATGAGACTTTTGTTAAAAGGGGAAAACACAAGACATGGGTTTTCATAAAGAAACCGTTTAAGAATGATGGGACCGAGTGGGGGGTGGGGAACAAAGGTAGGAAGATGAAGCTATCAATTGCTCCACCTCTGTTTCCCACACAGGATTCTCTTTCTCCCCCAGATCCCTACATGCCGGGCTCCTCGGCATTCTACTTTCAACTCCTGCTACCCTCAGTTGACATTTTCTCTGTATGGGCTCTCAGTCACATACACAACCATACCCAGCTAACAGCCCACACCCCTTGCCCGGCTTGAGAACTGTACGTGGACTGCACGCTCAACAACTCCTCTCCAGTGTCCCAAAGGAACTCAAGCAGATGCATGCAACACTAGCCTCCCTATCTGTCCCTTGAGGCTGGAGCCTCCCCTTGCACCATCCCCTGGGCACAAGGATCCAGCGGGAGGCAGCAACCATGGCATCTCCTTGTCTGGAGCCCCTTTCCTCTCCCCCGAGTGACTCCAGGCTGCAGTTAAAGCTGAATTGCCTCTGAGAGCTTGGCTGACCTCCTCTGGGCAAGACGGACCCTGGAGCTTCCTCGTCATAGCAGAGATTCCTTCACTCTAACTCAAAACCCTCGGAGGCCTCCCATCACATCAAGAACTAAATGCAAAGGCCTTGCCCTCCGCTGATCCGTCCCCTCTTAGGGACCCAGCTGTGTCTCCTCCATCTCTTCATTTGTGCACCACGTGTCCCACGCTGATATCCCTGCTGCTGCACAAAATGCCCAGGTAGAACCTCTCCATGTCCATGAGGTCCCTGCTCACTTCATGTAGGTTGTCTCCCCTCTCAAAGAGGCTTTCCAGACCGCTCAACCGTGGCTCCCCTCGGACTCTCAACCCTCTCTCTGACACTGACTTGTTTTCCCTTC
>NW_022107431.1:16597635-16618905 GCF_000313985.2 Echinops telfairi
TTTAATAAATTGGGTAATACGAGTGTAATGGTGACTAAAGGGTGTTTTTTCATGTCCTCTGTGCTCTAACTATGAAAATATTTTATTTACAAATAAGGAATCCTACTTCACAGAATTTCATTTATTACGGTAGGGTCTAGAACCGATTAGCCGCGATAAATGAGGGTTCACTGTACTTAGTTTGTTGTCTTTGAGAAGAAACTGAAGCTGTTGACTACTTCCTTCTGCGGGGAGCAGGAGTCAACGCTCATGAAAGCGGCGTCAAAGTATCAAACCACTGCACAAATCCACTGCCAAAATGCTCTTTGAGTTGATGAAGATCAAAAATGTCACCTTGGTGCCTAAGGTGTGTCTGACCCAAGCCGGGCCTTTCCAATTGGCTCAAGTGCGTGCAAAAATTAAATCAGGAAAAAGGAAGACTGAAGAACAAGGAATGCGTTCAAATCGTGGTGCCAGTAACGAGTATATAATATAACTTAATATAGTGTAAACTGCCAAATGTGCAAAAATATCAGTCTTAGAAGAATATAATCAAACTATTGCTTAGAGACAACAAGGACGGAGATTCCAGCTCACCCGGGACCCATCATCAAGAAAGACCAATCACCAGAAAAGGACAGAGAGGACAATGAAGGACAGCCTTCAGAAGGTGGACTGAAGCAAAAGTGGAAACAACTGACTGAAGGTGGCACAGAGTAGGCTGACCTGGTGGCAAGTGGCAGCAGCATGTCCATGTCTGTCTTCCCCACTGAAATGCCAGCTTCGTTCATCAGAATCTTGAAGTGAGCCTACCATACCAATAAGGATTTCACCAAGAAACGATCAAGGATCCAATGATCTATCTTTTGTCAATTTTTAAAACTAAGGGTCTTGTCCCATGTACCACAATCCCCGTCATGGTCTCCCAGGTCATGCTCAGCACAGTGTCTGAAGTGCAGTAAGAGATGGATAAATATCTGTCACTTGACTGCATGTCGGAGCATAGCACATTTCTTTATGCGCCTCCCCAACCCCATGCCTACCATAGCCCCCCCGCCCCCCGCCCCACTGCATACGACAGGAAGCACGATGGTTCTACTATGCAAAAGAGACACCTATTTGAAATCCTTCCGGGCTCCTCAACATCCACAAAGACTTCTTAAAATCCCAGACTAAGACCCCACCGGTCTATGGGAAAAATACAGATGCCTTAGCATCATTCCATCATGTCCAAGCTGCGGTCTCTCTTTCCAGGCCTATCCCTCCTCCCACACCAAGCCAGTACATCTGTGGGCCTTTGTCCATACTGTTTCCTCTCTTAGCCTAAAGGCAAAAATCTCCCAAGTGAAAATGTCTCCTTCTCAGGAAATAACCATCGACTTTCTCAACAAAATAAACATGCGATTCCCAAACATTCCATATATAACGATTCTTGGGTCCTGATCATCAGCACGTGTTCATTATGAGTCTCCAGGGAAAAGATTCTGGTAGCGTCATCCTTGTTCCCCAGTTCCCAGTATAGTCTTGATATATAGGAGGTCTTTGAAACATGACTATGGAATGAATATCATTACATGCTTCACAATGTACACTTTGACTACCCAACGAGGCTGTAAACGGTTAAGAATGTTGTTGTGCTGTTCTTAGGAGCTGTCCAGGCACTTTCAATTCCTGGAGACCCTGTGCACCACAGAACAGAACACCGCTCAGGGGGCCGCACCATCGTTCTTAGGTTTCAACCCATGTTGCTGCCCCTATGTCAACCCATCTTGTTCAGGGCCTTCCTCTACTTTTGCTGCCTCTCTACTCTATGGAGCATCATGTCCTCTTCTAGGGACTGAGCTCTCCTGAAAGCCTGGCCAAGGAATGTAAGACGAAACCTCTGCCAGCCTTGCTTTTCCAGGAGCATTCTGGCTGTACTTCTTCCAGGACAGGGTTGTTGGTTCCACCGGCCCTCCACGGCACTTTCCAGATTCTTTGCCGGCACCATAGTTCAAATGCATCGATGCGTCTTCAGACTTCCTTCTGCAATGCCCGCTTTCACAGGCATAAGGGCGAAGGAAAACACCATGGCTTGGGTCAGTCGCCCCTTAGTCCTCAAAGTCATAGCGAGAATGTAGACCCCATAACTATTTCTTTTTTATCCCCCTGAAAGAACCTGGCATGGTCCTTTGCACCTGAAAGGTATCCAATAAATACTTAGGTGTGTTGGATCCAATCATTCACAGGTTGATACAACAACGTATCATGGTCATGAGAAGCCAATTTCTTGAAGTCTTCATGGGTTGCTAAGATTGTTACTGTTGTTCGTTAGGAGCCATCAAATTAGCTCCTTACACAAACAGAATAAATGGTTGCTGGTTCCTACAGTATCTCCCCCATCTTTAAAGGGGTTGAGTCCATGATTGTGGCTGACCCGCGTACAAATCAGCCTGGTTTTGTGCCTACGCATCTCTCTGCTTTACATATCTATATGGAAAGGGATAAAGTAAAAGTGGTTCTTCACTTAGCCTGTAGTTATTTCTAATCACTGTGTAATTTTGATTCTGGATATGTACATACTCTCCATTTATTTTCCATGGCAGTAACGCTGCCATTGTTGCAGCTCTCATTGAGTCCGCTATTGCCCATGGCAACATTCTGGACAGCAAAAGGAGATGTGCACGGTCTGATGCCATCCTCACGATTGTGAGAGTGAGTAGATGTGCATGCAAATCACACACACACACACACACACACACACACACTAGAAAAGCAATGGTTACAAAAAGGAAAACAACAGCTGTGAGTGAGGTTGTACAGAAAACAGAAACCTCCTTCACTGTCAAATAGGCTGTAAAAGACTAGTCACTGGGAGAAAGAGGGGGGCGGTTCTTCAAAAAGTAGAACACAGACGACTGCATGACCCAGCAGCCCCCGCCCAGAAGAGGGCTGGCTAGAACAAAGGCAGAGATCTGGGCACCCGTCTTTACGGCAGCACTTGTCACCGGAGCCAAAATGTCCATTGACAGCTAAACAGATGAACAAAATGTGATCTGCTCACGGCATGGAATACTACTCAGTTGTAAAGAGAAATGAAGTCCTGGTTCATGCCTGTGGTGGTTAGATTTTATGTCGACTTGAATTTGTCTGAAAATGTAGGGGTGGAGTCCAAACGGTCAATCAGGTTGCAGGCTGATGATGCCTCCTTGGGGGTGGGAGGCCTTTTTATATAGGAAAACCTGGGAACATCTCCCCCTCTCTCTGCCCCTTTGCCTTGCTGCGACTCTGGGTCTGACTCCAGGGGCAGTCCCATGTGGGCTGCCGATCCTGGGAGCCCACCTTCTAGCTGTTTTCATCGACCTTGGATCTACGTGACTCTGCAGCCACCAGTCTGTGATCTTCCTGCATCTGCTTCACCTTGATGCGTCTTCAGCCTACAGCCAGTGGCATCAGACCCACGGACGGGAGGTGGGCTCAGCTGGCAAGATTTCAGAATATTAAGTTATTTCATGATATAAAGTTCCTTCTTCTACATAGATAGGTGTCACGGATGTTGTTGTCCCTAGACAACCCAACCTAACACGATGCCACAGCATGGCTGAGCCTGAAAACCGCTTGCTGAGCGACGTGTCAATCCCCAAAGGGCAGATATGGTATGACCTCACACATAGGAAATAAAACAAATAGCTAGACATCAGACATTATTGGTGATCACCAGGAGTGTGAGTTAGATTCAGGGGGTAGTAGCTTAAAAATCATTTTCAGCACTACAAAAATGAGTCTTTTCCTTGTAGAAATGAGAATGCCTCAATTCCCTGCCACAGCTTATATGAAACTTGAGTATGTCTTTCTCTTGCCTTAGGGACCTAATTGTTACTCCTGCTTTTATCTGTGTGATGCCTCATCGAGACAGCGAGGCATGTAGTGGTCTTCCTTAAACAGTGCAGAAGAAGGCTCCTTCAAGGCAGTGACTGCTGACACTACGTAGTACCGTCTACCCTTTCCGCTCAATCCATACCATGCCTTGGTCTTCAAGAAGACCCAGCATGGCCCTTGGTCCAACACAGAGGCTCCCAAACTTACTTGGACTACCTCCCCTTCTTCAGAGGGGAAAAAAATGATTTTTTAACTCAGCACCCCATGGCAATTAAAATCTTTTGTACGATAACTCATAATACTCATAATCTTGGATATGCTTGGAGTATCTGCTTTTGCAGCCTCCACCCACACCCAAGAGACCACACCAGGCAATCAGGGATCCACCATTCTCACGGGGACACAAAGAACGAGTGGACTGGGCAAGCCAGTTTGGATGGTGGTGGTGTGTACTCTTTGCAGTATGCACTCATTGAAGTTCAGACACAGGATGATTGCGTAACCCCAGTTGTCTTAGGAACGAGATCGACAAAGTACAGCGAGAATCAGGAATTCGGCCTAGTCATCCTGTCAGCAATGATGGAGCCCAGGACCCAGGCTCCCTCCCTCCAGAGAACTGGGTCCTTGGGAACTCCACCCAAAGTCTCCCGAAACACAGGCAGGACGTTTCACATCTGGGAATAAAGTCATTGTGTGAAGTGTCATCCTAAACCCATAAATACCTCTTCCCATTAGAAGTTGAGCATGAGGACTTATGACCAGGTCAATTGGACTTTTCTGCGCGAAAAGCTGTGGTGGCCTTCCATCTCCCATGCAAATGTCGAGCACCCTGTTAACGTCCACGAAAATCAGTCACACTGCTGACAGCCACACAGGATAGCAGGCCTTGGTAGACGTATGAACATTTTTTAAAAGTGCAATTACAGAAAAATATCCATTGTGCTCACAAGCAAATGATTTGTGATCAATGTTCATATGCAAGAGGTGTGAAATTCTTCGTGCCTTAAGGACCCTAACATTCAAAATAATCCCAACCCATGGCCTGGAGTCCCTCCTAACTCTCACCATGACCCTTGAAGACAGAGTAGAATGTACCAATAAGGTTGCCAAGGCTGTAATCTTTACTGTCAAAGAGCAGCAGTTGGTTTCAAACCACTGACCTGTCAGATAACAATCACATCCTATTAACCATGGGGCCTCCAGACTGCCTTATATTAGCACTAGGCACTCGAATTGTAAGGCTCTTCATAAAATGTCAAGAGGTTTTCTCACTCGCTTAAGAAAAAGTCTCGCCAGCCTAAAATACAAGCAAGTGTTGACTCTCCACCCTAATGGGGAGAGAGAATAGCCTGGCATAAAGTTCCCTAAGAGCCCAATTTGGTCGATACCTTTGCATCTTTTATCAGTTACTAATGCATAACCAAATGACCTGATTTGCGTTTCATCATCCCCCGTTTCTCTGCTCACACCAATCTGCTGCAAGTGCTAATGAATGGTGAGGACAAGGAGGCCAAAGTGAGTAGCAAGAAACAGGCATAAAACAAGGTGTAGGGATGACACAAAAGAACCAGCGGGGAGAGAGTGGTAATTTGACACCACACCTCGTTTAAAAAAAACACGAGTCTGATTTCCAGTCCAATTCTCACAGAAAATGAGGCACTCGGGTAATACATTCACTCCTATGCAAAACGAAGAAATCCATTTATTGAGTGCCCTTTCAGCCAGAGACTATGGCAGGGAAGAGACAGAGACCAATAATAAAACTGGGAGAACGATGAGAGGAAGAGGGGGGAGGCCTCGGGAGTGAAAAACAACATGATTCTAGAGCCGGGAACAAGAAAACCCCAACCCCAAACGCCACGTCCACTCCGCCCCAAGCCCCCCGTGTGCTGCTGAGCACAACTGCGCGCAACAGGGTTTCCCAGCACTGGCTTTTCAGAAGCTGATGGTCAGGTTGTTCTGCTGAGGCACCATTGGCTGCATTTGAACTCCCAACCTTTTGGCTAGCAGCCAAGGATGTTAACCATTTACACGACCCGGAGACCGCAGGCCAAAGACAATCCAGCCCTGGGGCCTACTTTGGAGTATAATCCATAAATCCTTTCATGTACGATTCCATGTCAGAAGAAGGTCCACCATGTCATCACACATGTCCACACACGCATGGCCAGGATAGCAAAAGGGACTTTGTTTAGTTGTAACTTGAAAACCGATGGAGGCGTCTGTAAGGGAGACTGAGGACCACAGTACTGCAATGTAATAAACCTGGGAGGGTGGGGGGCGGGTTAAGGGAGACACAGTGGTGTGGAGAAAAGTTCTAGCATGACTCAGAACTCCTGGGTTCTAGTGAAAATTGAATGCAAAACAACAACAAGAAAACCCTACCAATATCAGTTTGGGTAACATTTTTGTGGCCTCGGCAGTCTTCATCTGGACCACGAGGAATTTCAACTAATGTTTTCTAAATTCTTTTCCGTCTCCACAACTGTGTGATCATGAGCCTGCCCCAGACTCGTCTTCAATGGATCCCAAGAGTAACGAGCCAGAGGAAGAAACCGCCGCAATGTGGGCTTGAACAAAGGATGCCGTCAGTGCCTTCAGGGCTCCTCAGCACCGCATCGTGGAGTTCATGCCCACCACCAACATCCATCACCACGATTCGATTCCGGCTCAGAGCAGCCCCATGAGTTAGGGGCACGGGACCTTGAGGTGCTGCGTTCTGTTCGCTATGGGTTAGAACCCCCTCAACGGCACTTAACAACCATAACAGAGCTCCGGTCTCAGAACCTCACAGGAGCGGCTTTACCCTGTTCTGAAATCCGCTCGGGGGCTGCAGGGAGCTTCATGGCAGTGCGCTTGTTCTGGTGGATTATGAGTTCGATGGCCAACCGCAACCCACCCGTCACTCCTGGGGAGGAAGGCGAAGCTTGCTGTTCCAGGAAAGACTGACAGCCCCCAGAACCCCACAGGGGCAGCCCTCCTCTCCTCTGAGTCAGAATAGGCCCAACGGCGGTGAGTGTGTTTCCGTGTGGGTGCCCTTCCACAATCGCCCAACACACACTCCAGCAGAGGTGCTGAGCAAGATGGCCCGTGTGCCGTCGAAGTGGTAAAATGACCCCCCTGCACCAAAGTGGCGCGTCTCTGAGATGAGGCAGGAGAAAACAGGAGGGGGGGGGGATGAACTAGGATTAGAAGAGCCAGAAAGACAAAGGGCGGGGAGAAAACACCTCTGACTGCGACAGTCCTGTTCCCACCTCTCCGTCAGCAGTGAGTGAGGTGGGAACTTGTGTAGCAGGGGAAACAGCGGAGTGGTGAGGGGGACAAAACAAAACCTGCTTCATCTGCTTGACGTCGCCAGGTGTCTCCGCTCGCCAGCGCTGTCATAACAAAATGCCACCGTGTGGGTGGCTTTTTAAAAACAGACATTTATTTTCTCAGTGTTGGCAGCCAGGAGTCCAAACCAGAGCCTTGGCTCTGGGGGAGGGTCCTTCTTTGTCCCAGTTGAATGCACTTCTTGGCGTTCCTGGAGTGCTGCTACCTCTGTCCGGTGGCGCCTGTCCTCGGCCCCGAGTGTCCATGACTCTGCTCCTTTTAGAAGACAACACTGGGGAGGGATGGAGGGGCCCTGGTGGGGCAGGTGCCTAAGCACTTGGCTGCTGTCGGAAACTGGTGTTTCCCATCCACCCAAAGGTTCCACAAAGAAAGATTAGTCGGCTGCTTCTGTGAAGGTCCCGGGAAAGAAAGCCCTATCAGGACATTGCACTTTGTCATTGGGGGCTCTAAGAGAGCAACCCTCGATGAGAGGGCCTGACACCTTGTCTGCAACAATTGACTCCAATTGGTGAGGCCGGTGCAGGACCAGGCAGGGCTTCACTGGGTGGGCACACGTCGCTAGGAGCCAGAACTGCCTGGGCAGCACCTGTCAAGGAGAGGGCAAATCGACTGCAGGCCACCTACCAGCACAACGGAAGGACCCACCCTCCTCTAGTCTGGCCTCTTGAACATCACAAAAGAAAAGGGCCCTATTTCCAAAAGAATCATAGTTAGATAGAGGGCTCAGGACTTTCAGGGGAACACAAACCCACACCCACAAGCTTGGCCTCTCTGGCTGAAAACAACGCCAAAGCAGACAAGCCCCTCTGCCATGGAAGGCAATTCAGATACGGTTCAAAATTAAGAGGTTCTTCTTGCGGAGAACAACGTCATCAGTGATGTGGCCAACTTCAAACACACCCCAAAAAGCACTGTGACACCACGCGCGCGCATAGCTATTAAGAGACCGTATAAAATCCTCAGGGTTACTGTTCTTTGATTTTCCCACCCACCCTCTCAGGAACAACCCTAGAGAGCAACCTGGTTTTTAGCTTCGGCTGTGACACGCTGCTCCGTGCGAAGCTGGCACTAGCTATGGTGTGCCCGGCTGCTGTAGTTCGCTGCCACCGAGTCAGCGCTCCACTCCTAGTGGCCCCACCACACACAACTGCCTCACACCTCTGTGGTGCGTGCTGTTTTCGTCGGCCGGTTTCTCTTAAGTAGATTCCCAGGCCTTTCTTCCTACACCGTCTTAGTCTGGCGAAGCTCTGGTGATGGCTGCCTGTCGTCATAGCAACATGCAAGCCACCACTGTCAGCTGAGTAGCTCGGTGTACTAGCTGGGATCAAACCCACGTCTCCTGCACAGAGGAGAAGAATTCCAGCATTGAGCCACTTCACTCGACATGACTCACTGGGTGAGGTGAAGTCTTGATGCGCTCGTCTTATTTCTTTGGACTTGGAGTAGCACACACCATGTGTGCTCCGGATGCCTCTCCTGCAGGAGGCATCTGTCAGCCACCTTCCATGGACTTGGGGCTCCAGCAGCTCTGCATTTCCTCCAACTGGTCCTGTGTTCCGCTGCCAAGAAGACCCTGCCCCAGCTTCTATGCAAGAAGTCCTTGTGGCATAGTGGTTATGTGCTGGGCTATGATTCGTAGGGTCGGCAGTTCAAAACCACCAGTGGTTCCTCATGAGAAGGACAGAGCTCTCTACTCAAGCAAAGAGTTCCATTCTCAGAAACCCACAGGCGCAGTTCTACCTGGGCTATATATAGCCTCTAGGAGGCTGCAGAAATCCTACTTACATCGTGCCTCAACTACTCCACTCTGCTACCTCTATGGCTTATATGGTGACTTACTCATGGTCTCTGACCCCCGCTCTCACAATGGATCACAACGAAAGGCTAAGCAAATGCCACACTGTAGAATTCTGGTAAGCGACTGCCAACCTGTAGCCGGAGGCCGACAAATCTTTTCAATGCCTTCCATTGGGGATCCCGGCCAGCTGGATGATATGGAATGAAGTCTTGTGAGACTCCTCGTAATCACTGAAAACAGACCGAGAGGCCGGCGAATCGACCCAACCACCTGCCCAAATGCCCAGAGACAAGAACAGAGCGTGGAAAAAGAGAGATACCTCAACGATGGAAAAGTCCCTCTCAGGCAGCCAGGATTTTATAAACCACCAGCTAGGAGCCCTGATGGTGTCGTGGTTATGCATTGGGCTGCAGTCCACAAAGTCAGCAGTTCAAAGCCACCTGCCTCCTGTCTGAAGAAAGATGGGGCTTTCTACTCCCGTTTACAGGTACTGTCTGGGAAACTCACCGGGGTGGTTCTATCCTGCCCTATGGGGATGGCTGTGAGAGCTAAGGACCTGGAGAGCCAGTTACGAAGCTGTCACTCTGCCAGTCTTCTCACTGGAAATGAAGGACAGCCTGGAGAGTTGATAGCCCTCAGTGTGGCTGATGAGAATGATATGTGAAAACTCATGAGGCCAATTTCAGCAGAGCAAGTAGATACAAAAGGCCAATAAGCACATGGCATTACACTCCACGTTATAAATTGTTGCTGTCACTGTGTGCCATCGAGCATCAAATCGCAGCAACCCCGTGTGACCCACGGGACAGCCCCAGGGGGTCTTCTGGGCCGTCATCTGTATGGCAGTCCATCTCTTTCTCCCGGGGAGCCATCAGATCCCGCCCTTTCCACGAATAGCCTCGTGCTTAATCGTCGCACCACCAGGCCTCCCTTGTTACTGGGGGGAGAGGGGATGCATATCAGAACTGCATGGAGACAACACTCCTCTCCCACCAGCGTGGCAATTATTTAAGAAAATGGAAAATAACGAGGGTTGGCAAGGCTTTGGCGCACCGGGAGCCCGTGGCTGGTGGGAGTGTAAAATGATACATGTGTTTGGAAAGCAGTTTTGCAGTTCTTCAGAGACGTAAACATAGAATTATTATACGAACAGGAAATTCCACTCCATAGAAGTGCGTGCCCCAAAGGGTTCAAAGGTGGCGGGGGAGGGGGGGGGACTTGCAAGGTACATTGTTGAAGTCACAATTGTCAGCTTTTAAAGGGCCAAAGGGTGGAAATGGCCCAGTGTTTACCAACAGGTGCATGTGGGATACCCAGACAATGGACTATGATTCAACCACATGAGGAATGAAGCTCCGAGACATGCCACAGTGTGAAAACAGGAGGCTGGAAAACATTGCGCTCAGTGAAATGAATTCGACAGAAAAAAGGCCAGCACTATATGCTTCCACTTATATGGTAGATCTAGGATAGGCACGTGCAGCTGTGTGGTTAGCAGAGTCTAGGACTGTGTGGAGATTGAGAGTATTGCTTGCTGGGTAGTGTTTACATTTAGGGTGATGGGAAACATTTTAGAAATAGATCATGTTAAAGGCAGCCAAACATTGTGAATATAAGGAATGCACTGAACTGTGTGCTCCCAAAGAGTTAAAATAGCAAATGTTATTATACACATGGTATCACAAATTAAAAAAAGAAAAAGAAAGCATCCAGCCAGGTGTTTGATGCTAATTGTTACACTTACTCTAAAGCATGGACCTGGTGGCAAAGTGGTTACGAGTTGGGCTACAATCTGCAAGGTCTGAAGTTCAAAACCACCAGCCAGCTCTGAGGGAAAAAGACAAAACTTTCTACTCCCATGAACGGCTACAGTCTCAGAAACTCTCAGGGGCAGTTCTACCCTATAGACTCGCTATGAGTTGGCATTGACTCCGTAGCAGTGACTCTGTCTTTTGGTTTTACTATAAAGCAGGGGTGTCAAACTCAATTAAAACACGGGCCATTTGGTGCAACAGGCAAAATTCACGCAGGCCACGTCACATTTACATATTTTGTTAAATTTATATTTTGAAGTGAGGATTCAGGAATATGGACAGGATAATTTAAACACTATAAAATTGCTTTTATTTAAACATTTATTTTATTTAATGTATTTATAAAACTAAGTTTTCTTTTTTACCCAAAACTTGCCTGCGCTTTCCTCCTACTAGTTTTCACTTACCTCTTATGTTATGACCGGAAAATATAACCAAGTAACCAATAAAAACACAAGATGTTGGACAGCTGACAAACGTGATGCACAATCATAACGGCTTCCCTCTAAAAATATTAACTAGCGCTGCCGCTACGTATGATTCATAACAGCACAACCCAGAATGCTCTTTTTAACCTTTTCGCTATTGGGATCTGTTTACATTGTGTGACACTGAGAGTGGCAGACAGATCACTTCCGAACGTCTGGCTCCTTGAGGGAGGGGGTGCTTATAGTCTGATGTCTCCATTGGGCTCTCCCACGGCCTAGAACAATGCCTGGCCCAGAGCAGAGGGGCAGTAAATATTCTATGAACGAGCGAGTGGATGGATGGATGGATGGATGGATGGATGGACGGACGGACAGACAGATGAGCAAACGGGCTCAGTCCCCCAGAAGCTTGCTGAAGGCTGTACAAGCATGACAGAGTGAAGTATGATCATGTCAGACAGGCTGTGTTGGTTTCTCTGGGACCAGACTGCCAGTCAGTTATTTAAGACCAAAGGACCCATGGAGGTACCCAGAGAAAGTCAGCAGTGCTAATGTAGGAGCATTTTCCAGAAGCTTGGTAACAAGTATCCAGGAGAAGCAGCATGTTGGTAACTCTGGCGATATAATCTGGACTTGTTATCAGGAAGGACCACTCTGTGGAAAAGGACATCACTCTTGGCCAGTTCAATCACCAGCCCCCAAAGAGGAAGAGTCCCCATGAGAGGCATGCATTAGCACACAACCTGCTACCATGAGCCCAAGCACGGCAATGGCTGTGAGGATGGGGCAGGGCCGGGCGGTGGTTCCTGCTGTTCTACCTGAGGGTTGCAGGGAATCGGAAGCGACTGGGTGGTACCAAACAACAACACTATGTTTGCAGTGATGTTTATAAATTTCTAAGCTTAGCTCAGACATGTTCGCCGTAGGCCCTTCTGTTATAGGAGGCATAATCACACTGTGAAACAAAAGATAATAAACCTTCGATGCACTGTTTTCCCATCCTCAGGGCTCTGGACAAACCAGGCTCACATCCAATTAGGGCAAAATCACTCAGCTGGCAGCCCGTGGACGCGGCTGACACCAAATTACGCAACAAGTTCCCCAAGCCTCTGAACCCTCTGGAGACACACGTTCAACCTTGCTCCAGCTTCACCCCCAGCTTTGTCTTGGAGCACGCGTTCTTAAAGCTCCTAAACATTCTGGGGGTAAACCACAGCCATACCCTCTGCCGACGAGTAGATTCCAATTCACCATCACCCAGGAGACCAGACAGTCGATCGCCAAAGGATTTTCAGAAGTGTGATCTTTACCGAGCAGTCAACCACCTCGTTCTCCCGGCAACAACAGTTACATTGTATGAACAGTCAGCCACTTAACCACTGCACCACCAAGGCAAGACTGAGTTTAAAAAAAAAACAAAAAACGTTTTTTCAAATTCGCCACGTAATCTTGGGAATCCTTACCGAGAAAGCGTCGGGGAATGTACCCCCAGCAGAGGAAACAGATATGGTTGTCTGACGGGAACTCCTAAGGTGATCGGATTCATTTCATTCTGGCCTGACTCCTCTACAGATCTTTCTGCACCACAGCCATGATATCTTGGCCAACCCCCTTGGTGACCACACCTCGAAGAACCCCTTGCCCTGTGCCAGCACCACCACCCCCCACAAAAGAAAAAGCTAATTGCCTCGCGACATCACTTCCCCTTCAGGGTAAAACTGAGCTCGCCGGGGTTCCGATGGCTATTTTTGGCTGCTTGTGTCAATTATTTCCACCACCCAGGGACCCCAAGAGCCGAGCTCAACTCCTCTAGCACCCACATCAGTCACCCCAAAAAGGCTGCAATACAAAAGTGGTGGGGAAAGGAGGGTGCCCCCCTCTTCCATGTTTTCTCTAGATCGGAATCATCCGCTTTCCCTGAACCTTCCGCTCTTTTGAAAGCTCTTCATAGCTCCTGGTTTCTGGGCTACTATTTCCTGAAAACCAATATGGCCATCAAACCTAGCGCATTCAGCCAAGAGGACCTAGGAAAGTGGTGTCTACCACCCCTGCCGTATTGCTCACTCACGAAAGTCATCCTGAAGGCAAGATCTCTAAGCACAGCTTTTTTTTTATTTAACCAGAGTCTATTTCTTGCATTGCAGCATGTTTCCTTGTATACTAACTGTCTAGTTTTCCAGATCGCTGAAAGAGCAGCTAGGCCATTTTCCATTGAACCTACACTTCTGTCCCCTCTGTCTGGCTAAGTCCACTTCACGTACACAAGCAAGGCTGTCTCACCGGCACATCACAGGTTGTCAATGGGTCTTCCTGCGGTCCGACACTGGGTCCTCCACCAGTCAGTATTCCGAGATATTTACTCGGCAAACAGACTGAACACCTTTTCTGAGTTTAAACCACACAATTGCTTCTTTGTCTATGTACAGATTCCATATGAGCACAAACAACTGTCCTGGAATTCCTATTCTTTGCAGCATTATCCATCATGTAGTATGAGTCACACAGTCAGATGGCTTTTTATTGTCAATAAAACACAAGTAAACATCGTTCCTGTTCTCTGTGATCTTATGTCAACTTGTAATACTGCTAGGAAGGAAGGGGTGGAGTCCAACCCATCAATCAGTTCACACCTTTGGGATTGGGGGCTATTGATGAGAGGCACTAAGGAAAACTCTCTCCCTTTTTTTAAAATTTTTAATCATTTTATTGGGGGCTCTTACAACTTTTATCACAATCCATACATACATCCATTATGTCAAGCTCATTTGTACATCTGTTGCCATCATCATTCTCAAAACATTTGCTTTCTACTTGAGCCCTTGGCATCAGCTCCTCATTTTTCCCCTCCCTCCCTGCTCCCCCCTCCCTCATGACCCCTTGGTAATTTATAAATTATTATTATTTTGTCATGTCTTACACTGTCCGTGTCTCCCTTCACCCACTTTTCAAAAAAAAAGGAAATCTCTCTCTCTCTCTCTCCTTCCTGCTTTGACTGGGTCCTATGTCTCACATCTGGGGCTAGTGGCCCTTGTGGCCTGCCCACCCTGTGAGCTGTCTCACCCTGCTAGCGTCCTTTCACCTTCAGATGCATAGAACTCTGCACCCACTGACCTGTGCCCTCGCAGCTTCCCACTTAGCCTTCCTGCTTAATCCACCAGCCTCTGGGTGAATCTGGAAGGCCTCCAGCCTGCATCTGACACATGGATTTGGTTAGACAGGGTTGGGCCACTTCCTTGATACACATTTCTTTCTTGATATACAGTTCCAGCTGTTGAAACATCTAACTTGATGTTCCATCAGTTCCCAGAGCCCTGTTTTGCATCAGTGCCTTCAGTGCAATGTGGACTTCTTCTTTCACTATCATCAGTCCTTAATCATGTGCTATTTCCCCAAATGGCTGAATGGACACCAATCCTTTTTTTGGTACAATGGCTCTTTGGATGCTTCCTGGGTCATTGGACGTGAGGGGACTTCAGAGAGTTTGTGGGAAAAATGAATCAAAATATCATGGACTTCTCCCACAAACTTGATGAAGCACCTTCATACTCTATGGAGGGAATTTTCCAATGTGGCAGCCGAAGCCTTGCGTTGGCTTGTCTGTTTCCTGCAGTTCTTTCAGCCTGAGAAATGCTGTGCACGCTCTTCCCTCAGGCTGCTCTGACACGGCAGCACCCTCACAGTTTCATCAGAATACTCGGTCTGCTGGAGCCACCCTCTGAAATCTCCCGTCAGCTCTTTTACTTCATTATTTCTTCAATCAGCTTTGGCTGCTTTAGGTTCAAGAGCCAGTGCCAGAGACTCTCCTGACATCCACTGTGTTTTGGGGGGTTTTTTCCTTTCTTTCTTGTCTTAGTGACCGTTTGCTTTCTTCATGTAGATTGACTCTGATGTCATCTCACAACTTGTGTGGTTTCTGTCATCTGTGCTCAATGTATCAACTCTATTATTTCTAAATTCAGAGCGAACTACTCAAGGTACGAGTTTGGCTGTGAGGGATTTGTTCAGAATGTTCTTTAAGCTTCAACTTGAGCTTGCATACGAGCAATCAATAGCCTGTTGGCAGCGGTCGCTCCCTTGTTCTGACTGAGCATTGCCATCCTCTCTTTCCACAAATGTCCATTTGATCCCTGTGGATTCCATTCGCTGAGGTCTATGTGGATAGTCATCATGTATGTTGTTGAGAAAGAAAGAAAGGGGGGGCGGTGGTATTTGCAATGAAAAATGTATTGGTCTTACACAATTCTATCCTGTGATCTCCAGCACCTTGTCTCTCAGCAAGGCCGTGTTTCCAATTCTCACTTTCCAATCACGAGCGAGTATCATTGTGTCTTGACTGCAAGTTTGCTGAATTTCACGCTGCAGACGTTGGTAAGGAGTTTTCCATTCCTTTACCTTTGACATTACTTTACCTTTGACAGGTAAATCTGCATGGGAATCCTCTAAACTGCTCTTCCTTGCAGGTAGATGGAGCTGATCCTATCATAGACAACATTATACTTCAAGACAGACCTTAAATGTTCTATTTTTTTACAACGAAGCCATTCCTCTTCTATGTGCCATTTCTGTCACAGTCAACAGATGATTGCCTGATTCCGATGGCCAATACTAGACCCTTTCTGCATACTACTGGCGAGGTTATCAATCTTTGCGCACTCTCATTTTCGACAACTGCCAATTTTCCTAGATTCATGTGTCATACTCTCCGTATTCCTATTATTGATGGATGTTTGCAGCTGCTTCCTCTCATTTTGAGCCATTTGAGCCATATCAGCAAATAAAGATCCATACAGCTTAACGACACTAAGGTGGTCATCTTCCAATACTGTACCAAGCAGTGTTCTGCTGTTATCAATAAGGTTTTCACTCGTCAGCTTGTTCAGAAGTCTATCGACTGGTTCTGCCTTTGTCTGGAGCTTCCAGTAAAACCATCCCATCTTGGGTGACTCTGTTGGTATTGGAAATACCAGTGGCATAACTTCCAGCATCCCAGCAACAGGCAGGCCACCACAGTACCACAAACTGAGAGAGGAGTGGTGGTCAGGATAATAAGAAAAGTTCATCATCATATGCTTAGCCAGGCTGTTCTGATCAAGAGACAGAAATACACTTTGGATATATTTGAAATTCTGAAGATTCATTAACTCTTGCAACACTGGAACACATAGATTAATGCTCGTGCATTTGCTAAAATTACCCAAAGGCTCATATTCCCAGTCCCCATAGCTCAAATCACTGAGAGACTCTCACTCCTGGGGTAAGTGCTATCTGGCACAAGCCTGGGGCTTTAATTCATCATTCTCACCTCCTGTCCACCTGAGGCTTCCCTCCACCACACAGCTTCTATGAGAAAGTTCCAGGCCAGACTGTGTGCAGATTAAAATGACCATCTTCCAGGGAGAAATGTTGACTTAGAAAATGCTGCCATAGACCTAATCACCCTTTCTGTCTCCACAGAGCCACAGGGATGCAAAGTATTAGGCAGCCACGTTCCTGAGCACGTCCATCAAAGAGTCCCTCGACAAATCCTGATCCAAAGAGAGAGAGTGCCCAACAGGGTTTCAGAGTCTCCACCACAGGCCTGGTGGAATCCCTGAAATGATTGCCATGAGTTCATCTTTCAAACGTCAATCAAAAGCATCCCCTGAAGTCTTCAAACGAAATAATCCTTCAGCTAAACTAGCTTTTGTTTTGTTTTTGTTTTTTTAAAAAAAGGTCTGCCTTGAGCATTTGAAGAATCATCTGCATGGAATCCCTACAGGGACCACAGTAACAGGAAAGATTAGATAGGGGTGGGGGGTGGGGGGTTACGATAAGGAGGGAGGAGCAGCTCAGAAAAGGAGGTTAAGAATGTTTACCCAACTCACAGAATGCTATCCCTGAACCTGTACATGCAGAAATGGCTGCATTGGTGAATGTATGTTTTGCTGTGTAGTCTCAACAACATTCTTTTTTTTTTTTACAATTGCTGCCCAAAGGCCTCTCAAGATAGCACGATAGTTCTGTGTCACCTCCTTAGCGGATGCCATGGTGCTGACAAGATTGACCCCACGGCCAAGCCAAAGCCATCATCAATTTGATTCTGACTCAGAGCAGCCCCCTAGAGCAGTGTAGCACTGCCTCACAGGGTGCCCCAGGCTTTCAGTGTTTATGGAAGCAGGTGAGCTGGTCTTTGTCCTGCAAAGCAGCTGGTGGGTTCAAACCACCAATCTTCTGGTTCGCAGCAGAGCGCTTAACCGCTGCGTCAGCCGGGCTCCAAGAGGATATGGTCAGTCCGTTTAAAAACAGAAGAAACGACCATATTGAGCGGTAATTTTCCACCCAGAGTAAAGAAGACCACGGTTGCTCTCTGGTACAACAGTCTCCTTGATTTCCACCCACTCTCTTTCTCATGTGGTGAATTATAAGATTATTAATATCTCCTCCAAGGTTTTAATTGATGAGGATAACAATAATCGCTTGGGTTTTTTTTTTCTTTCTTAATGGAAAGTGATGGTTGAATTTAATTGTAAATCATATCCTGATAAATATCAACTTCTACCAGGGAAAATTGTGTCAAAACATCTTGATTTTAGTGCAGTTATACCCCACCAGCCACATCCTTCTGTAACGCGTCTATCCGGAACACTAATTATCCTGACAGCATATGGCTCCGTCAATTACCATTCTTATTAAACTTACATTTCATTTCCTGGAATGATATTAAACCACCGGAGGGAAAAAATTTAATAGTAAACAGCATGGAACTAACAATGGGTTTAATAATTAACTCAAAGAAGACACATTATTTTTTTTTTTCTACATAGAGCTCATGCTACTAACATTTTCTATTGTAACCTGGCTGCTGGAAAAAGCACCGTTTAAATGTGTTTACCTGACACCGCCCAGGTACTCATGTGGAAGAGAAGAGCCCTACCCATGTAGCGCTGCACACGGCGGGGCCAGCAGTGAAGCGGGCCAGCCACTCCATGGAGCATGATGAGGCAGCGGTTTCTGGAAAGATGCACAGCCTCAGCCCTGGGAATCAGATTGGGCTTGACTCCAGGTGAGGGGTGGCGGGGAGCGGGGTGGGTTTGGTGGCGCAGTAGTTAAGTGCTTGGCTGCTGACCTAAAGGCTAGTATTTTGAACCCACCCCAGCAGTTCCCCAGGAGAAAAGTCTGCAGCTCTTTCAGATTCCAGCCAAGGAAATCCTAGGGGCCAGTTCTGTGCTGCCACTCGGGGTCGCTATGAGTCAGAATCAACTCGATGGTCTGGATCCCCAACAGGAAGGGGAAACAACTAGGATGGATTCATGCACGGTCCCTTTGCACACCAGTAACAGGTGAGTAAAAACAGTGCCCAACTACCCGAGGTGTCAGGAAAGAGTCAACTTAAGGATCCAGAGGAGTCTGGGAAGGTCACGCCGATGCTTGAGCCTTGGAAATAAAAACAAAGAGTGCAGAAACCGTCAACCACAGAATCATCAAGCTACTGATATTAGCACCGAAAAGAAATCACCGAAATCGAAGGATCAGAGATCTGTCCCTGATAAAGACTTAGCACAAACGTGACAAACAGAAGTGATGAATCCCCCACAAGGCCGCTGCTCCCGCAGACCATGGCCATCATTCTGTAGTGCTCAGCTTCAGGGTCCTCCTCCCACTCTGTGTGTGCATCCGCCAGAAACACTATAACGACAACCACGAGGACCCCATGCTCTCGCTGGCCCTGGCGACCCGTGATACGTGAGGGCAGACCAAGAGACCCCACTTTGCACCTTGCACCCACTAGCTGGCCACCCTCGGGGACACCAACTCAACTCCCTGCCCTTCGATTCCTTCACCTGGAAAATAAACAGGTAGGGCGAGTTCCTGTCTAAGGTCTCTTACAGATTCTTAAGCACAGTGGTTTGTAAAATGATTTTATCTGTACCAAGACAGACTAGATCCCAAAACAAAGAGGTTAGAATCGATTGTGCCTAGGTCCCTGGTGGCACCGATGGTTGGGATCTTGGCTTCCCGAACGCACCCGGTGGTGCTGCAGAACGGCCTGGAGACCCGCTTCCCAAAGGCTCACACAGCCGAGAACCCCCTGCGGCGCATGGACAGGCCTTGACTTGATGGCCATGCGTTTGTTTGCTTTCGTTTTGAGTTTGGAGGGGTCCCTTCTACACTAAGACTCCGGGGCTTTCTGATGTTGTCGGAAGAAAGAGATGATGGGACCAAATGCGGGCCATGATCCTGTCCAGCAGTCATGTCCTCTAATGGGTTTCACGTGGGAAGAAATGCATGAAGTTGCTCTCAGCCAATCTTGGCTGGATTTTATTTAATGGCTCCTTTTGATATTAGGAGAGAAAACATCCCCCTGCTTAATGGAAAATTGTTTAAACATGCTTTTAGCAAGCATCATAAAAATAGCGATTGCCCATAAAACCCAGAGCAACAGCCTCAGGACACAGTCTAAGATTAAAACATGGCCCCGACGAAAGATGAGAACACCCCAAAGAACCAACAAATCAACTGCTAACCTGTTGCCCATTGTGTCTGCACCCTACAGTGGCCTAAGAACCACAGCTCCTGAATGGTGTTTATACAACACGCATCTCTAGTCTTCCCTTACTCGCTGGGTGACCGGGGCACGTCAGTGCCCCATTCAAGTCTTCATTTTCCCACCCATGAGAATGGCAATAGGTCCAGTCTCTGAGGCTGCTGTGCATGTTGACCAAGATGATCCATGCAAGGCTTTCAGCACACTGCCTGGTGCCTGGTGCTCCAAAGATCCCAACTATTGATATTGGTATATTGATTTCTCTGATTCTTTATCAATGGGAAGGGTGAGGGGGGACGTTGCCATTGAGTTAATTCCAACTCACGGTGACCCCACATGTGCAGAGCAGAATTGTTCCAAGGGCTTTCAATGCTGTGATCACCAGGCCTTTCCTCCAAGGCACCTTTAGGTTAGTAGCTTGGGGGCCCCCAGGGATGCCTGTGATTATCTTCTATCATTATTCACTCAGCAGTTCGGCTCCAGAGCAGATTGAGCCTTTATTCTGTCCCCGGAACTGGGCTGGCACTGCCAAGACGACTAAGATTTGCTACTTTGCCTGCCTTCTGGCCTGGTCAAATCCAATCCTCAGTCTTAAACCTTCAACTGAAAGGGCCACTGATTTCAATAAGCCTTTTTGGACTCTTGCATCGCTGTGCCAGGTTGCCACAGGTGAGAGGCCCCTACTCCATGCTTCTGGGGGTCCTGCGCCTACAGTTCTCATCCCACGGCTTTGTAACCTCCTCACCAAACTACCGATGCCTTGCAAACTCATAATGCTCCTGATCTCTGGACCTAACGTCGGAGCCTGTGCACGATCCAAAGTCAATGAAGCTTACTGAATACGTGTATACAAGTGAATAAAATGTATTGATGGATTGTTAGCATCTAAAAAAATAATTCAATTGGTTAAACAGCTTGGGAAGGCAAATATATTTATAGTCATAATGACAGGCATTCTTCCGCGATTTCTATAATACACAAAAGTCCAAGGCTGCTGTCATCAGGTTGATTGCAGATGGTCGTGACCCCGTAGGAAAAAGCAGAACTACCCCGCAAGGTTTCCAAGGCCCTTGTGCTGATCTTCCTGGCCCATGGCACCACCCGTGAGAACCACTGAGAAAACAGACATACATCCCAGTCTACCTTCGCTCTCCAGCAGCAACAGGTGTGGAAACAAAGCAGCCGAATCAATGACTCAATAAAGGGTCAAAGTGAAAATTTGTTCCTGATTTTTTTTCAAGTGCCTATGCTTACAGAAAAGAAAAGAACGATGGTGTCTTAAGCCTGTTTGATCTAGTTAATGCCAGTCTGGGTTATGAAGGCAGGTTCTTCCAGTATTCGATTTCCCAGTCTCGGGGTCTCCCACTTTCATGAAAATGGCAGGTGAAATTGGTCAATAAAGTTACAAACCAGAAGCCAAGGAAGGGCAACTCTGGTCACACTGAAGACAGTGAAGGAAAACAAATCATCATTATAAAAGTTGGAGAGGGGAAAGGAGCCCCATGGGATGGGGGTAGTGGGAGGGGTGGAAGAACA
>NW_022107431.1:16620380-16622081 GCF_000313985.2 Echinops telfairi
AACCACTACCCTGGGCAAATGTGCTTGGCATGGACAGGTAGTGGCTGCTGGTGTCCCAAAACATACTACTGTTGGAGCTGGGCCCAGAGAATGAGGGCAGAGGGGCGGAATGTAGCAGAGGGGTCCTGGGGACAGATAACTCCAGAGCGCCCCAGTTCTGAAACAGCAAGAGTCCCCATGCTTCTCTGGACCCCATCTGTGGAGATCTCCACCCAAGAGAAACATAGTAAGAAGAATGCAGCTGACCTAGTAGAGGCCTCTTTTTGAAACATCACGTCCCAAGCAGTACGACTTCATTCACTTTACAGACGAACTTCCCCTGTTTCCTCCGTGCAATTCATCAGAGCTCCCGAAAGTAAGAAATTGCAGGAAGAACTCGGCTGTCTTACAGAAGCTACATTTGATTAAAGCAGGAGAGGCTGTGGCCACAAACTAACAATACAACCGTGTTCTCTGTGAGGGGGTTCGGGGCAAGCAAAAAAAAAAAAATGTTGCTTCGATTTTGAAGTTTCTGTACTGCAGTGATAGCTACTGACTGAGTGGATGGCTGGCCTTCGTATTATTGATGACCTAGTCGTGGACTTTATCTTTCCAGAAGACTAACTTAAATGAGAATGAGACAAAAATGACACAATTCTCTGAAAGGGATGGGATTACTCTGTAGGGTGGATGGGTCCGGGCTATACAACAAAACCCACCTCACTGCTGTGGAGTTGATTCCAACACATAGCCGCCCTGCAGTGTCCTGGAGGCTTGGAGTCTTACAGAACCAGCCCGCCACAAGCCGAGCGCCCGATGAGCTCACACCGCTGAGGGGCTTAACCACCGGAGCCCCTTAGGCTAAATACAAGGCACCCAGGAATATTACCTACCCATATAAACACCAATGTTCCCCCCACCACCACAATCAGCAGCTTCGAGGGCCAGTGCCACCTCTCCAGGCCATCTATAAGTGCCAGTCTTAGCTTTCCTAATGGGACCAGGTCCTTGAGAAAGTTTCACTTCATTAAACTCTTGTCAATAAGGGCCAATATCATTGTCCTTCTAGCCTTCCCAGTTCAGTGGGGTCTGGAAATGCACACATAATTCCGAGCCTTGCTCACTGACTCAGGATCCTTAGCCATATTCTCCAAGTCCCCAAAAGTAGAAACTTATAATTCTGTCTCTCATGAGGTCATGCCCCTGACTTCTAGCTCACTGGGGCTCTGAATTCAGGTATATGTGAAAGGCCATGGATGGCGGGAACAAGTAGGTGACAGATTAAACACACTTTTTTTTTAAATGAACGCATCCATCAAATAATTTGCGGAGCTTAAAACAGAAAACAATGCAGTGTCTTTGGTTGGGCGGCCTCCTTCCCATGAACTCCATTGTACTTTCGTTTTGGTTGGAATGCGTTCCAGGGGCTGTGCGTTGGGGACATCGACAACCATCTTTGCAGGCTGTGGCTCTGAACATCTAGGACCACTCTTTGTCTCCATCTTTCAGAGAAGGCAACTGGGACTCCGAATTAAACTTCTGGCTGATTGTTCCTAATCCGTTCCAGGCACCTTGGGAAAGAAGTGGATGCATGTAGCTCAGTGCTCCCCCGCCCCTCCCTGGGTTCCCAGACAGTTACATTAAAAATCACCCTGAAGGCAGAAGAGGGAACTATCTGATGCGTACATTGTTTTGCTGCTGAGGGGTGTGTGTGTGTGTGTG
>NW_022107431.1:16622181-16626418 GCF_000313985.2 Echinops telfairi
GGCCTCTGATCCCTCAAACCCACTGCACGGTGTCTGTGGGGGGGGGGGAGGCGAGGGAACATATAGTCCAAATTCACAGATTTCTTGATGTAAAATCATCTTCCCATAACCAGGGTTTAGACACTGGGTTTTAAAATTAACCTAAAAAGAGAGATATTCTTCATAATGACCCAGACTGCTGACAACGGTGCAGATTGTGATAATTTTACTGAAGTTTGATTTCCACAGGAAAAAATTTAAATAAGCAAGTCTTGTTCCCATCCTTCCGAGTGTCTTTCTTGTGACACTCTTAACCTCTCCAATCTGATCTGTCCCCGCTGCTTTTCAGCTTCCACAAACCCTCGGGGGAAACTATGTGTCTGACAGAATAGTGAACGTTTGTGTAGCTCATGCACCATTTTCACCTACCCTCTCACCTTACTTAACCAAATTATGAATGTTTCCTTGTTCGTGGAAAGTTTTACATCCTCTGTGGTTTGTGTTTTATCCTGAGAGTTTTCCTCCTCCACCCCCCACCCCCGCCCCCCGCTCTTGTATGTCCTTAAGACAATTAAGACACCAAAATCCTGCCCCCCTCAATTTACTCATGTTGGAGGCTTTAAAAAGTTCATGGAAAATGAAATTAAAAGATGATGGGATTTTTCCCACCAACTCTTTGAAACCCCCTTGTATGCTCAGCGAGGTAAAGGGAAATCAACTACAGCCCAGGACGGAAATTAACTGAGGGTCAGGGAGATTCCAGCTGCGACTGGTCCTCAGAATCTTCTCACCAAAGAGGGACGAAAGGAGGAGGGTGAAAATGAAATGGGGGACAAGGCTGTCATTCCGTTTTGTCCTGAAACATGACTTCATCTCCAGGAATGATGGGCTTCACGCCTTAGACCTTTGTCGAGGACCAGAGAGTGTGGGAGGTTCCTTATAATAGAAATGAAGAAAAGAAGCAAACATGGAAAGAGAGGAAAATACGTATCACCTAAAGAAAGAAGTATGGGGCACCTGAAAATGGGCCCCACACATCTCTGCTGGAGAGCTGCCTCTACGCAAAGTTGAGAAATAGTTTTAAGTGTCCTCAAATGGGCAAAGCAGCCATTCAAAATAGCGTGCACACTCCCGGCGCCTCGGATCTTCCGTAAAAGGTTTTTTGTATGTCAGAATTTTTAAGAAGTGGGAAATGCTTTAGTCCTTAAGAACACGGACTAAAAATAATAAAAATAATAGTCACGTAGCATTAAATACCTCACTTTCATTGTATTCAAGATCCCTAAGTGGTCTAAGCTCTGGAAAAAAATTCAAGATGACCCCCAGTCACCTTCACCTTAGATCGCTCATGGATATATTTTTAAGAAAGACCAATATGCAAAGCCACTGCTTCAGAAGAAGAGAATGACTCCCTTAAGAACAGTGTGCTGGGACCGGTTACACGCTTGTTCGCTTTGTTACAAGTGCAGAGAAGCTTTATCTCCTGCACGGCTACTGTACTTTCACTGTATTTCTTCTGACACAGACAGGACTGCATAGGCCGAAGAAGAAAATAAACTTAGGGGCCCAGGGAGGTGAATTTCAAATCAATTCTCCGACTATTCCTGTGATACATTCAAGCGAAGGAGCCGCACTATAACTCCATTTGATAAGTGGAAACGTTATGAATCAGAAGGAGTAAACCAGCATCTAACTAACCTGAAAACGCCAGTCTAATTTACTTGGGGGTGGGGTGGGGTTTGAATTAAAGGCGATCATATAACAGCTGTAGGTTTACATAAAGAAAGCACACAAAAATATCCAGACACTTGTCTGAATGAGTCATTTTCCAATCAACGTATTAGGCTGGTCAAATTCAACCTTCGTTGACACCCACCCACAGTACAAATTTTGATTTACATCAAAACCCACCAGAAGACATGATCATTCAAAGAAATTTTCATGAGCCAAAATTTACCCTGACTAAAGAGCATACCTTCTCTGTTGTTTTCCAGGATATGCCTTTCTATTTCATTCCCTTAATATATTTAATAAATATATATATATATATTTGTAAAAGGCAGTTTGAAAATGATTGCTTTTCATCCCCCTAAACTTTGGGAAACTACTAAGGAAAATGAAAGGTTCCTAAGAGTCTGCTCAGTTCTCTACTTCTTAACCAGGCATCAGCAAGCAGGAGAAGAAAGCATTTGAAACCATCTATCTATGTGGAAATAAACACAGGAACAGACACTACTGCTCTGGGTAATAAGAGATTCAAAGCAAAGAATTCAAATCCAAGAGGAAGGAAGTGATGGAAGATAAGCCGGAAAGGAGAACCCATTCAAAGACTCACGTTCCAAACACAATCATGCAACCAGTATGGTCTTTTTAAAACTTTCCTTCAGGCTCCTGGTCATTTTGTATAAGGATTCTCAAAGTGTCTGAAAACCATTTAATGCAGAAAGTTTCAGATGGGTCATATTACGGGGCTATTATCTGCCACTGGGATGATGGGCAAGTTTGAATAAAATACGGTCCCCTTCTTAGTTGACCGGGCTCACTTTGCAATTATTAGCGAGGCCGTAAATAATCCACCAAGGAGCAGCCTCATTAGTGCCCATTGAAATTCAGTGCCATTAATTTGCAATAAAAGAACTGAAAATTAAGTGGAAAAGAAAATAGTTTCGGGCATCCCCCAGAAGGTGATGGAAAGCACATGGTACCACTGGTGCCTCCCTTCGCATCCAGGAGTTTAAAACACTCTGTGAACTAGTTTTAATGGCGAGGTTTTGTTCTCCCATGTTTAAAGGAAAGAATAAGGCAGGGGGGATGGGCAGAAGATATCTTTTTTTTTTTCTTTCCAGGTGAATCCTAAATGAATCATGTGAAATTCATTTGAAATAAGCGGACTTTTAAAAGCTTTTGTTGGTTGACTTAAATAACCCATAAGGTTGGACCAGCTTCACGATGGGACATGGAAGAAGCCCTTTGGAGGGGGCCTAGGAGTTCACTCTTGGGTACTGGGGAGGGAGGGAGGTGCCCTGGCACCTTAGTCCTGTCTCGTCAGCTAGCGAAACCTCTCCAGGAATAAAACACCAGGCAGAAAAGGCTCCGTGGCTTGCAGTGCAGAATAGCTGGGCGAGGCTGGACACCAGCGCACAGCGACAGGCGCAAAGCACCCAGAGCCCAGTACCAGCCACTTGAGGGCCTCTGATCCCTCAAACCCACTGCACGGTGTCCCTGTCCCGCGCAGGCCCAGCCATGAGAGAAGGGGAAACTGTCAAGGGACAAGTGGCATGGAAGGGAAAGAAGAAGGCCCATGCTATATTTGTTTTGCTTTGTTTTGATTTTTCAAATGAGAACACAATGGATTGCCCACGGATGTGTCCTGGGCTCTCCTGGGCTGCCTTAAGTGACCTTCGGAAGGTGCAGCCCCAGACGGGAGATGACCCCGTGTGCCACGCTGGCGCTGGCAGAGTTCATTTCAAACCACTCGTGCTTCGATGTGGCAGGGTTGAAACTCATAGGACACCTATAAACCCGGGGCTGTCGGAGGTCACATGCCAGCAATAACTCAGAAATCAGAAACTTGCTGGCGTTTGCTCAACGCTCCTGGGCCCTCCGGGTTGCGCGAGGCTTCGCTCCCAGTGCCCTGCAGCCCCGAGGCAGGGAGCAGAACTCTTGGGGAAAAGCAATCGCTCTTCCTAATCCTTATCATCACTGAGCGCGCCCAGCTCCGAAATGGCAAAGAACACGCTAAAATAATACTAGCGACCGGAAAAACTCTCCCGGTTCCCTCTAAGCCCAAACGTCTCCAGTCCGGAAGGACGAAGAGGGGGCTCACAGCTCCTGACTGCGCTGGTCTGGGGCTGTCCCTCCTCGCCACCACCCCCGCCCCCCACACGCACGGACAGCAATCGCCGCCGCTTTGTCCACTTTGCCGCTGTTTCTGCTTTGGCGAGGAGGCTCGCACGCGGCGCGCAGCGGGTGGACAAGCAGTTCGGTTTGGGAAAGCGGAGCCATCCACGCGGCGCCCCCAGTGCACCGCCACCACCCCCGCGCACGCCCCCGGGCCCCCGACGGCCGGTACCTGTAGTAAGCGGACGGGCCGGGCTCGTGCACCCCGTAGCCGCTCTGCTCGTTCTCCAGGTAGTAAGGCACCTGCTGGCCGTGCGGGTGCAGGAAGGGCGAGAGCTGCTGCGGCTGGTGCAGCAGCAGGAGCTGGCTGGGAGACACGCTGGCCAGCGGCGCGAAGCCCCCCATGGCGCTGGCGCCG
>NW_022107431.1:16627624-16634797 GCF_000313985.2 Echinops telfairi
GCCCAGCCAGGGTCAGCCCTTCCAACCCAGCTCCCATGTTTGCATTTGACCACAGCGTGGTCCACTGTCCTGTGAAGGATGAGCCACAACAAAACTTGGGTTAGGCGCGCATGGTGTCCAAGCCTTCCTGGGGTTATGCAGCCAGAACTTCAGCAAACTCCATAGGAAACCGACTTTTCAGACATAACCTCGGGCCCTAAGCCCAGCCATTGGCCATGTCTTACAGAGGCTGTGGGTCAGAACCACAGGTGTTGAAATGCTCTGATGAGTTTCTGTTCACTAATCCTATCATTGAGATTGCTAGGATATGCAGAATCTAATATCCAGATGAAAGAGAAATGGGAAAGCAGAAAAAAAGTTTTTGAATGGAATTGAAAGTGTTTGTGTGTATATACATATATATACATATATGTGTATATATATGTATATACACACATCTCCACTAGTGAATGCACTCTAGAAGATTATGCACAGGCACGCATAATCCTGGCTAGTTATACTTGGTAACAAACTTCTTTAGCTTGACTATAATGGTTATCCAAACCCCCAACTGGGTACCTCACCAAACGCTTGGGGGGGCGCGTTGTATATAAATGCTAGCGCTGCTGTTAATGACACTGTGTTATTTGTATGCCAGTAAGTATGCATTTTTATCTAATTCTGACAAAAACAGACAGAGTTTTTGGAGGCTATATGCAAATGTAGCTGATAGTCATAATAAGCCAAAATAAAACTTAGCACCAATAACAACAGGTTGCAAGCAAAAAAAAAAAAGCTAGGGCCAGGGGTGGTGTGGAGGCAGAGGGTGCTTTAAAAATGCATCAGGTGAGCCAAAGATGTGTCTCTTTCAGGTCAGTAACCATTATTGCCAAAGTCATTCTTTTTCCTTTCAGTTTTAACAAATAATTTAATTTCTGTACATTGCATTTTCAATTGTGAAATGCTATTTGTTTGTGTTGTTGAATTTTTGTTTGATTCTCCCCACCACCCCAATCCCGGGCAAAAGCACTTCCTAGGGCTCTTAAAAACCCGAAGCTGCCGACTGATCCATAAATTGCACACGTTCTGAAAGAGACAGGTGCGCCGCACACAAGCCCCCAAGACAGGCAGCAAAAGCTCTTCTCCTGCTTGGATACAGACACTGGCTAGCTAGGTAAGTTGCTATCTGAAAACGCAAGAGCAACAGAGAGAAATCAAAACATGCCTACCCTGTGGGATCAGAAGCGCCTTTCCAGAAATGTTCCAGGGGCCAAGGCAGGAGGCTGGAGGCAGGCGTGTGCTCGCCTGTGCAAGTAGGTCCGTGTGTGAGCGAGGCAGAGCATGTGGGGATGTGTTTGTGCATGGAATGGCAGGGATTCGGGAAGCAGCCAGTAGGCAGGGCCCTTGGCAGCCCCTCCCGGCAGACACGGCAGCTGGGCTGCTGCTCAGAGCTCGATGAATGGCAGTGGGCAGTGAGTGGCCGTGTCTGCTCCTGAGAAGCAAGCTGAAAGGCAGCGCTAGAGACAGCCTGCCCAGGAGAAGCAAAACCCCTGTCCTCTTTTGCTCCTGACCCACAGAGCCTGGAAAGGGTCTCTGGTTTGCGCTGTCATCCCAAAGTAAGAGGAAAAACAAAGCTGTAAATCGTGGGCTCAACGCTAAAGTAGGATGCCAGTCAAAAGTGTGTGGAGACATCAAGTTTCCAAAATGGGACACGGGCAGTTTGTCTTAAGAGCAGCCCTTTAACAATAAAAAAGCCGTCTGGGGTGCGCTTGGATCAAATGCCTTCCTGGTCCTGACCTGGGGGCGAGGCGGGGTGGGCTCTGCAGAGACGCACAATTGCCATGTGTCCGACTGCACCAGGAAACCAGACTTTGGAATAAGTGTTGTGGTATTCTAGGGATGGGCTTCCAAGTGAAATGCAATACTTCTGCACCTCGTTAACTGAACCCATAAGCCTTTCCACAGAGAGTTCAGCTGAAAACATGTATGGGGGGATTTTTTTTTTTTTTAAGGCTCAGCGTACGAAGACAAAAGAGGTATTTACCTTTTTGTGTTAAGTGGATTTTAGGCTTTCGGGGGAGAGGGGGAGGTATTGCATAGCAGGGGGAGGGGCACAGGCGAGGATGTCAGCTTCCCCTCTGTGCCCACTTGCACCCACCTGGTTCTCAGTCCCTCCCTTGACCATGGTACTGACATACAATAGTAAAGTGCCCCAAAGGGACCTGCACCCAAGGTCTCAGGCCATGTGACACCCAGTGGGGCCTTGCTTTGCCAGACATGCATCACAGCCTTGAGTATCAAATAACTCTCACCCCGATGCCAGGAGTGGCCCGTCTCTGGCATGGCACCCTCTGCGGTTCCTGAGAGATTCATAAGAGATGCTTCAGACCATACCAAGAGGAAAAGCTACCCGAGGGTTAGTGATGTCTCTGTTCGCTTGTCGTGCTTGGAAGGGCCACAAGGTCACAACACTGAAGCAGAGAAAGGCCCCTCCCCCATCAGCCATGAACAGTGCTGTAGGCGGTGAGAGGCCAGGCTCCGGCCCTTAGGTCAGGAATGACCTCTCACGCAAGTAGCCAGTCCAAAATCCAGCAAGAATGTGGCGGGAAAGAATTGGGGGGGAGGGTGGGGGTGGCAGGAAAGAGGGCAGGGGAAAGGAAAGGAGGAAAGACAGAATCTTCAAACACTCCCCTTGAACTTGGGAGAATGTGTGGTCAAGCAAAACCGTGCTCCAGCGCGTTTGCAAGGAAGGGCTAGATTTTCAGCAGAAAATCACTCGGCCTTTCCTCCGAGATGTGTTCCCTGGGCGGTCGCTGGCATCACCCAGGGCTCCAGGCTCAGGTAATGGGTTGGGGGCAGCTCATTCGGCGGATATGCCACTCAGCCTCTGGAAGCAACCTCCTGGTTTGGCTCACAGTCTTCTGCTCTTCCCTCTCTCCGCCCCCATGCTGGCACCCCCGCCCATGGCCTGCCTTGGCTTCACCTGGCACACCCACACGAAGAAGAGTAAAGTCTAGTTCCCTAGCTCCGCCTCTGAAGGTACTACTTGACCCACTTTTCCAGCAGTCTCCTGGCGTGCCTCTGCTGACCTTGCTGCCTTGTTCAAAGCAAGGGTCCTTCTTCTCTCTCCTCCAACGTGGTGGGCTCCGAGCTGGCCTGTCTGTGGAGCAGCACCCCTGTCCCCCAGCACCTGGATGAACATCTTAGTCTCTGAGCGCGTGCTTCCCATTGCCCTTTGTCCCTGCGCAGACACCCCTGCCTGGCCATGCCAGCTCCGCTTGCTCTTCCACCAGGCTTCTTCCGCTTTCTCCCCTTTCCACATCTGTCTGCCGTTTTATGTTTTCTGACCCTTCCTGTTCAAAATGCCTCCTGAGGACCTCTTGGCCTCTCTTCTCCAACTCTGCCTGCCCCACATCCTGCTGCACAGGAATTCTGTTCATTTTCAGTCCCTCAACACCCATTTCTTCATGACACAGCTCCATCCATACCTGGGGTCCTAGGTTCCTAGTTCACCCTTTGCTCTCTGCACACAGCTGTCCTTTCTAGTCTAACTCCTTCTCCTCCGACTCCAACTCCTCATCCTCCTCTGCTTCACCCAAACAAAAGCCTGGTACTCTTTGAACCCCAACTCAAACCCATGGCTGTGGAGTCCATTTCAAATCCATGGCAACCCCGTGAAGGACAGGGTAGAACTGCTCCCTAGAGGCTTCTTCATTGTAATCTTTATGGGAGCAGGTTGCCAGGCCTTTCTTTCGCATCACCACAGAGTGGGTTTGACCCACCGACCTAGGGGTTAGTAGTCGAGTGAAAATAATTTGTGCTACTCAGACACTTGAATTTCACTCAGCACTTTCTTTGCTACATAACAGCATTCTTTAGAGCCCCTGCTTTCCTGACTGGCCAGAGGAAACCCTGTCCAGCTATGGGATGCAGGACACTGGCCCCATCCTCTATGGTGCCTTCCCTCCCCTCTATCCTGAGCATAGCCCCTCTCCTCTGGCCTCCTGGAATAGTATTTCTCTTCATACTAAATACAGTGTAAAGTCAAATTTCAAATATATGCAACCTTACAGAGTAGGGTTACAATTCTTGGCAGTCTGATTTACAAGAGAGCTCTGGATTTGAAATCAGGTAAATATTAAGATCAAGCATCATTTCTCCTCCAGCTCCCCTAAACCCTTCTTATGTTTACAAAGCATTCTCTCTCCAATGGTAACAAGAAAGAAAATGAATTGGGACATCTCTCCCAAATAGCTTAGACTACTAGAAATAATGCTTTGACTCTCAGATATGGAGGTTTACACTCGCTGTCATTGAGTCAAATCTGACTCATAGTAACCCTACAGGACAAAGTAGAATTGCTTCCTAGAATTTCCCAGGCCATACCTTCTTACGTGACCAGAAAGCCTCATCTTTCTCCCATGGGGCAGCTGGTGGCTCACAGCACTGGCTTTGCAATTAGCAGCCCAACTCATTATGTGCCAGGGCTCTCTGTGTGAGGTTGAGCCATGCTCACCTGGACCACGACACTCAACATCCGTGTACTTGGGGAACTTGTTTATGAGCGTTGACTTGATATGATTAGTTTTCCTCTGAAATGGACGAATACTGAAGATTTGGCTCTTAAACATTTTTTAAAAGTTCCGATCATTTAAAAAATAATTTGGTCATTAGTTCTATGCTCTTGTTTACTGTAGTGGATTATGAGTTGAGCTGCTAATCGCAAGGTCAGCAGCTTGAGCCCAGCAGCCACTCCATGGGAAAAAGATGAGGCTTCCTGCTCCCCTAAAGAGGTAGAGCCTCGGAAATCCACAGGGGGCAGCCCTGCTCTATCTGTGGGCCACTAAGAGTCGGCAACGGCTGGTTTGAGTTGTTTCAGTAATATTTCTACACCTTCAAAGGTATATATCACACCTGCACACCTTGTTGAGTTTGGGTAACTGAATATTCCCAGAAGGTAAATGGATGATCCCAGTGAAGGGCTCCGCCATTCCCATCACCCCAGAAAGCTCCCTTTCTGCCCTCTTCTCAGTAATCCAACCCCTGCAAAACACCACGATTTGATTTCTGTCGTTATAGATTTGCCTTGCCTCCATGACTTCTGACAAATCGGAACACACACTACACAATCACAACCCATGGACCCCCACCAGACAGAAACTGACACACCTTTACTGGACATCGTGCACGGCGCCCTTCTCCAAGCCACAGCCCCTTTCCTCAGGATGAGGCCCCTCCAACACCACAGAATTGTTGCTAACCCTCTGTTCACAGATCAGAACAGGCTTTTCACATGATGATAGGCCTCCTAAGTCTCCCAGGATAGAAGGAGGGCCTCTGGTCATAATAGTAATATAACTTCACGAGAAGCCAAATGCAATGAATCTTCTTTAACATGCTTTTAAACAAGCTTTGTTTCTTCCAGACTCATTCGTATATACATAATTTGCAAATCAAGAAGGAAGTCCAAGATCCTTCCTCTGACCGACCCTTTCCCCTCAGGTGCCATTTGAAGCTTCTTAAGCTGGCTAAATGAGCACGGCTTCAGACTTTGGCAGTGAAGCAAGATGGATACTCTTTGTTAAGCACCTGTGAATGACTCAAATTCATCTCACCAGCTTAGCTGAATTCCATCATTTTCTAAAGATATTTCAGGATTTTTTAAAATATATAATGGACCTGTAGTACATGGGGCAGAGGACCATTTGGAAAGTACGTACCCTGTCATTGTCACGAGTGACAAAAGAATTCCAATGATTGTTACAGTGTGTCCCTCTTTTCCCCTGTGTCTGCTGTTTGCTGGAGGAATGTCATTGCCAGCTTCAAGTATGATTTCTCCATGGAGAGCAATATCCAGATTGCGCCTAAAGTCACTTTGATCAAGAAGTCATATGAAATGTTAAGAAGGGCCTCGACTCATGAGCGCGCGCGCACACACACACACACACACACACACACATCACAGCGCAGATATAATCAGATATAATCAACCAAGAACCATACCCAATTTCTGGGCCAGGTGAAATGGTGAAAGAGAGATGTGTGCATTTTGAGCCCTGTGAGGTCTTCCTAGTTTGTTAGCAAAGCCATTTGGGTCACGGACTCCCTCACCATCCCACCCTGTGTCTCAGCACCCAGGACCCTCTCTCCCAGCTAGCCAGCCCTTTGCTTCTCCTGCCTCCCAACTCCCATGGTTATGATCCTACTTTCTGTCCTAAAGCTCAACACCCCCAAGCCCAGCATGCAAGAGCGACACCCATGAATGACTCATTCATTCCATTCATTCAGAAAATACCCATTATCTACTACTTATCAAAACCACTTCCAACTGTGGGACACCCAACGAGCTAAAACTCCCCGCCTCCCCAGAGTCTTGGAGCTCCATGTCTGGCCTCTGTGCTCTTCCTCCTCCGCAGCGTCTACATGACCCCCTCCGCCACTCGTGTTCCTCGGGGTTCAGCCCAATACCCTCTCCTGCGTGACCTGCTCTCCCTTATCTGGATGATCTCTACCAGCCTTGGGTGTCACATTTCTTCTGTACAAGAATGACCTCCAGATTAAAGATCTCCTTCCAGGTAGCTGTTGGTCATGTGTCCTTGTATGCTCATGCACTCAACAGACATTGATTGAGCACCTTCTGTCTACACGACATTTCAAGCTCAGTATGTCTACAAGTCACTTCTCATCTTTTCCTCAGCTCTGCCCCCTCTCTTGTTGCCGATCTCGGGACATGGCACTGTCATTCATGTGATCCAGCCCCAAACGCCAGCCCGCAGCCCTCGCCCTCTCTCCAAAGGCTTTGATGTTTCCCTCCCTTTCATCTCCTCGGGGTCTACTCCCTTTCCTTGGCTCATTAGGACTTCTCCTCTCCCAAGATCGCTATCTCCAGCGCTTTGTTCCTCTGCTCTCCTAGTGTGACCCATCTATCTCAGAAGTCAAAGAATGCCCATGCGTCCTCTTGTTTCTCAAGAGCATGTCCTCCCCACTGCTCTCCCACAGGCAATGCTCTCCTGCCATATTGAATTAATTCCAGGTTTCTCTAACCCTATGGAATTTCTGGATGAAGAAAATCACACAAGCAATTTACTCAACCCAGAATCATCCTCCTCTGGCCCCAACATTTTTTTAATCATTTTATTGGGGGCTCAGACAACTTTTATCACAATCCATCCATCCATCCATTGTGTCAAGCAC
>NW_022107431.1:16637888-16643637 GCF_000313985.2 Echinops telfairi
GAATGATAAGGATAACTAATGTACAAATGTGCTTTATAAATTGGTGTATGTATGGGTTGTGATAAGAGTTGTATGAGCCCCCAATAGTTTTTTTTAAATAGAGTCTTTTAATAAAATATGCAAAGAATACTTTTAAACCTTTTAAATCATCTACTAAATTGGAGAGCTTTATAAATACAGTTCCTTTAAACAATAAAAAGACAAATGCCAAGAAATGTCTGGGCTCTTGACAAGAAAGAACTTTCTTCCGAGGGGATTCGAGCCTGGGAAAGCACACTTTCTGTTTTATAGAGTTCTCCACTTGCGGTCTTTCTGACAATGGCACTAGGAAGCTAAGACACCTCTTTACCAACTGGGCAGAGTATTGAGGATACATCATAGACTCACAGAGGCAGAATAAGTGTATGGCAAACTCTTGACTGAGTATGTATTGGGACATTTGCCAGCAGCTTTTTGTGTGTGCCAGAAATACAGAGAAAAATAGTAATTCCACAAACTGTATGCCAAATGCTAATAAGTGGAGGAATTGCTAAAATGAGTCTTTTCCCCTTTTCTCCACCCTGTCGCGCATCTGTATTTCCTGTCCCTGCGGCATCTCTATCTCCACAGTGCGACAGCTTCCTTCTTCATCCCGCTCCCAAGCCCATGTCGCCTGTAAGCCTCCACAAGACCAGCCTTCAGTGCATGAGTCACCTCATTGAGTCCCAGAATTCAAATCTAAACTCACAAGAAAACCCAAACCAAACACACACACAGCCCATGTGTTCGATCACATGCATGTTCTCCACTCCTCTATCTCTCCTTCATTTTCAGCAGCCCCATCAGGTGTCCTGTGATGAACAGGTAATGGTAGGTGTCCACTTAACAGGGCTTTGGTTTGACCATTGCTTGGACAAACAGTAGTTTAGTTGCCAGTATGAAGATGTTTTGTAGAGGTGATCAATCTTTACAATCAGTTGCCTCTAAGTTAAGGAGACTACCCTCTGTCATGTGGGTGGGCCTCATCCAATCAGTGGAAGACCCTAAGGGTAAAAACTGAGGCTTCCATAAAGCAAAGGGAATTCTTGATTTTAAGAATAAAACGCAGATGTTCTAAGGAGTTTTCAGCTTGCTTGGTTTATGAAATTCAGACTCCCCAGCCCCCGCACTCACTCACATGAGCAGATTCCTTAAAATAAATCAAACTCAAACCAAGCTCTCTGCCATCCAGCAATTCTGACTCATAGTGAATCCATAGGACAGGATCTAACTGTTGTTGCGGGTTTCTGAGACTGTAACACTTTCGGGGAGTAGAAATCCTGGCCTTTCCCCTGGAGAGCAACTGGCGATTTCACACTGCTGACTTAGCAGTGAGTTTCCCAGTGACTAACCAATGTCACCAGGGCAGCTGGTGCGATAAGTACATCTCAATCTGTGTACGCATGTGTGCTTTCGTGTGTGTTTATCTTCTATTAATCTGCTTCTCTAGAGTAAAATCATTTCTGACTGAATCATTTCTTTCACGTTACACCCTCCACACACCCTGAGATCAGTGAGGTGTCCAGAGTTCAAGCCCAACACCTGTTCACCCCAGCCTTACCCAATCCTCCATTCTACCAACTTTCCCATCAGCACAAGGTCGTAATTGCATCCCGCAACTTCGGGTGACATGTGTGACCAAACGAGTCCCAGTATGACCTCATCTGTGGAAACTTTCAAAGGGAACACGTATTTTATTCCACTAAGGAACTCTCATTGAAGAAGGACTCAGACAAATCCATGTGGACAACAAAGTCTGCTCTTGTCTTTCTCAGGAGGCATGAACGTTCAAAAGCGGAGGGAGCTCTTTCACACCAACCATTAACTCACTCCTTGGGCACCTGAAGAAACCATTCTTCACATCGCGGTTAGGACAGCGGTTCTGACTCACACAGAGGAAGTCTTTGTTCTTGCAGAAACAATAGTTTTAACATTGTAAGACCGGGAGGGGTGGGGTGAATCGAAGCATGTCGGAGAAGAACCTTGAAAGGGTCACAGATGCGGAAGAACAACCCCAGAAGGCGCCTTAGAAACGAGGGTGACGAGCCATCAGCGCCTGTGCTTGACGCATATTGTCAGGAGAAACCAGTCCCGGGGAAGGTGGCCGTGCTTGGTACAGGACAGGCTGACGGTAAGAGAGGAAGCCCCTGAATGAGCCCAATGGGATGGGCTCAGGGACTGCAACGATGGCTCAAACCTGACGATTCCCAGGGACGGCTTTGTTCTGCTGTGCACACGGTTGCTCAGAGTCAGAACCAGCTCCCTGGCACCTGGCAACCAACTACTACAAAACAGCCCGAAACCAGCACGAGGAGCACTGGAGAGGCGCTACCGATGGCCCCCACGGTCCACGTGCCATAGTAGGCAAACCAGAGAAATGAATGGTTTTCCTGAAAGGGGGGAGAGGGGGAGGAATGAAACTGGTTCAAATACCTACAGTTGACTGCCTTGCAACTTGGCAATGCTGCAGACAAAAGAACCTCAAAAGCAACGAAGCCATTTTCTAAATGCTAGTTCAAGGCATCCAAGAGCGTAAGGCTAAGTGGACCCTTTCTGCTGAGTCAGAATCAAGTCTGTGGTAGTGCTTACCATCCCCGCTGACTTTTCTTTCATAGGAAATGTGATCTTTGGCTCTTTGGGAGGCGGCAATTTAGCTTTTCCAGAATGGTCGTATGAGTGGCTGAACGAAACATAAATCTTACTTAATCATTGTGGGCATGCTTATTCTTGAAAACAAATGCTCCCTTCATTCACATGACTTTTCCCATCAGTCCAAGTTCACCCTCCACTCTATACTTAACCATTCTTTTCCATCTCTGTCCACCAAACTTGCTTATAGTTTGGGTTAATCTACCATTTGCTGAGTGGTCAGCAACAATTTATAAAGCCAATTATGTATTTTTCACAATCTTTAAAATAATTTCATTAGGAATTCTGAACCGCAACCTCATGGACCCAAAGTTGTGTTCCTTTGGGGCTCCACTACTGAATCATGCATTTAACAATTGCACATTTAGATAGTTTTATCAGATGTACTCCAGCTAAAGCTGCAAGGCCCACTTGGCTGTCAGTTTGTCATACAGTGGTGGCTTGCTTGTTGCTGTGATGCTAGAAGCTATACCAAGAGTATTTCAAACACTAGCAGGTTTTAGCAGGGCTTCCAGACAAAGAACAGACTAGAAAGAAGGGAAACGTGGTGCATCCCTGACAAATGATCAACTACAAACCATATGCGTAGCTGTAGAACACTGACAGGGTGTCAGAAGTTGAACCAGGCAGGTGGAAAGGCGCTCACAATACAACAGAGAAAGAGCAGCTTCCTCAAAGGAGAGTTGGCCTTAGCGATGCAGGTGGAGCAGAGATTTGGAGATCTTCATTTGTGATCAAGCATGACTGAAAACGAGAAGAAGGAGCTTCACACATCCATTAACAAATGGAACGTGGAATGTACAAGTAAGAATCTAGAAAGCCCTTCAAAATGAACTGGAACATCTGATGACCAATATCCTAGCTGTAGGCATTGGTGAGCTGAAATTGACTAGTATCGGCCATTTTGAATCCGGACAATTCTGTATTTAACTACGCCAGAAGGACACGTAAGGGAAGTAGCGTCACGTGCAACAGCAAAAAGAACACTCCGAGAGCTCTGTTGAAGCACAATGCTGTACATGATAACATCCAGACGCCCACCAGGGATGCCGTTAATGTGACCACCATTAGTCAAATTTACACACCAACCAGCAAAGTGATGAAGAACATGAAAAATTCCACGAACTTCTGCAGTCTGAAATTGATCAAGCATGCAATCAAGCTATATTGATAATTACTAGTGATCAGAATGCTTCTGTTGGAAACAAAGAGGAAGGATCGATAATTGGAAAATATGGCTTTGGTGAGAGAAGTGAAACTGAAGATCTCATGGTAGAATTTTGCAAGAGTTTTGCAAGAATGATGACGTCTTCACTGAAAACACCTCTTTTCAACAATAATGGTAGCTATTTATGTGGACTTTGTGAAATGGAATACACAGGAATCACATTGACTATCTGGGAGAGCGATCACAGAGAGACGCTCAGTCTCATCAGCCAAAACACGGCGAGGGGACAACTGTGGAACAGTCCCGTGAAAATGCAGGTTCAAGCTGAAGAAACGAAAGCCACAATACTATCGTGAGTCAATCCCACTTGAATATTGATCCCATCTCAAGAACAGATCTGATGCATTGATCAATAATATTCACGGACCAGACACGTGACAACATGCTATCAAAACCATCAACCATAAACAGAGAAAAGGGTCATGCAAAAAGACAGAAAAGACCAAAGTGAATGTCAGAAGAAACTTTGAACAGTGTTCTTGAAGAGGCCATTTAAAACAAATGGAAGAAAAGATGAAGTAAAAGAGCTGAAGAGGAAAAAAAATTAAGGCAGCTTGCAAAGACCAGCTAAAGCCTTGTCACCAAATGTGCAAAGACCCGGAGTTAGAAAACCAAGAGGGAAAAACACACTCAGCGTTTCTCAGACTGAAAGAGCTGAAGAAAATATTCAAGCATCAAATTGAAACATTGAAGGATTCTCAGGGCAAAATAAAGACCACTAGAATCCTCACAACGGGACCAATAAGCAACATCACAAGTAGAGAAAACATTGACCTTTTCAAGGGCTTCATGGTAGTGCAACCCACAATCAGTGTTCATGGAAACAGCAGACCAGAAATCGCCGCCCACCTCTGACTGCCATCCAAGTTCCACTTGTTGGAGGCAATTTTTAAAATATTACCAATTTTTGAAAGCCCTTGCAGAGATATCCCATGCATCGTGAATAAAGTACACAGGCCACCGACACAGCAGCACACAAAAGGCATCTTATCCCACACTCCTTGTTAAAAACGCATCCTGCGTGGGCCAGATTTTGCTGGTTTTCTTCCTTTTGTTAACAATCTGCCTGGATATCCTTGTTATACCTAAAAAGCATCCTCCCCGCGTCTTAGAAATGAATGATTATATGCCTACCAAAAAATCTTCCCCATTGATTAGAAAGGAATAGTATCCCATTGTAAAGAGGAGCCATAATTTATTTTTCTAATACCACGTTCATTACAGGTGCAGTTTGTGATAGTTAGGCTTTATGTCAATTTGGCTGGGCCAGGATTCTCAGTGGCTTGACAATTAAGGTCTAGTAATTCTCCATGATGTAACCTAACCCAATATATTCAACTCCATACTGCTAAAGGAGACCTGGTGGTGTAGTGGTTATGTGTTGGGCTTCTAACTGCAAGGTCAGCAGTTTGAAACCGCCAGCAGCTCCTCAGGAGAAAGATGGGTCTTTCTATGCCCTTTTAACAGTTACTGTCTCAGAAACGTATAAGGGCAGTTCTACCTTGTCCTGTAGGGTCACCATGAGTCAGCATTGCTGCTCAGAGAGATGAGCAGCCAATCAGTTATAAGAACATTAGAGTGGAATACAACCCCCTAACTCAGATCACAGCCCTGCCATATTGCCTGAAGTCAGGAATCTTTTCACATGTTTTAGTTTCAGCATTAGCTCTATCACTTAAAAAGTTTTCTAACCTTGGACAATTTTTTTTAATCGTTTTATTAGGGGCTCATACAACTCTTATCACAATCCATACATACATCAGTTGTGTAAAGCACATTTGTACATTCATTGCCCTCATCATTCTCAAAACATTTCCTCTCCACTTAAGCCCCCCGGCATTAGGTTCTCATTTT
>NW_022107431.1:16644929-16689217 GCF_000313985.2 Echinops telfairi
CCACCAATTTGGATCACTTGTTGTTCCCTTGTCCCTGGGTTTGTTCAATTTAACTTCTTGAAGATGAATCTCTAAGTTTGGCAGAATCCTTGCTCCACCTCAAGGGTTAAACGATGCGAATTAGAAAGGCACTTTCTTTGTGGCAGTTAGATTTTATGTCAACTTGATGCTGTGTGAACATTTTGGAGTGACCCCTAACCTGTCAATCGGGCTACAGCTGATGATACCTCCTTGGGGTGTGGCCTTTTTATAAGGGAGAAACTTGGAATTTTCCCTCTCTCTGCCTCTTCGTCTTCCTGCTTGCTAAAACTCTGTGCCTGCTTCCAGGGAAGGCCCCATGTGGGCCCCCTGACCCAGAGAGCTGTCGCTGCTCTGTCCTGTGCCCATCAACTTTGTATCTACATGACTCTGCACCACGTGACTCTGAGCTTCCTGCATCCTACTTCACCTTTCTGTGTCATCAACCTATACCTACATCAGCCTGAAAGGGGGCCCTGGATTGAATCAGACTTATGGACTTGATTTCTCTGGGATGCTTTCTAGACATGACATTATTTCTTAATATAAAGCTCTTTCTTATATGTATATCAGTGTCACTGATTTTGTTTCTGTAAACAACCCAGCCTAACCCATTTTTCTTGTTTGTTTCCTTAAACATTTCCTATATGTAACCATTACTGAAACTCCAGAAGCCCAGGCTAATAATGTATGAAAGGTGACAAGAAGCATCGTAGTTAAAGACTGGAGTTACATTGCCTGAGGGTTTTAGATGAAATAAAGAGCTGTGGCTAAAGGCTTGTTCACTGCCATTTCAAAATGACAATTTGATCAACATAACATCATTGAAAATTGGTCCAAATGAGAACTGCTCCCCCAGGGATCAAAAATAGCCCTAGACAGTGGCCCTGTGGGTGTTGAATCAAACAGCAACAACCAGAAGCAAGCTATATAAACCTGGACAACAGAAGCCCACCTTTGAGTGCAGTGTGATCTGAGACAAAACTAATGGTCGAAATGCCCATGATTACATTTCCCATCCTTTCAGGCTCCTCACAAACAGGCTCCCTCTGAGTCGCTGTTCAGCACAAGTAAAGGCCTAAACTCTGTAACTAAGTGGTGAGTTGCTGGCACAATGATGGCAGTGGCTTTTGTGAAAGTCGAAAGAAATATGGTGAGGCACACTGTCAAATACCAGGGGTTATGAAGCGTTGATGATACCTAAAATGTCTAGGGACTCAAATGGCCAGCGTACTCTTGGCTTAATATGGAATCACTTTAGGTACAAAATCAACTGAAAAGATGAAGCCCCACATCATCCAATTTTTTCTTAGCCATATCTTTTCCTCTTCCCACTATGTCATCTATAAAACCTTGGACTTGGCAATGTGGAAACCCGAAAATAATTCCAGAGAGAGACAAGAAAGCACCGATTGTGTTTCCTGGGAGAACAATGAGGCTATCATCAAAATAAGGGGATGGGGGCAGTTTTATATTTATGGCTAATTTGGGGTGTTGCTTTTTCCAAAGGGAACCAAATAGTTGCTTTTGTATTAAAATAAAATCCAATCACTTCTTAATCTTCTGACTCATAGCATAGACATTAAAGAGAGTTTACAGCAAGCACCTTTCCACAGATAAATATATCTTGAAGGTCAATGAGAAAATGAAGTAGCCTGTCATGACAGACAGCCTTCTAACCCTCTTGATATCTCTTTAAAATATGCTTTTATGCTGTAAGGACATGGATCTAAAAAATCACCTTCACCAACTAGATATATTTTCTCCACCAAGAGTAAGTAAGCAATTTGCTCCTACAAGGCTCGTCACTTTGGAATACATATATTCTTATTGAGTGTGAGATCCTTGTGAATATTAAGCATACACTCGGTGCTCAATAAATACCTTGGAACGGGTCCCTGGCTAGTTAAGTGCTCGGCCACTCACTAAAACGTTAGCAGTTAGAATATAGGCAGAGGGGCTTTTGAAGACAGAAGCCTGGTGATGGACCTATGAAAAACCAGTCATTGAGCCCCCCAGTGTCTTAGCCATCACTCTGTCATGGAGTGATGCTGACTCATGGGACAGGGAAGCATGCCCCTGTCAGTCTCTGAGGCTATAAATCTCTATAGGAGTATGAAGCCTCAACGTTCTCCCACGGAGAAACTGGTGGTTTCCAACTGTTGACCTGTGGGTTTAGCAGCCCGGGGCTGCTACTGTAACAGGAAAACTTCCCGTGGATGGCTTTAGCAAATATGTAAATGTATTATCTCGTAGTTTAGGCTAGAAGGCCAAAGCACCAGCTCTAGGAGAAAGCCTTCTTTCTCTGTCAGCTCTGGAGGAACGTTCTTGTCTCCCTTCAACATCTGTGGGCCGGACAATCCTTGGAGATTTCCATGTTACTTGGCATTAATGTTCCCCTGCATCTTAGAGATTAGCTGAGGGACCCTGGCTCCAAGGATATATTCAGCTCCCAGCTTTTCTTTTCTGGTGGCCCTGAGGCCCCCCTTCTGTGTTGCATCTCTCTCCTTTTATTTCTTGTAAGGAACCCTGGTGCAGATGTGGGTTACATGTTGAATTGCTAACTACAAGGTCAGCAGTTCAAACCCACTAGCCGTTTCCTGAGAGAACACCGAGGCTATCTCCTGCAGTTAATATTTACATTCTGGGAAGTCCTATAAAGTGTTGCTATGAGGGTCAGGATCACCTTGATGGCAATGGGTTCAGTTTTCATTGTTTTAAGATTAAAGGTGGCCCAAAGAGCGAGATGGTGCCCAACTGCTCTGAAGGGGATCCCGTGAGAAGATCCTACCTAGATAGAGTAGGAGAATATGAAGGGCAAAACTCAAAATCAAAAAGATATCAGGCTTTGGTCAGAGACTTGTGGATCCTCAACACTATGACCATTAATCCACCTGTGTTTCAGTACAAATGAGGAATGAATGTGAGGGCAGGGAAGAGGGACCAGCTGGGTCACTCTGCCATCGGCATGCTTGAGGAAAGAGCAGGAGATGCCAGAGAAGTATACCACCTGGCTTTGATACTTACAGTAGACTATAACATTAAGGAGCCCTGGTGGTACAGTGGTTATGAGTTGGGCTGTGATCAACATGGTCGGCAGTTCAAAACCACCAGCTGATTCATGGGAGAAAGTTGGGGTTTTCTACTGCCCTAAACAGTTATAGTCTGGGAAACCCACAGGGTGGTTGCTGTGAGCCAGCATCCACTGTGTAGATGGCAGTGTGTGTAAAGGTGCTATCATGAGCCCCAGTGGCACAGGGGCTTACGTACCGGGCTGCCAAGCGCAGTTCAAATCTACCAGACATTCCTTGAGAGAAAGATAAGGCTTTTTGCTCCTGTAAAGGTTACGGTCTCAGAAACTCTCCTCTAAGAGGATTTCAAATGGGAGCCAACTCAACGACAATGAGTGAGCTGTGCTTTTAGGAGCCCACAAAGGTCAGTGGTTAAAGCGCTTGGCTAAAGATTGGTCATTCAAACCGTAGTTCAAGCGCTTGGTCGGAAAGATTCGTAGTTCAAACCGACCAGCCTCCGTGCAGGAGCAAGATGTAGCCGCCTGCTTCCCTAAAGATTCCAACTTTAAAAGCCTGACAGGGCAGCTCTATACTGTCCCACAGGGTCGCCATGAGTTGGAATCAACTCAATTACTATAGATTTGGCTTTCAAGGGTAGCGATGCAAACGGTTACTTGCTTCGTTGCGAACCAAAAGATTGGAGGTGTAAGTCTACTTGAAGTGCCGCCACAAAGACAAGTCTGATGAGCGGCTCTCAAAGAGCCAGGCATGGACAAACCCCTGAAGGGTTACCATGGGTCAGGGTCCCCTGAATGGCCACTGGTTTTATCTGTTGGATGGTGTGGGTGCTTTATTCCTCAGAAGGACCAGGAAATGTTGAGCTTGGCTTTACATTTCACCCAGGGAAACGAATGGGTAAATGCAAAGGCACAGAGAACCCTTCCACTGGGTCAGCACAAGGATCACATTCACCTTCCTTCAAGGAAAGCAAGCCTCCCGGGCACCTTCGCCCAGAGCCTTCAATGACCACAGGCCTCGGGTCTCCTGAATGGCAGTTCAAACCCACAGGAGGGAAGTTGGCTAAGCCAGGCAGATCAACTCGTCTCCCCTTTCTTTGCAAGGACACACTGGACCCCCACTGGGATAGAGCCTCTGTGATTCTTCACCTCTCAGAGTACAGACTTTCCAACGGGCTGCTTCATCCAAGCTCCTGGGAGAGGTGCGCTTGGTAACCTCGCTTCCAGTAGTATGTGTGTCTGTGAGGACCTGGCTGTTGTTTCAAAAGACCAAGTGGGGAGAGAACAAGCATGCTCTTTTCATTTTCTCTTGTTTAGTTGTTTGTTTGTTTGTTTGTTTTTAAGGCCAGCGAGGAAGGAATGAAGAAAGGGCACCTTCAGGCAGAGGGTGCCAGGCTCCCCCAGGGCTCCACTGCCGGCCCTTACTCAGCAGAGCTCGAGCTCGGATCTAGGGCGGGGTCAGGGCAGCAGGGAAGAGGGGAGAGTGGAGTGCACAGTACCTGCAGGGGCATTAGACTTGGGAAGTGGCTCCTGGCCCTGCCGGCTTTGGGAAAACTCACTCTGTTAACAGGAGCCAAGAGCAGCCAGGCCAGCCAAGACCAGCCAGACCGTGAGCCATTGCAATCTGGACCAACCCCATGAGTGACTTTCGTGTCGAGGCAGGAGCATTAGGAGTACATTGTGAGGCCACGCCAGGCCATTACAGGAAGCTGGGGTTGTAGGTTGCAAGGGCCAGAGGGGATCTCGCTCTTGCTGATGTTGCTCATGGCTGTCCAGCAAGCGCTGACTCAGTAGTCTTACCTGCAACCCCTGCCTGGTCCTGCACCATCCCCAGGATGCCGCAGCCCTTAGTGGTCATCTAGGCCAGGGGCCTCTCTCTTTTTCCCATTGTCCACTCAACAGGGAGAATGAAGCTGCTAGTAGTTTGGCATTCATTTCTAGCCCCAAGACCAACCCACTGCCAAGGAGTCGGGTCTGACTCCTAGTGACCCTAAAAGGCAGAGGACAACTGCCCCTTGTGGTTTTCAAACCAGCAAACCTTTACAGAAGCAGAGAGCCTCCTCTTTCCACTTCGGAGTGGCTGGTGGATTTGAACCAGCACTACTTCTCTGTACTTTTCACTGTGCCATGATGCACCTCCCACATAAGAAGATGTGAATGGGCAAAGAGATCCACACAAGAATAACCCCTGCCTCACACCATAGAGCTCTATATCACCAGGTAACCAAGAGCTTGATCACACCTCTCAACAAATCTTATCACACAAATGTGCCACCACAGAAAATCTCAGAACTGCTTCTCTGTTGTAACTTCTTCTTGGTCCAGAGAATGAAACTGAGGCCATGATGGGTTAAGTGTTTGCTCAGAAGAGTTTAGCCTAGACCTGGTGGCATAGTGGTTTTGCATTGGGTTGCCAACCACAAGGTCAGTGGTTCGAAATCAATTGCTTTCTTGGGATAAAAACAGCTTTCTACTACCATAAAAGGGGCAAGTCTATCCTGTCTTATAGGGTAGGGATGAGTTGACATTGACTCTCAATAGCAGTGAGTTTAATAGAGTTTTTTAACCAGGCACAGGAAGACCTAGAATCAATTCATCTGTCATTACAAATGATAAGGTACTTTTTCTTTAGTATTTTATCATTTTAACTTACCTCTCAGTAAGCCAAGCCCTTACAAGCAGTGAACTTTTGTTTTTGAGAGGGGAGGGGTGTGTGTGTGTGTGTGTGTGTGTGTGTGTGTGTGTGTGTGTGTCAAACTTTAAACTCACTGCCATAAATTCATCTAATGCATAGAGACCCTATAGGGCAGGGTATAATACCCCTTTGAGTTTCCAAGACTTTAGATCTTTATGGGAATTGACAGTCTCATCTTTCTCCCGTGGACAGGCTGGTAGGTTCAAACAGCTGACCTTTGGGTTAGCAGCTCGATATATGCCCCTGCCCAACACCTTCTCTGTCCCTCAGAGGACAGGAGGTGGACATTTTGAGGAAAATGGCCAACTGGGAGCCTGGAATGTGCCTTCCCAGCACTGTTTGCATAATAATAGAGCCTGTAAGCCCTGATTCCCAAAATATGATGCCTTCACCCACTCCCTACCCCCCACAACTACACCAGCAGCACTAAGAACCTGTTAGAAATGCAAATGAGCAAGTCTCACTCTAGACTTTAAGCCTTTGCTGTTTAGTGAACGCTGACTCACAACCACCCTACACTCAAACCAAACGCCCTGCCCTGGGGTCTATTCCAACTCCCAGGGACCCTTTCTAGGTTCCCAAGGCTGCACACCTTTATGGGAGAAAATAGCCTCATCATTTTCTTGTGATGCAGTGGGTGGGTGTGAGCCTCCAACCTTGTGGTTAGCCATCCCATATCTACCCGTCAGCACTACCTGGGCTCTTGGAAAACCCCGTCACTCACACACAGCCATGGATTCAATTCTGATTCACAACAGCCCTATGAGGCAGAGGAAAACTGCCCCCTTTGGGCTCCTGAGGCTGTAAATCTTTACAAAGGCAGAAAGCCTCCTCTTTCTCTGATGGACGAACTAGTAGTTTCCACCAATAACCATTTAGTTATCAGCCAAGCACTTTAACCACTGCACCACCAGGACTCACGCTCAGTGGGGCTGACCCAAAGAAATTGAGTCAGAAAGTCTGGGGGTGGGCTCAGAAATCTAACAGACCTTCCAAGAATCTAACATTGACTTGGAGACAGTTTGAGAACTACTGCCCTACAGTCAAAGGAGCTTTGTGGAGCACTGGGTTACGTGTTGGGCTGCTAGCCACAAGGTCAGCCGTTCAAAACTACCAGCAGCTGCTTGGTATGCTCCTACTCCCATAAAGAGTGACAGTCTTGGAAACCCACAGGGGCAGTTCTACCCTGTCCGACAGGGCTGCTGTGAATCAGAAAGGACTCAGTGGCAGTGAGTTTGGTGAGTTTGATTTTTGTTTGTCCTACAGTCAGGAGCCCTTGTGAGGCTGTAGGGTAAGCCTTGGGCTGCTAAACACAAGGTCAGCAGTTCAAATCCACCAGCCATCCCTCAGAAGAAAGATGGCGTTTTCTGCTTCTGTAGAGCAGCCTCAGAAACCCACGTAAGGGTCACTATGAGTCTGAATCCACTGGGTGGTAAAAGGTTAGGCCCTGTATTACAGGAGTGCTGGTGGCACAATGGGTTAAGCATTGGGCTGCTAACCCTTGAGGCTATCTGCTCTCATAAGGACTTACAGTGGGAAATGATGGAGAGTTCTCTGTCCTACACGGTTGCTATGAATCAGACTCAATGGGAGTGGATGTTGATTCTACTTTAATGGCTAACATCTCAGATCTTGATACCCAGAGAAGTAAATCTTTTCATTCGTTTACTTATTTGTTCCATATGTATTTCCGCTAGAACCCAGTAGGAAGCAAATACTGCTCCAGGCTCTGGGACTGGGAATGCAGTGGGACCAATGCTCCCTGAGCCCGATCTTAGAGGCTTCCACCAGACGCAAGGTTGTCTTCCAGCACACAGCACTCTTCTTCCTGGGCCATGGTTGTGTCTTCAGAACCTAGAACAGCCCAGGCTCAGTAAGCGGTACTGAAGGGAGGAGCGAGGGGCAGGGGAGCCCTCGGCAAGGGCGTTTCCAAAAGGGAGACTCACTCACAGTCATCAGGTCGATTCTGACTCACCGGGACCCTCTGGGACAGGGCAGAACTGCCTCTGTGGCTTTCCAAGACTGTCACTCTTCACAAGACTAGAAAGCCTCATCTTTCTCCTTTAGAGCACCTGTTGGTTTCGAACGACTGAGTTTGCCATTACTGCCCCAACGCATACCCTATCTCATCACCAGGGTGCCTCAGAGAGAAACTGGTCTATGCCCAAATCAAAACAAAATGCAAAACGATCGCAATTACAATCGACTGCTAACCAAAAGGCTGGTGGCACACACCCCAGTTGGACTCCAAGGACAAGAAACGGAGAAGACAAGATGGGAGACAATCCCCGAGGTCGCTAACCAGAGTCCGGGGAGTTGGTCTCCAGAGAATCAATCAGATCCATTCCTAACTGTGTCAGTAAGCCTTTAAGTGGAATGCCTGAGTGGCATTCAGTTAGGTTGGGTGGGTGGCTCACCACAATGGCAGTAGGTTGAAATCCCCAGCCCCTGTAAGGGAGAAAGGTGAAGCTTTCTGATCCCACGGAGATTTATAGCTTTGGGAAACCACAGGGGCCGTTCTCCTCTGTCCAACAGGGTCGGCCTGAGTTGGAGTTGACACAATGGCCATGAGATTGTTTGGCCTTGTTTGATGGATTCAGTGCAAGAGAAGGCACAAAGCTTTATCCCTGATTTAAAAGCTACCCATGAAGTGAGCGAATTTGCTTTCAAAGAGAGGCTAAATCAACACAATCTTAAGGGCAAGTAGGAGTTGTCCTTACGCAGACATTTAGACTTTGGGACATTTGTCACCCAAGGACTGCCTGAAAATGCAAAATCCTTGATGGAAAAAAAAAGTAATAAGCTAAAATAACTCCTGTGAACTGGAACTTAGAGAGTTGAGTGCCAGAGTTGATACTGCAATGTGGTGAGCAGAGAGCCCTAAGGAGTGTTGTACCTTCGCCTCAAGAGAACGTGCCAACCAGAAAGAGACATGGGAAGGGAGTCACACGTTGTCCCACTCAGCTTTGGACACTTGTCATCCCCCACCCCCAGTCTATGCACATGAGAATACAAACACTAATTTTTAGACCACAAGCAATCAGAATATTATTGGGTAGAAGAATGGTATAAATAACATCCATTAAGAAAAATAATTTTTAAAACATAACTTGCTGTTACTGGTGTTGACTTTGTTCTCTGACGGAGTGGTTTTATATTTTAAAATGCATTATATCCCAAAGCTGGGATAATTTGAGCAGCCAAATAAATAAAGCCAATTAGATTTTAACCCCAAATATCAATTAATTCATACTGGTTTAAATTAATGACTAAAAAAGTAAATGGGGCCGACAGTAGTCAAAACTCCCATGCAGAAGAGTTCCAAATAATTTCTGTAACTATGAGGGGGTATCCCCCCCACCCAAAAAAAACAATGCCATTTGTTTTGTTTTTAATGTGAGAGGAATACTGAATTTGAAGTTCATTCCATCAGGTCAGATTGTTAATCAAGCTCTCTATTTAGAGGGTCTGAAAAGATTGCATAACAGTGTGTGACAAAACAAGGCCTGATTTGTGGCTGACAGGGCACTGGTTTTGTCACCATGGCAATGCACCTGCTCACACAGCCATCTCAGTGTGCCCATTTTTGGAAAAACACAACATGCCTCTCTTGCCCCACACACCTGACTCACCTGACCTCACTCCATGCGACTTCTTTTTGTTTCCATGAATGCAGAGACATGAAAGGACAGCAATTTGACAACATAAAGGAGGTGAAGAAGAAAACAATGGAGGTGCTGTTGGCCATCCAAGCAGATGAGTTTGAAAAATGTTTCCAAGAATGAAATTGCAGATTTGTCAAATGTATTAAGTGTAATGTATTACTTTGAAGGTAATAAGGTTGTTTTGTTTTAAAAATTAAATACATAGGTTTGAAGAAAATTAATTCCAGCTAGTTTGGGTACCCCCTTGTACTCCACCCTCAAGGATGGGGGCAACCTCCCCACTCCTTAGGTGTGAGTGTGCAGAGTAACTTCCTTCGAGAACGTGGCACAGGAAAACCAAAACTAACCCACTGAGCTGATACCCACTCAGAATGACACTGGGTGGGATTTCCCAGAATGCAAATCTTAAAGGAAGCAGACAGTTTTATCTATCTCCCCTGAGTCGCTGGGAGGTTTGAGAAGTCCAGTGCTTACCCCACTTCACCACCAAGAATCCTCTGTTGTTGCTGCTGTTGTTGTTGCAACAGGTTCCCCATGTTGTTGTCGTTAGGTGCCATTGAGTCGGGGCCAACATATAGCAACCGTCTGTACAACACAACAACACACCACTCGGTCCTGCCCAGCCCTGTTCTTATCTTTGAGCCCATTGTGCCAGCCACCACGCCAATCCGTCTTGTCGAGAGTCTTCCTCTTTTTCCATTGCCCCTCTCCTTCACCAAGCATGATGCCCTTTGCAGAGACTGGACCTTCTTTGACAGTATGTGAGACGAAGTCTCACCATCCCTGCATTCTGGCTGTTCTTCTTCCAAGATAGCCCTGCTCCTTCTTTTGGCCGTCCAAGGTACAGTCAATATTTTTGGCCAGCCCCATAATTCAAGTGCAACAACTCTTCTTCAGCCTTCAAACTTTCACATCCATATGAAACAACTGAAAGTACCAGGCTTTGTATCAGGCGCACCCTGGTCCTCAAAATACAAATAAAACCTTACGGTTCAACACTTTAAAGAGGTCTTGTGCAGCAGATTGGCAGATTTACCCAAGGTAATGTGCTGTTTGATCCCTTGACTGCTTCCTCCATGAACGTTGATTGTGGATACAAGCGAGACAAAATCCTTGCCAACTGCACCATTTTCCCCATTTATTATGATGTTACCGCTGGGTCCAGTGGGGAGGATTTGGGTTTTCTTCACATTGAGTCAGAAGCCATACTGAAGGCTGCAATCCTTGATCTTCATCTGCAAGTACTTCAAGGCCTCCTCACTTTCGGCAAGCAAGGTTGTACCACCTGCACGTCACAGGCTGTTAAGACGCCTTCCATCAATCCTGATGCCACTTTTTTCTTCACAGAATCCAACTTCTCGGACTATTTACTCAGCATACAGATTCAATAAGTACAGTAAAAGGATACAACCCTAACACACACCTTTCCTGACTTAAACCATCCAGCAGGCTCTTCTTCTACTCACCCAATTGCCTCTGGATCCCATGTACACCTTCCGATGTTTCCAGCACAATGAAGTGTTCTAGAATTCCCCTTCTTCTCAAGAATATCCATACTTTTTCGTGGTCCACACAGTCAAATGCCTTTTCATAGTCAGTGAAAATCAAGTAAACATCTTCCCGGTATTCTGTTTTCTTTCAGATCCACCTGGCATCAGCAATGATATCCCTTATGCCACATTCGCTTCTGAACCCGGCCTCCATATCTGGCAGCTCTCTGTCAAGGTACTGCTGCAATTCCTGTTGGAGTGTCTTCAGCACAATGTTATTGATGACACTAACGATGTTCTATAGTTTGAGCATTCTTTTGAGTCACGTTTCTTCGGAATGTGTACAAAACAGATCTCTTCCAGTCAGCTGGCCAAGTAGCTCCTTCCAAAGTTCCTAGCCTAGATGAATGAGTGCTTCCAGTGTTTCATCTGCTTGTTCAAGCACTGCAATTGGTATTCTGTCAATTGCTAGAGCCTTGTTTTTGACAAATGCCGTCAGTGCAGCCTGGACTTCTTTCTTCAGTTCCAGCGGTCCTGGATCATATGCTACCTCTTGAAATGGTTTTGGCACAACGGTTCTGTGTAGTCTCTTCATCATTTGATGCTTCCTTCATTGTTCCATATTTTGCCCATAGAATCTTTCAATATTGCAACTCGAAGCTCAATGTTATCTTTTTGGGTTTGTCTATTTCCACAGTTCAACAGTTTCTGTTTATACTAGACTGATATTACACCTTTCTCTCTTGTTACATGAGTGAAATAAATGCATACAGAGTAGAGACACCTTAAACTTTACTTTCTGAAAAGTATCAAATGGTACATTTAATGTAATTTTTTCCAATGAATAGAGGTGACGTTTTCATCTCAATAACACAAAAAAGTTCTAAAGATAATCAAGGATGATATAAAAGTTGTGATAAACCATGACAATGTTTAAAATCAAGTATTCCTAAAATAATTTCCCCCAACCATTTGTCACTCAAGGGAAAGAACATTTGGAAATGCTGGTCTTTCTTAAGAGTGGGTAAGATGTAATTGTGTCAGCCTAGAGTGGACTGTGCAGACTTTCTTCTCCGTAATATTCTGGTAATAGCTCTGAAAATCTTCAGCATTTTACTCAGACCTTTGGTTTTCATTGCAAACCAAACCAAGCCAAATCAAACACACAACACAAAGAAAACATACACAGAGACACAAACATGATATGTAGAAGTACATTTTTAAAAAATATTCATGCATCCTCTCCTGGAGAAGTGGAAATGAAGCTTTTGTAAAGATTTTAAAAAGAAAAATTGAAATCAAGTGAATAAGTTTGTCTCCCATTTATAAGCATTATGATGGGTCTTGATAACGAAGTTTTTCTGATTTAGTTTACTGATTTATGTAATATATCAAATAGAGCAACTGTATTGACTCATCACATTTCTACAGGGATTAAACCCAATAATATTTGTGGAAATTCTCAGAATATGTTTTCTTTCTTTTCTTTTTAAAATCATTTTATTGGGGGCTCATACAACTTTTATGACAATCCATCCATTGTGTCAAGCACATTTGGACATTTGTGGCCCTCATCATTCTCAAAACATTTGCTTTCTACTTAAGCCCTTGGTATCAGTTCCTCATTTTTCCCCTCCCTGCCCGCCTCTCCCTCATGAACCCTTGATAATTTATAAATTATTATTATTTTGTCATGTCTTACACTGTCCGACGTCTCCCTTCACCTACTTTTCTGTTGTCCATCCCCCAGAGAGGGGGTTATATTAGATCCTTGTCATCGGTTCCCCCTTTCCGCCCCACCTCTTGCAGGTTAAAATGCGATGTGGGTGCTCTTCCTTTTTGGACTCCTATAGTATAGGGAAAAGACTAACTTTACAGGGAAGAAACCTTGAAACACTACCTCAGCGAGGTGGTCAAGGTCACTCTCAACAACCACAAATCGTGTCCCATGAGAAATACGCACACGTGGTATGTGGCTGTAGTTCTGTGCCACTGCGTCGGTTCTGACCCACGCCGACCCTGTAGGATTCAGGAGCTTGCCCCACAGCGGTTGCTAGCTTATAATCCTTAAGGGAGCAGACCACTAGGGGGTTTTTTGGTTTGGGGTTTTTTGCTTATGGAATGGGAAGTTCAAGTGGCTAACCTTTGGTAAAGTCGGATGTTACCAATAGAGATTGCTAGGAATCTCAGTCCCTGTGTGTGGACGGGGCAGGGGGATGTATTGGAACTCTGGGCTATTGTTACAATTTTTCTATCAATTTCAAACAAACGGTGTATTTAAAGGAATGCAGGGTGGTCCATCTGTGTCAGAATAAAACAATGCTCTAGAGGGTTTGCAAGGGCTGGTTTTTCAGAAGTCGACTGCCCGTTCTTTCTTCCCAGGCACTCTGCTGTCCCTCTTCACCACCCAGGGACCCCTGCTTGACCTTAATCAAACCACATTTGAAATCCTCGTTTTTAAAAACAAAAGATTTGAAGCAAACTACCCCAACTTTTCATCATTGCAGGACTTACATGAGTAATATATATTTCTAGGGAAATTGTACAAGGAATACATTTCTCAGGATAGAGCATATTTTCCAAATTATATTGTTAGTAGGAACAATAGAGGTCCTTAGAGGAGCTGGTATAAGTGATTTTCTTGGCAGTTAACAATGAGGAAAGAACATTGCCCATATCTACAATTATCCTTTCAAAATAACCCACAAAACCACACCCACTCTCATAAGTCAATGAGTCGATGCTGATTCACAGCGACCCTATAAGACAGTATAGAACTGTTCCGGTGAGTTTCTGAGATAGTAACTCTTAAAAAAAATATTTTTTCTGAGACAGTAACTCTTTATGGGACTAGAAAGTTCTGTCTTTCACTAAGGAGTGGATGGTGGTTTTGAACTAATTACCTGCTGACTTTGCTGAACCGTTAGCTGGTATCTCCTCAATAGTACTTATCTCCCTTCTTACTCTTTTTTTATTTGCCAGAAAGATTGAGTAACAATATGAGCACTTATACCAGCTACTCTAGGGACCTCTATTGTTCCTAAAAATATAATTTGGAAAATATGCCCTATCCTGAAAAATGTGTCTCTTGCACAATTTTCCTCTTATAAACATTTGTCATTGATTATTAAAAAGGTATTTTATTCTGCTTCATTCAATAAAAGGTTAGAGTCATTCTGACCTCTCTGGTACACAGTTTGGGTATTGTATAGTGGCAAATAGGTGCAGAGAAGAGATGGAAACATAACACACAGACAGGAGACAGAGAAGAGGTGGGAGATAAAAGGAAGGAGTCTGCACCAGCATTCTGGGGTGTGTGTGTGTGTGTGTGTGTGTGTCTTTTTTCTGCCCTTCGCTTGCTCTGTCTCTTTAGATAAGTCACCAGAGTCTTGTTGAGTCTCAATTGCATTATCTATAAAAGTAAGGAGTTATGTTCAAATAATCTTACAGGAATCTTATAAAACTCTAAGAATATTTCTAAAAGAAATAGATGGTTTTAACAGTGAAAGAGACTGATTTAATTTTGTTAGTATTCAAATTGCAAAAATTACCTGCAACAATGATGACCAACTGCTGAATTTTACAGTAGAGAACCGTTTACGCTTGCATTTCAGTCTCGCTGCTACATTTAGATTAAAAAGGTGACTGGGGGCGAAAATGAGGTCAGGTCTAGCTGAAATGTTTACGATACTGATTATGTGGACAAGGAAACAAAATTACCAGGAGGGTGACAGAAGATTATAAACTGAATTTGGGTCCTTGGCTTCATGCGGTGGCTTCAGTATCAAATATTATTAAGGTACACATTGAAGGGACTAAACATTAGGAATCCATACTATCAAATATACATCTAACCATCATCTGGAATTTGCCAAGGCCTGGGCTCCGTGGGTTTGGAAGTGTATAGAAATGTTGAGAGGCCAGTGGTACCCCTTGCTCCTGCCCCTCCTAACTCACTGGAGAATCATGAGAGGAGCTTTTTACATACTATCCTTGCCCAGGTCCCACCTCTCACCCCTGTTCAATTAGATTCTTAGGGGAGTTAAAAACAAAACAAACAAAAAATCACAAGAAAAACCAATTCACTGTCATCAAATCGGTCCTGACATAGGTTAAATGGAAGAGGGGTTTTATTCCCCAGGATGATTCTAATGTACTGACACTGAGTTAAACAGAAATTTTCTAAGCATGCCATTGATAACACATACAAGTAAAATTTTTCACATGATGGTTAAAAATTAGCTGTAGAAGTCAATAGGGAGCTGCCAGAAATTCAAGCCAGATTCAGAAGAGCGTGTGAAGCGAGAGACATCATTACTGAAGTCAGATGGATCTTGGCTGAAAGCTGAGAATACCAGAAAGATGTGTACTTGGGTTTCATTAACTATGCAAAGAGTTCAACTGTTTGAATCTTTAAACATCCATAGATAACACTGAGAAAAATGGGAATTCCAGAACACTTCCCTGTGCTCCCCAGGAATCGGTGCATAAACCAAGGTAGTCATTCAAACAGAACACGAGGAGCCTGTGTGGTTTAAAATCAGGAAAGGTATGGTGAGGGCTGTCTTCCTCACCATTCCAATTCAATCGGTGTGCTGAGCAAACACTGTGAGAAACTGGATTATGTGAAGCAGAACTTGGTAGAAGGGTTAGAGGAAGACTCGTGAACAACCTGCAAAGGACAGAGGACACAAACGTGCCTGGGGAAAATAAAGACGTGCAGCACTTGCTGATGAAAGTCAGAGAGTACAGTCTTCTCTGTGCATTGCCACTCAGGGTGAAGACGTCAACAAGTCTCACAACCAGACCAAAAGACAAGAGTATGATAGATGTAGAAAAGATTGACGGAGTCAAAGATTTCTCTTCACTTAACTCTACTAACCATGCTCCTGGAAGTGGCAGTGAAGAAATCCAGTGACATGTTGCCTTGGGCAACTCTGCTGCAGAGGACACAAAAGAATCAAATGCATTGGGATAAGGATGCTGACAAAGGATATCGAAGTACCATGGATTTCCCAACGGACAAACACATCCGTCCTGGAAAACGTACCTCCTCCTTGGAAGTACGTTGGACATGTTATCCGTAGAAACCAGGTCCTGAACAAGGACCTCATGCCTGACAAACGGAGGGTCACTGAAAAAAAACGACCCTCGAGGAATTGGGTTGATGCAGCTGCTACGACAACGGGCTCAAGAGCAACACTTGTGATGATGGCACAGCGCACGCAGTGTTTGTTCGGTGGGACAGAAGGCCCGCGCAAGTAAGGGTCCCCCCGCGACCCCTAGTAACAGCGGAGAAAGAGAAAACTGCCCAAACTAAGAAAAGCAAACAACAAACTTGGCGATGTGCAGGTAGATGGCACTGCACTTGCTATTCTAAACTCCACTGGGCAGCAGGACTCTACTTGAGCCATGAGAAAGAACTTCCACAACCAAAAACGATGAATTTCAGAACAAGATCCATCAGTGAATCTTTTTTTCCTGAAGAAAATGAAGACATCTTTTTAAAATTTCAGGCAGTGCATGAACCCTTGAAACAACTGCCAGAGATCATCCTTTTAAAAACCAAACACTAATTTAGCTTCGCTAGTCAAGGGTCTGTCTGAAGACATGGTGACTTTTTAAGAATGATCTATCTGAGATCAAACTGACAACAGCAACCAGCAAGTTTAGACAGGAACCTTAGTGGGCAGTGAGTCTATGTCCAGGGAGGAGGAACAACTGGGACAAGGAGGGTGAGCACGGTAGCAGGACTCCAAACTCGTGATCGCTGTCGTTGAATTATAACCGGAGAGACCGTGGGATTGATGGTGCTCTCCTGGGTACCTTCTCAACAGCAAAACTAAGATAGACTAATCAATGGAGTTGCTTCTCAATTAAATAAATCGGATGACTTGCTGCTAGCCACAAGGGAAGCAATTCCAGCACCATCAGTTGCTCTGAGAGAGAAAGAGGAATCAGTCTGCTCCCCTAAAGATTTGCAGTCTCCGGATCCCGATCGAGGGTCAATATGAGTCAGAATACACTCGATCGCTGTGGGTTTGGATTCTGAAGGTTTGTAAGTACACACACAATGGGGGGGTTTTTGTTGGTTTTGTTTTAAATCATTTTATTGGAGGCTCACAATTCTTATCAAAATCTATACATCCATCCATTGTGTCAAGCACATTTCTACATTTGTTGCCATCATCATTCTCAAAATATTTGCTTTCTACTTGAGCCCTTAGTTTCAGCTCATTTCCCCCCTCCCTACGCTACCCTCCTTCCCTCATGAACCCTTGAAAATTTATAAAGTATTATTATTTTTTCATGGCTTACACTGACTGATGTCTCCCTTCATCCACTTTTCTGTTGTCCATCCTCCAGGGAGGGGGTTATATTTAGATCATTGTGATCAGTTCTCCCTTTCTCCACTCACCTTTCCCTAACTCTCCTGGTATCACTACTCTCATTATTGGTCCTGAGGGGTTCTCTGCCCTGGATTCCCTGTGTTTCCAGTTGCTATCTGTACTAGTGTACATGCTCTGGTCTAGCCAGATTTGTAAGGTAGAATTGGGATCATGATAGTGGGTGAGGCATGGGGAGGAAGTATTAAAGAACTAGAGGAAAGCTGTATGTTTCATCAGTGCTATACTGCACCCTGACTGGTTTGTCTCCTCCCCGTGACCCTTCTGTAAGGGGATGTCCACTTGCCTACAGATGGGCTTTGGGTTTCTACTCCACACTGCCTCTAATTAACAAAGATATTATTTTTTTATTTTTAATGCGTGATACCTGATCTTATCGACACTTTGTGATCACACAAGCTGGTGTGCTTCTTCCATGTGGGCTTTGTTGCTTCTCAGCTAGATGGCTGCTCGTTTATCTTCAAGCCATATAATGAAGAGGGGAATAGATCTATGTACTTATATCTGTATGTTAAGAATTAAGGTTGCAGATGGACATTGAGCCTCTACTCAAGTACTCCCTCAACACAAGAACACTTCTTTCTAATAATCTGGCATTCTGTGATGCTCTTCTTTCCAACATGATCCCTGAAGACAAATGGGTGCATAAGCAAATGTGGTGAAGAAAGCTGATGGTGCCCAGCTATCAAAAGATATAGCATCTTGGGTCTTAAAGACTTGAAGATAAACAAGTGGCCATCTATCTGAGAAGCAACAAAGTCCACATGGAAGAAGCACACCAGCCTGTGTGATCATGAGGTGTTGATGGGATTAGCTATCAGGCATCTAAGACCAAGAACAAAATCATACCCAATGTGAATGGGGGGCGGGGCATGGAGTGGAGACCCAGTGCCCATCTGTAGACAATTGGACATCCCCTTACAGAAGGGTCACAAGGAAGAGATGAGCCAGTCAGGATGCAGTATAGCTCTGATAATCCCACTATAGAGGGGATTAAATGAGGAAGAATTAAATCAAGGAAGAAATGAGCCATTCAGGGTGCAGTATAGTACTGATGAAACACACAATTTTCCTCTAGTTCTTTGGTGCTTCCTCCCTGCCCTGCTCCCCATACGGCCCTCACCCCCTGCCGCACCCTACCGCCCCGTGCCCCTCCCCCGCCCCCTGCCCCGCTATCATGACCTCAACTCTACCTTACAAATCGGATTAGACCAGAATATGCACACTGCTCCAGATAAGAGCCTGAAACACAGAGAATCCAGAATAGATAAACCCCTCAGGACCAACAATGAGAATAGAGATACCAGGAAGATTAGGGGCGGGTGGGGGAGAGAGGGGGAATTGATCACAAAGATCAATTATAAGCCCCTCCCAGGGGGATGAACTATCACACCCCTTTTTTAATACTCCCTAAGCCCGGAATGAATTCTGTTTTGAGTAACTGACAAGCTGTGGATTCCTGGTGTTACACAATCCATTACCCTTTCTCTGAGTCTGTCATTCCACGTGTTTCCCTGCTGTGGTTCCCGGTCCTCCCGTGCCCACCCTCACATTCAGACCTTTCCAACCATAAACATTTGCTCTGTGGAGCATCACAGCTCAGCATTTGGCAAGGAAATACCTGATTGCTAGTTTGATCTTGTCTTCCCAATTTTGACAGCCACCATCCTACCAGACAAAAAAAACCAAGCAAACCCACCCAAGCCTTGTGACAACAACCCCATGTGCTTCACAGGAGAACTGAGTCCCATCGGGCTGGTTGGGCGTGATCAGTATGGTCATGGAGCGCCAAGTCCCTCTTCCAAGACTCCTCCAGGTGGGTTTAAACCTCCACCATTTAGGAACCTGTCACCATCCTAACTCATCTCCTCATTTGGAACTCAAAAAGGAAAGAAAAATTAAAACCCAATTCACAGAACCAACCTTCCATGCTCTGAGCTGGCTTCCACACAAACCTGCATTAACCTTTCTCAGGTGTCATTCTGATTCTCAAAAAAAAAAAAAATCTTCTTTGGACCTCGGTGCCTGTCACATAAAATGTGAACGCCCTCTCGCCACACTATCCTGTCAACCCTGTTCCTTACTTCTCCCTTGTGCCAAATTCCTTCTCTGTCCCAGCTCATCTGTGGCTAGTCTCCTGAACACAGCTTGCTTCCCCCTACATCTGTGTAAGTGAGAACTTGTTGTTATTTTTCCTGTAATTAATAGCCACCGGGCACCCACGCCTCTGTAGTTCCCTGTGGTTGACAACCAGTCCTGCCAGCCCTTGTCCACGCTAGAGGCAGAGAACAGACCATTTCTGATCTGGAGTCACTCCTTGTAAAATGACTGCAAGAACCATTGACATTGCTCCACAATGTCCGTCCACTCGGACCTGTATCCCCGGGCCTCCTTTTCCTAATACTTCCTCGCTGCTCATATTAGCCTCTAGCAGGTAAAGCCCCACTCATTTCTGCATTTGTTTCTCCAAGCACCCACCCATGCTCTCTTGGTATCCAACTACACATTCTGGTCTCTGCTTCTACTTGCTCTTCCCTTCCTCCAAGGCCTGAACTTGGCTATTTGCAATCATGGTGACCCATCCATCCTTCATACACTTTTTGCTCTTTCCCCTTTAGGATGTGAGATCCTCATAAGTCCATTTTGAAAGGAAATGATTTCCTGTCCAGATATCTCTCTCTCTCTCTCTCTCTCTCTCTCTCTCTCTCTCTCTCTCTCTCTCTCTCTCTCTCTCTCACACACACACACACACACACACACACACCACACTCTGCACATCTTCTTGCTAGATCAAACCCTGGGCGCTACACTAGTCCAGCATGAACAGACCTTGAATTTTCATATTCTTCCCATTTCCTTTCTCCTCACTTACTGTGCTGAGCTGTAATATCCAGAAGTATGAGCTTGCTAGGGAGGAAGCTCTTCAGCTGTTTTGGTTTTATCTGCTCTGTGGGACAGATGGGTTTCCCTCTGAATATTTACCTTTGTGTCCTGGCTCACTCACTTGCACCTCCTGTCATTTCAGTCCTTGCCCAGTGATGGAATTGGCTGTCTGGATCATGGTCATTCACACAACATTTTGATTGACTTCTAAAATCAAAGGGATATGTACGTGGAACTAGATCCTTGCCCTAAGGATCATATTTGCTGATGAGTCAATTAGCATACCACTAAAAATGCAGTCAGTGATGAGCCAAGAGAAAAGCAATTTGAATGACCGCATAGTTAGTGACTTCGTAGCCAATCGTGACTTCATTTGGCTCCAGTGTTTTCCACTCACCTATCAATTCTGCTAATGTACCAATACAAGTCTAGGAAAGTTTTGATTTCTTTCAGCTTCGCCTACAAATATTCAACACTGTGGATAGATGCCACTTTTCCGAACCATAGACTGTCTAAATAGGTTGTTTCTAATCCCTGTAAGTCCTTGCTAAAGACAGACTCCTGCAGATGAAAGTTGATGCGGAAAGCACTGGGAACCCAGCCCTCCTAACACCATGCAGAAACCATGCTGGGACTCGGTCGTTGACAGCTGAAAGTCAAAACGGTTGAAAGAAGACCACGCTGCAGGGTTGCTCACCATCCACATCTAATTGGTCCCCAAATAACACAATTAAACTTAACTTTAAACAAAAGGTCAAGGTTGTTCATTATCACTGGGCAGCTATTTGTCTCCCCTGCCCCAACCTTATTGTTTCCTATGAGGTCATCTCCTTCCAAAAATGGCACTACTCAGTGTGACTAATGCAAGTTTATGGACATGAAGCAAAAATTCAATTGAGTGATGCTCTCTGTTTCTGGTCACTAGTAGATTTTAATGTCTAGTGTAATGGTCTCAGTCCAGATTCAATACAATGTGAACCCAAACTTAACCCAACCTTTCCAGAGCCTTGTCTAACTCCCTAACAGTAATATGCCCTATGACAACTATGCTTGATATAACGTATTCCAGCTCTATACATAAATGAGTCAGCACCTAGTTGAGGCAAAGTATTGTGCTCCATTCTACAATGCTTTCTCTTTAGCAAAGATGTTGGGTCATTTTATTTAGTTAAAAGTCATCTTTGATGATTAGATCTCCTGGTTAGATTTCTACTTGAGGTAACTGTGTGAAGGTAGGGGTGGAGTTTAACTTCTCCGTCAGGTCACAGCCTCATGACACTACACTGGGGGTGGACTTTTCATGAGAGACACTGTAAAGAATCCCCTCTCTTGCCCCTCTCCTTCCTGCTTAACTGAGTCCCGTGTCTCATATCTGGGGTGGGGGGCCTGAGAGCTGTGGGTGTCCAGGCATGTTTCTGCAGACTTCGGTCCCCAGGACTCTGCACACACTGGCCTGTGATCTCCCAGCTTCGCATTTGACTTTCCCGCTTCATCAGCCAACAGCTGGGTCAGTCTGGATGGCCTCTAGCTGGCATCTTGGCTAGGCCACTTCCTTGAAAAAAAGGTCTTTGTTGATATAAATTAATTTCATATTTATATGAGATAGATATCTATTCTAGTTTTGTTCCCTTGGAAAACCCAGCCTAACACACCATCTGACACTATAAAATGAATGATGTGGTTCTTGCTACGAGGTTCTACACAGTTGGTTCTAACTCATAGTGACCGGATGTGCAACAGAAGAAACCTTGCCAGATCCTACACAATTCTTACAATTGTTGCTATCTTGGGCCCATGTCAACACTTCTCATGGAGGGTTTTCCTCATTTTTGCTGACTCTCCACTTTTCCAAACACGATGTACTTTTCTAGGATCGGGTCCCTTCTGACAGTATGTCCAAAGTACATTAATGATAACTACCACAAAACACTGCCAACAAGTACATTTCTACTCATAATGATACTCTGTAGAGTTGCTAAGGCTATATGTCTTCAGGGGAACAGATAGCCTCAGGTGTCTCTCACAGAGTGATCGGTGTGTTTAAACCACTGACCTTGCAGTCAGCAGCTCAATGTTTAGCCAACAGAGTCACCAGGACTCTTGGGTGAATGATATCCACAGTAATGACAGTAACCCAATAAACAACACACTCATTAAACTTGACCTAGGATCAATTTTTCTACAAAAGTCCCCACAATCCAGTCATTTACCAGAAGGATATTTTTGAGAGATTACATTTTCGAAAGGATCATTGGAGTCTCTCAGAAAGTTCTGCCCTTGACTCCATAAGCATGCCGTAGTTCCTACTTTGGAAAAGAACCACAAAATGAGGAAACAAGCCCAACTTCCCAGTGGCACTGGGTCGCATGCCAAAAAGGCTACCTTACATCACCCGTACATTTACTCTCAACTGGGACAAGGGTACAAGTCTCCAGTTGAACTCCCAGCAGACACGCTTGCTGGCATAGACCTTGTTCTTCAAAGGCACATTCTAGCAAAGATCACTCTTCGTCCTTCATCAGTAGACTTTCAGCCTTCTGCTTCGCGGCTGGGTCTTTATCCAGTGGGCCACCGGAGTTCCTCCAGCCTACTGCATACGCTGCACAGCTTGTTCACCCGGCAACCCCTCGGAGCTTTTGTCTGTGTAAGCTCCCTGTCAAGCCATCCTTTAGCACTTGTGTCTACATTTTGAGGCTACATAACTGACAAGAACCCCGAGACTTGCTAATCTGGATTTCCCAGCCAACAGAAGTCTAGTTAGCATGGCTCAGTGGTGTGTGGTCTATTGTGAGACAGACCATCATTAGTCTTCGCCCTTCTTTCTCTATAAGTTGGAATCAACTCAATGGCAGTAAATGTTAAGTGAGCTCCCCTTGTGCTCAAAGATCCCCGAAGAGGACAATAGATATTTCATTAGTAGATAGTTGTTGAATCCGCCACATGCTATGTCAAACTCTGACAATAGATTAATAAATAATAAGACCAAAATAAGATCAGAGTCCATCTCTGTCTGTGTGTGTGTGCACACACCTGCAGTCACACAAAAAATGCTACCCCACCTTTGTGCCAGGAGACTCTCACAGCCCAGTCTTTGACCACTTTTTCCTCCCAATGACTTTGATTGTGGGTGGAATCAAGCAAGACGCAGATCAGAGAACAAGTTTGAAGTGTCACTCTGGCATGACATTTTGGGTGCCGTGTCACGGTGCCCAGTACAGTTGAGACTCCAACTGGTACCTCACTTCCTGTTGTTCTAAACCCCCCTTCCTTCTCCAATGTGATAAATCCGTTGGTTAGAAAAGCATGCTTTCCATTCACTACGGCGATGTTTGCTCCTCTGCTAAACACCCACACTCCTTGATTTACCTGACGGATCTGCATGTAGCATTTGTACTAAGAAAACGAGAATGAGGAATTTTGGCTGGAGGTGGGAAGGTGGAATTGTTCGTTGCATGGGAAACTTTCCCTTTCCTTTTCAAAGCAGCCCTGAGGAAAGCAGGGGAGTTTTGATTTAGCAAAAGAGAATAATTGTCAAGCAGAGTATTGACAAATCAATTATTTAAATTTACTCCACTCCCAGTAATTTCTAAATCCCTGTAATTTCTTGTCAGGTGCATTTGTTTTTCAATTACAGAATAACACTTGCTTGTGTTTAAGAAGTGTGTTTTGCAATACAGAGTGAATAGATGCTGAAAAGTAAAAAGCAAGTCTCTGCTTGCTTTTTGTAATCTGACCCCACGGAATTAATCACCGCTCACCGTTAAGTGAATATCGAAACATCGCCTGAAGTGCTATTTGCATGGATACTAAAATAGAGCCTACTTGACATATTCAAAATACCTGGCTTTTTTTTTTCTTTTTCACTCTCCACTATGTGGCAGACTCTCCTCTCAGCATTCCATGCTTCTTTGAAAGGATGCAATGTTATCTTTTGGGGGGCCAGTAATGCTACAGAAAGGAAAGGGGTAACTAATAGGAACGCTGGGAGCTAGACAGCCCCGAGAAGCTCCAGCAGTATTTCTTGGGCAGGATGAAACCGTGAGCAGGTGGCACTTGGGAAAGCGGAAAGTCTAGGACAGAGCTGACTGAAGGGGATTTCCTGGGCCATGGACAAAGCTGGGGGGTTGCATTACTTCCAAGTGCCCAATTTTTTCGACTAAGAGAGGATAAATGCTTTCAATTACACGAATTCCCATCAGGCAGACAACAATAGGCATGGACCCAATTCTATAGCTCTTGAGCAATAAAAAGTATATCGCAGGGTGGAAGACGGGACAAAACGAAACCGCTCTACTTCCGTAATAAAGCGGAGAGTGAGGGCTGTTATCTGCAAAATGCTGCCGAAGCACATTAACTGGAAATTTTACGCAAATAAGTTGCATACTATCTCTCAGTGATTTACAATGCTTCCACAGAAAGCTCTAGGGTCACCCTCAGTCCCCATGCCGATCTCGGATGGCTTTACTGGTGGAGGGGCCTCCTTTTGTCCCATGACCCTCCCGCCCCCTCCCACCTTCTCACTCTCTTCAAACTTTTTCCCCTCATCTCTAATCTGTATACCTCCCCGTTCTCTTTTTCTTCTGCTGCTCAGAAGCAACCGAAACAATCAAATGAATCATCTCCGGGTCTAAGGGGTGGTGCAGAAAGATTTTCTAGAAAGAGTACTTGCCTGCTGACCTTCATTTTCCTCCCATGTGACCCAGCCTTCAGGAAGAGAGGGAGAGAGAGAGAGAGAGAGAGAGAGAGAGAGAGAGAGAGAGAGCAGATCAGTCATAGCAAAGAGACCGACCTAATCAGGGAACTGTGCCAAACACACTTTTATCTGAGACCCTTGACACTGGCTCACGTCTCCTCTGTGTGTGCACAGAGGCCCAATCACCTATCGCCATCACTTCTTGGGAAAGCAGCCAATGTTCGGGATCGTCTTCAAACTTTCATTGCCATTTTCCCCATCGTTTTACTATTCCATGTAACATCCGGGCCGTTGTGATGAGGGCTTGAAAAGAAGCCTCGCTTCCTTGGTCAGGACTGCATTTGAATGCTGTTCCAGGGTCCGGTCAAAAAGTCTTGCTACAAAATAGAACTTGTGCTGAAAAATAGAAACCTTTATTACCCAAATGGCCCACGCATGAAGTGATTGTCTCCATCTTGGCTGTGGCTTCAGAAGGCAGCGCTTCCAACTCTCCGGGCCTTCCCTGAAGAATGGGATGTACAACCTACCCTCCTGGATGTATACCAGGTCAAGACTGGAGGCTTAGCAAACTCGAGGGATGCAGACTTTCCTTTAAAACAAAGTGTTCTGTGAGCTTTGGGAACAAAAAGAAGTCTGTGGAGGCGAGAGCAAGGCATTCAGGTGGATGGGGTCAGACTTCTCCGTGCAAATTCTTGTAGGGCCACCCTGGCTACCCTCAACGAATGAGCAGGCTGCATTACTGTGATGGAAAGAATATCCCTCCACACCACTTTCCTGCCCTTTCCTCGCCAAGGTGGTGTTCAATGTTCTTATATGTTCTTCATCATAAGCCTCCTGCAAGTGTGCTGTGTCCTTTGAGAAAAATCTCTCAAAGATGTCTCTTTGGGAGTCCCAATAAACAAGTTTCCATAACCTGAGCTCAGCTCTCTGCCTTCCATGTAACGGGGCTGGCAGCTCCCCATCCAAAGCCTATCTCTTGATGGAACCTGTTTTTGAAGGCGCTGATGAGGCTAAGTAAGAGCAGTGTCATCGTGAGAGAACTTGTCTGCAGCCACTGACTGACCAGAGACATGCTGAAACGTATCTTGTTGGCATCAACCTGTGCATGTCTACATTGAAACCCTGGAAGCAATACTTGTTTTTACTTATTCTCGAAGGATAAACATTCCTAAGATGCTTTACCCTAATTTAACACATATTTAGAATGACAGCTCTTCTAAGCCACATAGAGAGGTTTCGTTTTTTAATTTGTATTACTCTTCTCAATTCACCCCTTGGGGAAAGTACGACAAGGGTTGCATGATTTCCTCTACTTTATAAAAGAAACATCGAGAGCAGAGACTGCTGAAGGGGATTTTTTGGGATCTGCTAGAATATAGCCACATAGTTTAGATTTGCAAACCATCCGTGTTGGATGTTCAAAGAATTCCCTTCTAAACTGACCGATCACGCTTCTGCCACTCTCTACACTTCTAGTCCCCCTCTTCACCCCCCTCCCACACCCCGGACCAATTGCACCCACATTCTCCTGGATGCCCTCCAGTGCTTTTCTGTAAAACTCTCCTTGAAATGACCACACCATCATAGCTTAAACACATCCTCCCTTCAGGAGCTCCTGAACAAACCACATTCTCTGTGAACTAGGGCTGGTTGACAGAAAGGTACCTATATGGCCAACTGATGGTTGGACATCTTCCCATGGACAGGTTCCAAGGAGCCAAACTCAGTGTCCCTGAGCAAACACGACATCTAGCCCTTGCCTGGTCCAGTCTAGTTTCCCTCCAGGGATCTCTGCCTCCTGACATGCCACAAAACTCAGTGATTGTCGCCCTGGAAATCCATCTGCCCACTCACTCACTCACTCACTCACTCACTCACTCACTCACTCACTGTCAATTATAAAAACCGAGCTGCTACTCACCATTTTATATGCCACTCTGCAAACCCAGAGGAGAAACAAAGATGCTGTGTGCAGCAGCGTGTATCAAGAACTCTGATCGACAAGGCTACTCTGGGATAACACCCGAACCAAACCCACTGTCATTAATTCTGCTCCGACTCACAGCAACCCTAGAAGACAGAGTAGAACTGCCCTGTGGGGTTGGCAGATACATAGATGATTGATTGATGCTAGATAGATAGATGATAGAGTAAATATGTATCATTAAATAGAACAGTTTTACTCCAGGGAATTCAGCCTTAGTAAATAGTTCACTAAAAGGAAAAGAGCCTGTAGTTACAGAGATCATTAAATGCTTTATGAGGACGGTGACTATTTTTTTTAATAGCAGAAGACAATTAAAATTCTAACTACAAGGGACTAGTTGAATAAATTCTTGAACCAAATTTAATAAGTAGACTATTATGCATACATTGTAAATCATTATCAACATTATGTAGAAACAATGAAAAAGATTTCTAACACAACAGCAAGTCTAAAAGGATAACACAAAGCATATGTGTATTGTGAAAAACTATAAAATATTAATTTACTCAATAAAGCCAGGAGAGTCCATACCATAAAGGGGAGGAGGTAAATAAAATAGATAGTGATTAAGATCATGGAATTTTTCAGGAGGGGGGGTGTTACATTTTTTTCTTTACTGCTTTTAATAAGCAAATAATAATAATAAATCTATGTGCATTCCACGACTCCAAACAAGATTTTGAACAACTATTTTTTTGTTGTTGCTCACCTTTTTTATTATTTTAATCATTTTATTGGGGGCTCGTACAACACTTATCCATGCATACATCCGTTGTGTCAAGCACACTTGCATACTTGTTGCCATCATTATTCTCAAGACATCTGCTTTCCACTCGAGCCCCTATTGAGTGAAAGAATTTTCTGGAGTCTTTTTAAAGTTGCAAATAATTTGAGTGAGTTATATGTTGGACTGCTAACCACAAGGTCAGCAGTTTGAAACCACCAATTGCTCTGGAGGAGAAAGACACAGCTTTCTACTCCCCTAAATCCCCTTAATCTCAGAAACCTGCCAGAGGAGATCTACACCACTCGACCCTCTGGGGTTGCTGGGAGTCAGAATTGTCTCATTGGCAGTGAGTAGTTTGCTTTTCCAATAATGGACTGGTCATAGGGTAGCTTGGAAAACATTGGCTGCTGGCTGAGGACCGTAAGGGCTTCAGCAAAGGAGTAATGAAAGAGCCTTGCAGTCCTTTAATTTCTCGTTGACAGAATGTGTGCTTTTATATTTCCTCCAGCAATAGCAATATCTCCACACACAAAAATCATACTAAAACACAGACTTCACATTGCCCCTGAGAAATGAGCCCAAAGCCTTTCACTGACATTTATTTTAATACAGGCTTGGAACAGATACGTTATTAATAAAAGAGTCTAATCTTAATTAGGGCTGGGTAGCTCCCCCTGGATTTGGCTTTCTGTGGAGGCTGGAGGAATCTCTCAGAACCCTTTGGTATGGGGTGTTTGTTTCCCTGTCAGTGAACAATAGCTGACATCAAAGGAAAATGATACTTTGGTTTCCACAAATCTGACATCCAAGGGCATGGGTTAAAAGGGGATCTTTCCCTAAAATACGGCTAGCAGAATGTTATCAGTAAGCTAATGGGCTCAAAGAGTTCATTAAAAGGTGTAAGAACCTTGCCCAAAGTGTAGGAGTGGGTACCAGGAGTGGGCACAAGTCGTGGGGAAGCGGGCACTGGTTTGTCACCAATGAAACCCAGAGATATCCCATGTCACATTACAGGGAATGCAGATATCTTGAAACATGATCGTTCCTTATCACTCCTTTGCAACAAACTCCGAAAGGAGCCCTGTGGCATCATGGGTTATGCATGGTGCTCCTAACCTTAATGTCAACAGTTCAAACCCACCAGTCTCTCCAGGAGAGAGAGATGAGGCTATCCCAAGGAGCAATTCTACTCTGCCTTTTTCATTTCTATGAGCAAGATTGACTTGCTGGCAATTGGTTTGGTCTTTTGTTTGTTTGTTGAGTCCTAATGATTAAATCTGCAGAAGTAGATCTGTCACCATACTGATTTCTATTTCTTTTTTTCAGCCAGAAACGTGATTCTGAGGGGAATTCTCAGCACGGTCTCAGGCATAAAATAAATTCAGATGGCAGGAGTTGATCCCTGAGTCATCCTATGGTGAGTGTAACCCAGGAAAACAGGCCAGAAATAGGCAAACTCGAATTTGTGGGCAGGAAATCGCTTCTAGTGCTTGAAGCCACTGAAACTCAGATGTTTGCTGTTTGTTGAACAAGCAGAATCAAGGTGGAAAGGTGGAAATGCTATGCATGGGAAGGTGATGTGAACTATGGTATTGGCGCTGTTCGTGGAAGGAGAAAGAGAAAAGCCGCCAAGCCCTCAACTTTGGGCTAAGAATACATTTTGAAAAGGAAGACGAAAACCAAGCAGGAAGGAGGGTCGGAAGAGCAGGCGGAGAACTACAAATATCTGGATCAAGACCTTTTTATCAGTCTGATTCCAGATTTTAAAGGGTCGGGTGTGTTTGCAGAGAATCTGTCCTCTGCTACAAAGACGAGGAATGATACCATGTCAATGCATTTGCTGAGCTCTATCTGCCATTTACTAGGTGGCAGACATTGCATTGTACCTCCCAACATTTCGTCATCTGTTTTTAAAAACCACTGTGCAGATTAAAGGCGGTAAGATGGACAAATGCAGAAGACCCTGATACAATACCTGACCCTAGATTAAATCGGTCCTCTTTCTCTCCAATCTTCCCTTCTTTTCCATCCCAAGTCACAGAAGATGTGAGAGTTGAGCAAAACAAAGAGTTCAAGTGGACATTAGGAAAACATCACTCTTTTCTTGAGTTTGAGACACAGGTTTCTGACTTACTCTAGTAGCTACCACATGGACGGTCTAACAGTCTCAGCTAAGTGAAAAGATGATGAAAATCCAAACAGAACCTTGATATTCTAGGAAACAAACCGAGTGATAATTCCAGAGAAGAGAGGGAGCTGATGAGTTTAAAATGGGAACCAAAGAGAAGAGTGTCAGACAAGCCACGGTCGTGTGGGGTTTTGTACGAGAGGGTTCGCCTATGGACTAAAAGGGGATTTTTTTCTTTCCTGTCCCCAGGAAAAGTAGCTTTCAGTCACTCTACTTCTCTCCTTGGTGCCACACTCGCATGGCCCCTTATCACAAATGCCGCATGAAGGACAAGAGAGGGGTGTTTAAAATGTAAAACTATGAGTTTTATATTGGTGTGAAGATCTCAGGGCGGTGCAAATAGTTTGCATGAGACTACTATTTCGCTCTATTGTACGCTGGTTGCTATGAATCGGCACCTGTGATGGTTAGGTTTTTTGTGCCGACATGACACCTGGAAGAATATATGGGTGGAGTTTAGCCTGTCAGTCAGGTCACAGCTTGATGACCTCCCTTGGAGGTGCAAGGGAGATGGAGATGGTGGCGCTGGAGGCAAGCCTCTCTCTTTCTCTGCTTGCTGCCCTGGAAAGTTGTCAGAGCCCTGCGATGTCTTCCAGGGATCTTGGATCCACAGGACTTTGCACCCACCAGCCTGTGATCCTTCTGCATGCTGCATCATTGCATGTGGCCACGGGAGTCTGAAGAGGGACTTGTAGACTAGTACCAGAATTTTGGACATGTGTTGGACTGGGCTGAGATGCTTTCTTGATGTGCAATTACTTCTTGATATAAAGCTCTTTCTTACACATGTATGAGGGTCCCCGGATGTGTTTCTCTAGTCCACCTGGCCTAACCCAGCACCTAACGACACCAACAACCTATCTAAAAGGAATAGCGCAGGAGAAAAACACACACCCACAAAAGCCTGCAATCTCTCAGTCAGCTTCCTCAAGGCCTGCGACTGAGAAACCCGGACAGAACAGCTATGCTCTGCAGAGTGGGGGCCAGTGGACTTTTGGAGCCCACTCAATGGCAGCAGCCTTGGTTGTTGTTTTTTATAATTTTTGGCTTATGTAATTTTGCTGTTTTGTTACATACTTTCACTACTGGATATGGATGTCTTCAGTCAGAAAGCAATACGAACCCCTGCGGGCATCTTAAAATTTTAATTTAAAATGTCAGGTTGTAGAAATGAAGAAAAGACATGGCCCCCGCATATGAGAGACAAACTGCCTCCCATCTATTTTGACTGGGCTTCTTGAGAGGCACTTGGAAGGACCGTTTCCTAAGGAAGCCCAAGCTGAAGTGGTTTTTTGATGCAAGTTCTCTATCGGTGGACCTCTCCCTTCTCATTTCAGAGCATCCCTTCTCTTACTTTAGACAGAGAAGGGTTTGATGCACTAGACCCGAGGCTAGACAGGTGTTCTCCTAATCTAAGCCACCTGTGCAGCGTGAACATGCCAGTCTCTGAGCCTGACGTCCTGACTGGTCCTCCCTGCTGCAGCTTCGGGAAGAAAGTGCTGCCACCTACAGGGAGCATCTGAAAGGACTGCCTCAGCCTGGGCTGCAGGTGGTCATCCACTAAAGAGAAATGAGTAGAAACGGCAAACAGGGGAGGGTGGTAAAGTGAGCCTCCTGTTCAATTCTTGGACCAAGTGCATTCCAATTCTGCGGCGCCCAGTGGGGTAGCCTATTGTCATGTGCGGTTTTAAGTGTGTGAAACATGGCCAGTAGGACTGCGAAAGGGAATTTTTTCCTTCTAAGACGTTCAATTCATTTAATTTAAAAACTGACACGTCCATCGTGCAACAGAAAGCATGTTTGGAGCCACTGAGGCATTTAAGCTGACTTTCTTGACTATGAAATTTAAAAGTCCAACAAGCAGATCAAATACCACTGATGAAAACTTAGTGATGTCATGGAAGCACATGGGAAGACCTGCTTATGCAGAAAGAATGCAGACGGGCTCGGTAATTTTCATATGGATCACACACTGACACGGTGACACAGTGGACTGAAGCATTAAAGAAAATATAGCAACATACCATCAAAATTATTTTCATTGATTTCTTTTATGCTTATAATTTTCTTTATATTTACATTGCAATTCATTATATTTATGGTTTAGCACTGATCTAATTCAGTAAAAGGAACATAGAAAATAAGTTAAATGTGTCCATTGCTGGCTGAATTACACAGAATGCTAGACTTCAAAATGAGTTTCAAAAAAAACAAACCCAAACTCACCGGCATTGAGTTGATTCCAACTCATAACAACCGTATAGGCCAGCCTAGAACTATCTCTATGGGTCTGTGACTCTTATCTTATCAGAGGAGCAGCAGGTGGTTTCAAACTGCTGACCTTGTGATTAGCAACCCAACACGTCAGGAGTTCTGGTGGCACTGTGGGTGATGGCAGTTCAAACCCACCTGTGGATCTGTGGGGAAAAGATGAGGCTGTCTGCTCCTGTAAAGATTTTTTACAGCCTCATAAATAGACTCCATGACAGTGGGTTTGTTTTGGTGCGTGTAATAACATGTGTGTGCATTTAGTTATAAACTATTAACAAGGTGTCACATTGTAAGTAGGGAATCTTCTTTGATTAGAAAAATAGCAACTGTCCCATGGAGGTTTAAAAAAAGTGGGGAGGGGGGCACTCAGTAAGAGCTGGAAAGAAAGAACAAAACAGAGGATGAATCAAAGCATTCTGCATAAGCCAACAACCACAAGACATCAAGGTTGAGGTTTTCCAAGATGGAAATAGAGGGAAAAACATGACCTGAGAGATGAGAACAAGGAATGTTTAAGAAGAAAGATGTTTAATATTCCACGTCAAGATGTTTGTTGTGATGTTAACTCTTTATTAAGTTAAACCTGCCACCTTGAAAAGATATTGTCTGAGTGGCCCTTGGGGCACATTGAAGAAAGAGAGTGAGGCTCACTTCTAAACCAACTCAATTTGAAAGAGGTGCATGGCCCGTGCATGACTGAGGCATCTAAATGAATAATCTGGAGCAGAAAGAAAGTGTTTAGCACCAGAGATAGCCCTGCACACGTAGTCTCCAGGAATGTGCGTGGACTTCACAAATTGGGGAGTGGCCAACTTGACCCCGATTTGGCACAGCACGGAGATAGCTGAGAATAGCTGAGGTAGCCATTTGCTCTTCAGCTCCAGTCACAGTGTTTAATAAACTCCACCTACATCAATTCGCAGCATACATTTAGATGCAAATGATATTGCTTTTTTTCTGCCTTTATGACATTCCCACTTCCACTGGGCCTTCCAGGGGCTACTAAAAAGGGGCTTCATAAAATTTGTGGAAAAGTGGAACTAAACGGTAATGGAATTTTCCAGAATGTTTTTGAAACCACCGAGTAAACTTAAAAACAAAATAAAAATTAAAAAAACGTACAGCTATCAAGTCTATTCCAACTCATCATGGCCCTAAAGGGCAGAGGAGACCTGTCTGTCCCTGTGGGTTGTCAAGATTGTAATTTTTCCCAGGAGTAGAAAGCCTCATCTCTCTTCTACCTTAGTCAATCCAGGGACCCAAAACAAAATCAGTTGCACTAAGTCATTTCTATTTATAGAGATAATATAAGACAAAGCAGAACTACCGTGCATACCATACCAAATAATTCACATACCATACCAAATTGTATGGCATATAAATTATTTGTCAATAATGCTATTCAAAGAAATTATATACATACATACATACATATACATGAGGGGGTACAAAAAAGAAAAAGCTCTGCTGGGCAGAGCGTTCATAGTATGCCTTTTTCTGGCTAGGCAAGCATCTAGCAACTCACTCTGAGTTAGTGCACCCAGTGGTGTCGCCTGGAAAGGTTCTTTCTGGTCACTAGTGAAGTCTCGCTAGAAACCTCATTTTTTGTGATGGCCAATTTAAGAGACCAGTGTGTAACTTTGAAATTTTGTTTCCGGCTCAGGAAAAAATGCCACTGAAACTGTCACAAGGACAATGCTATGGGAAAAACTCAAGTGTACAGTGTTTTTCTCATTTCAAAACAGGTGAAATGGCGATGGATTATAAGCCTCATTCTGGACGTTCGTCAACTTCCCAAACAGACAAAAATGTTAACAAAATTCGTGCACTTGTGCTCAAAGACTGATGACGGACCGTTGAAGAGATGGGGAGGTTATCTGGACTATCTTGGAACTCAGTGCAGCAAATTTTAATGGAAGATTTGGGAATGAGAAGGGACGCTGTGAAATTTGTGCCTCGGGTTCTAACTGACCAGCAAAAGGAGTGTCAAGTGGAAACATGCCATGCTTTGAAAGACCAGCTCCAAAGTGACCCAGACTTTTCTTTCCCAAGGTCATTGCTGGTGAAAAGACATGGTGCTATTCTTATGACCCCAAAAGCAAACATCAATCAAGCCAGTGGGGGACACCACCATCACCTTATCCAAAAAAAGCTCATCAAGTGAAATCAAAGATCAAGACCATGCTCATTTGTTTTATTGATGCGAGGGGGATAGTGCCTTTGGAGTTCATACCACCAGGCCAGACTGTTAATCAAGTTTTCTATTTAGAGGTTCTGAAAAGATTGCTTAACAGTGTGCAACAAAAAAAGGCCTGATCTGTGGCAGACAGGGGACTGGTTTTGCCAACATGACAATGCACCTGCTCACATAGCCATCACATTGCACAGTTTTTGGCAAACAAACAAACAGCATGCCTCTCTTGCCCTACGCACCTGACTCACCTGACCTTGCTCTGTGCAACTCCTTTTTGTTTCTGCAAATGAAGAGGGACATGAAAGGGCAGTGATTTAAGATGTAGAAGAGGTGAAGCGAAAAACAAGGGAAGTGCTGTCAGCCATTCAAACAGATGCATCTGAAAAAATGTTTCCAAGAGTGGAATTGTAGATTTGATAAATGTATTAAGTATAATGGAGAGTAGTTTCAAGGTAATAAGGTTGTTTTGCAAAAAAATTTTAAATATATACCTTTGGAAAAAAATTCCAAAAAAAATTCCCTCTCGTGTGTGTGTGTGTATAAAGTGGTAGCACTACAAGCTTTTTGAGATATATATTATATATGTGTGTGTGTGTGTGTATTAAGTGGTAGTACTACTAGTTTTTTGAGAGATAAATATAAGTAACTTCTATGGGGCCTTTGGTAATTCTAGTATTGTTAAATTAGCCAACGGTAGAAAATTTAAAATCCTATTGAAATGAGGAGAATATTCATGTATCAGAAAGCTTTTTTTTTTTTGTCTAAAGTACCTGGGGTGTTCACTTATACATCCTAACAAACTTAAGTGACTGCATCTTGTTTAAGAAGACAATGAGGGTTAGACACAGTGCACTCAGTTCAGAAACACTCATTCGCCACAACAGAATGACGTCCGCAGAGCTAAGATCTTAAAGCAAAAGCCTTGAACCAAATCCAACCACTTTCAACTCCGCAAGCTCAGGGTAGCAGGCCTCCTTGTCTTTTCTCACCTGGGGTCCCTAAGAGAGGGACCAGAAGCACTCACAGCCCAATATAAGGTAACATTCTGATAGAGGAGTAAGGCTACATCTTGGTAAAAATGACCCCTGAATAAGGTCTGTTCTAACTTGGTCATGCCTCATGATTTACGTTGTCAAAAAATATTTGTGGTATGAGAATACACCTTGTTGTTTAATGCAAACCTGCCCCATGATTTCCATCTTCTAGATACTGGCCCAGGGACACAACGTCAGCAGTTCAAACCACCAGCCGCTCTGAAGAGATATACACGGCTTTTGCTCCTGTAAAGATTTCAGGTCTCCAAAACCCACCGGGGCCTTCCTACAATGTCCCATCAGGTCACTATGAGTCCGAAACGACTGGATGGCAGTACTCTTGGATTTTGGTTTGAGATATTGACCACCAGGGGGCAACCTGCAGTGCAAAGACCATGCCCTGCCAGAACAAGGCAGGGCAGGGCATGCCAAGGAAGTATTAATATGACTTCAATCCTTTGAATATTTTTTAAATAGAAACAAAAAAGAATCTAATTTAGAAGTCCAGATTTTATTATGTTAACTGGAACACATTGTTTTCTTCAGTGGAAACCATAGAAATATTCTCGTTTTAGAGTTCGTTTCTAAATCCTCCGGTCAACTAGTTTGTTGCACCGAGGTAGTTCGTGTGACCTTTGAACCTGTGCTGCCAGCGTTCCCCAACCACGCGCGTCACCCACGTTGGAAGATTTCAGTGGAGCATCCAGAGCTGTCTCCCAGCAGAGGTCCCACAACGCTCTTAAAACGTAGCCAGGGAAGATTTGGAGAGACAACAGGATAGGGTCCAGCATGTGTCTGGAAGCCACTGCCCAAGAGTGGGGGTAATGGGCTGAACACTCCCAAACATCATGAGGACGGCGTGTGACTCAAAAGCGTTTCAGTCACCATGAGTTGATGCCAACACAATGATAACTAACCAATCACAACAAGAGCAGCCCGTAGATTTTGTTGTTGTTGGTACTCCAAAGATTTATAGTCGTTTTCCTTTGCCCAGAGACTGGGAATCCACAACGGTCCCTTGGAGAAATCTGTTGTCGCTTCACTTTGAAAAGCAACCTCGTTGTGACTTACTGGCAAGGACCAAAGCAAACAATTCAGACTCCCTGCCATTGACTCGATGCCAACCCATAATGCCCCTGTGGGACGGGGTAGAACTGCCCTCGTGAGTTTCCAAGACTGTAACTCTTTACAGGACTAGAAAGCCCTGTCTTTCTCCCGAGAAGCCAGTGGTGGTTTTGAACGGCTGACCTTGTGGTTTGTAGCCCAGCGTGTAAGCACTCATCACCAGCACTCCTTTAGTGGTAAAAACACTGGGAAGGAAATAGGAGTGAGGCCTTTCACAACCATCTCTGCCAGGAGTTCAACTTGAGAATGTGGGCGAGTCGTTGCCCTTTCTTGGCCCTGGAATTGACCTAGATGTTCCCTAAAGTTCCCTGGAGTCCAAAGGGGCCATGGTTTGTGCTTCGCTTGGAGAATGATGGAATAGCTTCTGAAGAACAGATGAAAAGCGTCCCCTTGGGGCACCTATGATTATTACTATACGATAATTCATTATTAAAATAAAAGGAACTGGCTTCTTATCACTGATTTTACTACCTCACTTAGGCTAAACAAGCAATTCAACCAGCCCATAACAAAATTGCCCACAAATTCCGGCTCAATTTCTATTATTCAGGTGTCTTTAAAAAATGCCAAACAGCCAAGACCTGAAACTACAAAGCATTCACATGGCAAGAACGTTCAAGTGTCAACGTCTTGCTCCTTTGGGAGATTCAGAAAACTCTTTATTCCTAAAATTTAAAAATGGCCTTGTACTTTATAAACTACCTTGTTTCAGGATGCAGTGAAGAGCAAAGAGATAGAGACTAGATAGACTCTATCTAGTCTAGTCCTAGAAATGACCTCTGTACTTGGAAGGAGTTTTAATAGGTTGCTCAAGGTCGGATGAACTCCCGTATTCCAGGAAATGGATGAAGTCATTTCTGACTCTCAGCTTTTCTTTAAAAAAAAAAAAAAATCTACCCATCTTCTCAGCTTAGCACATTGCCCTTGTGATATTGCTTTCTGGCCTTGCTTGGTTGTGGCACTTGTTTTTAGACCTTACACTTTCATCTGGGTTCGAATCAGACGTAAAGGAACACATTGAACAAAGCACACACCAGCAAGGGTCCAAGTGCGAACTTCCACTTCTGGACGGAACAACGGCAAAATACGTTCAGAGTTCTAAGCTTACTTTCTTCTGAGAGCAATAATTCTAACAATGAATCTGAGATCAGGATCCAAGTTTCAGGCCCTGGCCGGTTCTGCCTATAACACATTCCTTCCAACTTCTCAGAATCTCCTCTTACCAATCTGGGGTGCAAGAGAGGATGCTGAAAAGGAAGGCAAAAGACAAGACAAATGGAAACTTTTTAGTATGTCCTTAAAAGCCTCTTTATAGAGATGAGTAATAAAAAGATTGGGGCCAGCAAACATATTCAACCTTTCCACATTTTCTCTAAACAGTTATAAAACTGAGAGTCTTCTAAGGTCAGAGTTAAAGTAATACAGCCTTGTTTTCGTTTTTTAAATGAATTTTTAATGGGACATTAAAATAACTTCAGCACTAGTAAAAGGTGTACTCAAAGTAGACTTTTGATTCGAATCAAGAGAAGGGCAACGGGACCTACCAGGTAGATAATTCGAATGTAAACTAACAACTTAATTCCAAGGAATGCTCTCTATAACGGCCGCCCTCTTCTTCCCTCTTCTCATCCGATCAGAGAAGGACACGCTGTGAGATCATCTCATCTATTTGGAGCACTTACAAGTTTACTATTCTTTCTATCAACTTTAAGAGATATTCCAAAGAAACGTGATTTAATGGAATGAGGACATTATCCAGCAATATCATTAATAACACATACAACTGAGAGTTTGCTGAAGGTAATTCAGAAACAGTTACAGCAGTCCACCAACTGGGAACTGCCAGGCCTTCAAGGCAGAAAATGGGGAAGGAGGGATATCACTGCTGTTGTAATTTGGGCCTTAGATGAAAGCATAGAATACCAGCAAGATATTTATCCATGTTTTATTGACTATTCAAGGGCAGTCGACAAAGTGGGTCATAAAATATTATAGATCATATTGCAGAGATTGGGAGTTCCAGAACACGTCATGGTGTTCATGGAGAACTTGTACACAGACCAAGAGGCAGTCGTTCAAACAGAACAAGGATGCTGCAGGGCTTGGAAAGGTGTGTGTCAGGTTGTATCCTTTCACCATCCTTATTCCATCTGTATGCTGAGCAGATAATCCAAGAAACGGGACTATCTGATGCAAAATGGGCCATCACGATCAGAGGAAAGCTCATGAACAGCTTGAGATATGCAGATGACCCAGCCTTGTTTGCTGAAGGTGAAGAGGACTTGAAGCACTTACTGTTAAAGATCAAAGAGCACAGCCTTCAATATGGACCATAGTATGGACTACACTTCAACACAAAGAAAACAAAAATCGTCACAACTGAGCCAATAACCAAGAACCTGAGAAATGGAGAAAAGATTTAAGTGGTCGAAAATGTTGGTTTACTTGGATACATAATCAATGCTCATGAAAGCAGCGATCAAGAAATCCAGCAAAGTACTACACTGGGCAAATCTTCTTCACAAGACCTTTTTAAAGTGTTACAGAGCAAAGAGGTCACTGTTGAGGATGCAGGTACCCACGACTCAAGCCATGGTTTGATCAATCTCCGCACTGGCAAGTGACAGCTGGATGGTACATAAGGAAGACCGGAGAAGAGTTGGAGTGTTTAAATTACTACGGCAAAGAATATGGAAAATCATAAGCTGTCAGAAGGACAAAGAAATCTGTCTCAGATGAAGTACAGTCAGACTGCTCCTTGGAAGTGAGGATGGAGAGATTTCGTGTGATGCTTGTTGGATCTATGATCAGGAGAGACCAGTCTCTGAAGAAGGACCTCATGGTTGGTAAAGTAGAGGGCCACAAAGCAAAACCAATGTTTGAGGAAACAGAAAATTCAGAGTTCTGGGACAGGTGCATGTGCAGTGTGTTCAAGGAACAACAAGGAGGCCAGTGTCTAAAGAAAGAGTAAGAGTTCACCTGAACGTCGAGAGGAAAGGATGAGGGCAGTAGAGTTGGGTTTCAGTGGGTGAACATGGAAGTTATTGGAAAGTTTTGACCAGAGTCATGACCTGATCTGATGTCCAAGTTTAAAGGGCATAGCTGACTGCTTACGGGCAGGAAAGGCAGACACAAGGAAACCAGTTATGAGACTATTACGCCACTTCAGGCCAAAAATCGTGGCCAGGGACCAGGATGGTGAGAAAGGAAGTGGTTACATTCCAGAAATGCCAACAAAATTCTCTGACATCTCAAAGAGGTGGATGTAAGTAAGAAAGGAGTCAAGAATTAAAGCCATTGCAATCATGTTGATTCCAACACATAGCGACCCTGTAGGACAGCATTGAACTGCCCTCTAGGATTTCTTAGACTGAAATCTTTATAGAAGCAGACTGCTCCATCTTTTTCCCAAGGAGCAGAGTTTGAATTGCCAACCATTCAGTTAACACCTGAGTGCTTCACACATTGTGCCACCAACACTCCCTGGATCGATAGTTTTCCCACGGTTTCAGTCCTAAGAACTGGGCAGAAAGATTGTCATAAATCCAGATGGGTCACCATTGTGTTGTCACTTCAAACCAAATCAATGATTCTCCTAAAACTGATGTTCCACTCTAGTCAGAAAAATTAAAAGGATTATTATAGATGGCTATGAATTTTACTGAAAACTTAGCCATTCACATGTGTTGACCTTTTTTTTTTTTTTTTTTTTTCAGGACCAATCAGATATTCCTCCTTTTTTTCCCCCCGAAAACTCCTTGTGGTCTGTAGGCTGAGGCTCATGGACAATAAAGTAGCAGATGGCCCCAAAATATAGAAAGAAGATCAGAAAGGATAACCTATTGATCAGACTAGCAATCATCTATGCATTGTGATTGAACTTGCTCTCTATAAGAAAATTGCCCACAGCTCCTAACTTAACCAACCGTGAATTACAACTAGTCAACCTGTAAGGGGAAAGCACCTTCTCCATGTTTGCCGAAGAAGTACAAACTTGGACGTCGTCACTGTAACATTTGTAAGCCTGTGAATTATATCTCTGAAACAAAGAAGACAAAGCAAATCAAAAGGAAGCTGTCCTCATGGATAGAAAGACAAAGGCACCTCAGGAAGGACAAATTATATGTTTGTTTTCACTGAGGAGGGAAAGGGAAGCACGGCGTCTGTGGAACATGTATCTGGATTGGCCGGACTTTATCGAGGAGCTAGGGATAAACTTAGGCTACAATCACCCCATTTAGGTCCATCAGATAGGCTACCTTTTGAATATTTTATTTCATTTCAATCTGATTTTCTAGGTGGTTAGACTTTCCACGTAGTGGGTGAGGGGTTGTCCTGGATAGTGGGTACACCAGAAGAGACCTCATTCGACTCTGCAAAGACAGACATGTCTCTCTTCACTGTATTGTTTGCTTTGATTGTGAACACTAAACTGTAAACTAATAAATCAGTAATCTTGGAGTTGCATATAAATAATGGGAGCTTAGAGCGCCTTGGCTGAAACAAATGTCTCATGGTTTGGATGTCAGTACATTACAGATGTAACCAGTAGGGCTGTTTCAATGCTAAATAGCTTATTCTTTCTATCAGTATATCTTGATTACTTTTTGCTTTAAGATACAAATGTTTACATTTTATCTCTTAAGAGGAAAATGTTAGTGAAAAAGTAAACGTAGATTACCTTCTTGTAATATGAAGGTCTAAAAATGAATCTCAGAAAGCTCAACTTCAGGTAGGTTCACTATATTCCTTTTATGGCGTTAGGGTCATTCAGTGATTCTTATGTTTACAGTGAAGTCAGGAAAGTGGGAAGATAGTTCTGCTCTGGAGGAACCTTATTCACGTTGTCTAGATGGATCATTTACCTTGAAAACAAAACAAAACACAGATGGGACATGTGTGAGGTGGGCAGGTTTGGAGGGAGACGGTTGATAGTTGTTAGGGGCCGTGGAGTAGGTCCCCCTACCCATAGCGACCCTATGTATAATAGACGGAAAACTGCCCAGTTCGGTGCCATCCTCACAAGTTTTCCTATGCTTGAACCCATTGTTGCAGCCACTGTGACAGTCCATTGCATGGAGGGCCTTTCTTTCTTTCAAAGCCCTTCTACTTTACCAAGCGTGGTATCCTTCTCCAGGGACTAGTCTCTCCTGACATGTCCAAAGTACCTTAGATGAAGGCTTGTCATCTTGTTTTGAAGGAGCACTCTGGCCATACTCCTTCCAAGACAAGATTTGCTTGTCCTCTTGGAAGACCATGGTACTTTTAATATTCTTCTCCAGGACCACAATTCAAATACCTCTATTCTTCTTTAGTCTTCCTTATTCAATGTCCACCTCTCAAAGGCATCTGAGGCCATTGTAAATACCCTGGCTGGAGTTAGGTGCACCTTTGTTCTTAAAGGAATAGCCTTGCTTCTCAGTAGTCTAAAGAGGTCTTGTGCTGCAGGTTTACGCAATGCAATATATCTTCTGAGCTCTTGACTGCTGCTTCCAAGAGCATTGATTGTGGATCCGAGCAAGACAAAATCCTTGACAACTTGAGGTTACCTATTAATCCAGTCGTGAGGATCTGGGTTTTCTTTACAACGAGTTGTAATGCAAACTGAAGTCTTCCATTCTTGTGGTCTGCATCAGCAAGTGCTTTAAGTCCTCCTCACTTTCGTCCAACAGGGTTGTATCATCTGCAGATCAGAGGTGGTTCAGAAGTCTTCCCCCTTAGATACATATTAAGTATGAGAAACCGAATAGATATTCAAGAGGAGATGAAGGAGTAGGCCTTTGGATAGACGAGTTTCACTGTCTAAGAGAAATAAACCGATCAGTGGTATTCCATGCCACCACACCAGATGTAAGGGAGACAAAAAAGGAGCCGCTGTCCAGGTCTGAATCCTGGGGTCCACACACGAGGAGAAAATGGCAACAAAGAGCTACCAGCACGAGCCTGCTAAGGAATCGCCAGTGAAAACTGCAGAGAACGAAGAAGTCACATGAGGAGCGGTCTCACGCTGGAGCAACCGGTTGACTCCAATGCAGCTGACAGGTCAGCTAAGGGCTGAGCGCCAGAATTCCATGTAGTAATTACTCCTGTGAGGCCACTGAAGAGAGACCGCTGTGACAGACTATTGCGGGAATATTTCCTCGGCCTGCGTGAGACAGATCAATCAACCTTTTGGCTAAATAACTAGGCCATAGGTGGGGGAAAGTACCTTGTCATCGGCGGTTTGAGTTGTCATGTATTTTGTAAGTCTTGCTTCATTTGCTAGAGGCTGAAGAGGATAGCACTCTTTCCCAAACCCTCACCAAAAATAGGGGATTTTTTTGTATATGTGTGTGTGTGTGTGTGTGTGCGCGCGCGCGCGCGCGCTTCAAAAGGTTTGTGGGAAAATGGAATTCAAAGGTTAAAAGAGGATGGAATTTTTCCATGAAATTTTTATATGCGTAGAGAGAGAGATTGTTCCATTTCCCTAAGTCAGCACTAAGTCCAAGTCAGACTTCATCTTGACAATCCTTAGCTAACAATGGAAGGTTTGGCTTCGTGTGAGGTACAGACACGTTTTGCTTTCTAGACTCAAGAAATGACAGGTGAATTTTTTCTTCATTAAAAATGAAATACATTAAAACAAATGAAATACATTTTTTTTCCAAATCCTATCTGGAAATCAAAGCGGTGTGCTTCTGTGTACTCGCTTGATTTGAGATTCTCTCTGGCGTTGCTCTGTCTGCGTGGCTAGCTGGCCTTTCCTCCCTTTCTGACCTCCTGGCACTCTGGGGCCTCCACATCCTCAGTCTAGAGCAGGGGTTCTCAGCCTTCCTCACGCAGCGACCCTTTCATACAATTCCTCATGTGGTGGTGACCCCCAACCATCAAATTATTTTTGTTGCTACTTCATCACTGTCATTTTGCTACTGTTATGAATCGTCATGCAAATATCTGATATGCAGCATATATTAGGCAACCCCTGTGAAAGGGTCATTCGACCCCCCAAAGGGGTCGCGACCCACAGGTTGAGAACTGCTACTCTAGATTACCACAGCCAATTTGACCTTGGCCACCATCAAAGTCTACCTGTTCTCACAGCAGCAGACATACGTCAGTGGCAGAACATAATGGATTCTAAGCAAGCAGGCAGAAGGAAAACTGAAGACGGGGGATTTATTTGGCCATGTGTTTGTATTCTTTTCCATGTTCACAAGTAAAACTACGAGGCTTACCAGTTTTGTGCTGATACAAGTCTAGTTGAATTTTCACTTCAATACTTTTAGTCTTTATTTTGTACACATTATGACACTCTCTAGGCATGTGGATAGTGAGAGCAGGTGGTGACTAGCTTTGAATGTGACAGGAGGATATGCTTAAGCATTGATCTGCTAACAGAAGGGCTGGTGGAATGCACCCAGTTCAAATACACCCAGAGGCACCTCCCCAGACAGCCCTGGAGAGCTGCTTGTGAAAATTCACAGCCTTGATACCCTTGAAAGGGGCACTCACGGGGTTGCTCTGGGATCATGGACCAGTGTGTGGCTGCCTTGCTTGTTCTGTGCCTCCATTTGCAAGCTACACTACCTGTGGGACACCTAACCTGTGGACTATGTCACTGTAATTTGAGGTCCCTTTAAGACCTGCTTTGCCACACCATTGGAATATACATCTCTTGAGCTGGGGACTGTCAGACCTTGTCATCTGGCTGACTGTTGGTGACCTGCCTTGCTGTTTGCTGTCTGTGCCCGGATAGCCTGAATTGCTCTACAGAGGACTACCCGGTGGCCCTCAAGACTTGGACTGCCCGTGTCTCACAACTATCTCATGGGAGTGAGTTGCACTGAGCCATTTGTACTGCTTTATAATTTGATTAACTGTTTATTTCTTTTTTTTTTTTAATC
>NW_022107431.1:16689988-16702062 GCF_000313985.2 Echinops telfairi
TGGCCGCTTGTTTACCTTCAAGCCTTTAAGACCCCAGATGCTATACTTTTTGATAGCCGGGCACCACCAGCTTTCTTCGCAACTGTTTATTTCTTATATACCTATCTATCTGTATAAATATATATAAAATTATTAGCGCTCTGGTTTTGTTTCTCTAGAGAACCCTGTCTAACACAACTCATGGTTGGTAGTTGGAATCCCCTCAGAAGCTCCATGGAAGAAAGATCTAGCTATCAGCCTCGGTAAAAATCACAGCCAAGAAGACCTGTGAAGCAGCCCTCAAGCTCACTGTCATGTGACCCTATGTGACTCCTTGTGACCTCAAAGACTCTGTAGGATCTAGTAGAACTACCTCTGGTGTGTTTCTAAGAATGTAACTTTTTATGGGAGTAGAAAACCTCATCTTTCTCCAACAAAGCAGCTGGTGATTTCGAACTGCTGACCTTACAACTGGCAGATCAACACGTAATCCACTGCACCACAAGGGCTCCTTTGGAGCAGTTCTACTGTGCCTTATGAGGTTGCCATGGGTTATTAACACACCAACTCTCACCTGACAACAGGACCACAGTCTGGGAAGACTTTTTGGCATCATGGTACTGTTTTAATTTAAAGCCGTGGTCCTCCACCTGTGGGTCACAACCCCTTTGAGGGTCAAATGACCCTTTCACAGGGTCACCTAGTACATCTGCATATCAGCTATTTACATGACAATTCATAGCAGTAGCAAAATTGCAGTGATGAAGTAGCAACAAAAATAATGTTATGGTTGGGGGGGCCACCACATGAGGAACTGTATGAAAGGTTGTGGCATCAGGAAGGTTGAGAACCACTGATCTAAGGCATACCCAATAGATAAAGAAGTCGAGTGGTAGAGATTATGTTAAAAGGCTGCAATTTAAACATTTTTAATATCTACAAGAAGCGAGTAAAGGAAAGTGTGACTATAACAGAAATTCCACAAGTCAGTGGCTTTGACAAACAGAAATGTATTCTCTAGCTGGCTAGAAATCTGAATTCAGGGTGTCAGCTCTAGGGGAAACTTGCTCTCTCTGTCAGCTCTGGGGTAGGTGCTGGTTCCTGCAGCCTCTGTTTCCTGGCTCCTCAGACCTCTCCAGGTGGCTTGGCATCTCTCTTCCCCTCCCGGCTTCTCTCACTTGCTTATTTAATCTCAGAAGCGATAGCTCAAAAGAGATTGACTTAAAATGCATCCCACACCAATCCTGTCTCATCAACCTAGCAAAGAAAACCGAGACCAAAGGAGATTCTAAACTCAGGCATAGAAGGTCATATTTACAAGACAGATTTTGGGGAGGAGGGGCACAATCCATACTTGCTCTGATGAATTCCAGAGAATGATTTGCCAGTAAAAGTTACTACCTGAAGGAGTTCTGGTGAAATAGTGGACAACTCATTGGGTTGATGACCTGCTAGGCCGGCAGTTTGAGCCTACCAGCTGCTCCTCAATTGAAAGATGAGGCTTTCTGTTCCCATGGAGATTTACAGCCTTGGAAACCCAAAGGGACAGGTGCGCTCTGTCCTACAGTGTTGCTGTGGGCCGGAATCAACTAGATGGCAGTAAGTGTAAGTGAAATCTGTTTTGCATGGATTTACGTATGTTAGTGAGCCTGGTTCTGCGGATGTCATTATAGCTTGAGCAAAAAGGGAAAAGAACTTACAAAATTGATCACCATTATGTATTATGTTATTAGTCTAGAAGTCATGTTACCTTCGATCGCCTCAGTGGTAGGTGAAAGTTGGACATTGATTAAGGAAGAATCACCCTCAGCCAGTCCTGGGGCCTTGGGGCTTGGCTCCAGGGGAGTCCCTCTGGGACATGGGGGTACAGTGAATGGTATGACCCTTTGCTGGGCATGCTGACACAGTAGGGGATGCTGGGCCCCTGTAGGGTTTCGCATATGGGCTCCAATAAATTTCTTCCCCTTTGCTTAAAAAAAAAAAAAAGGAAGAATCGGGGTGTGCGCACTTTGGTGCTAGCAGAGACCATAGAAGGTACCCTGGCCTGCCGAAAGGACAAACAGATCTGTCTTGGAAGAAGTACAGCCAGAGTACTTCTTTGAAGGAAGGGGTGGTGACATGTCACAAAAGATCAGTCCCTGGAAGAGGACACCGTGCTTGATAAAGAGGAGGAGCAGTGAGAAAGGGAAGGTGCTGGACAAAACAGTGACACAGTGGCCGCAGTGAGGGACTGAGACACAAGAAGGATGGAGAGGCCGGCGCAGGCCCGGGCAGTGTTCTGTCCTCTTGTGCACGAGGTCGCTATGAGCTGGAACTGACTCGATGGCACTTAGCAACAAGAACCTGAAGTCCATTAGAATGAAACCGCCTGTGCGCTGTACACAGGGGTGAACGCAACACACCGCTGCTGCCCTGGCTGAGCAAAGAGAACGACAGTCAAGAATAAGGAACATCATACTGCTCAGAGCCCTCAGAAAGGTTTTCTGAATGTAAACTCATTCTTAGGGCGGGGAGGAAAGGGTAAACTATTCAAAGGGAAAGAAGTGCTGAGAACGCTGTAAACTAGGATAATAGCCCCCAAATAACCTCAGAGCCAGGTTGTAGACCTGCTCATCATGAACTTGACACTTTGCAAAGAAATCGAAAAGCATTCTCCCCTTCCCTCCTCCCCCTCTTTAGGCCTGGAAACGTAGGATTGCCATTTTGATTTTTCTGATGGAAACAGGTTGCAGAAGTCATGGAGACCTTCTCTGTGTGTTTGTGTCCATATTGCATGGGGCTAAAGACGCCATTGCCACACTTGTATGCATGAAATCAAATGCAAGAACTTAAATTCACTTCCCAAGGAGGACCCAAGCTGGGAGGGGACAGCCTTTCTATACAAGGCAGTTTTAAAGGTTCATGACTGCTCCTCCCCGCCCCAATAATCACCATCACTCTTGGTACTAAATCTGATTCCAATTTGTCATCCTTGATTTGTCTTTATTCCCCCAGACTGTATTATCACTAAGGTGTTGATTATTTAAAAAAATCATAAAGCTACATTAAAATTCAGCCACAAAAGAGGTTTTGCTAGTAACTGCAGCTGCACTAGTAATTCCTAGTAACTGCAGGTGCATGGTACTTAGTGCTAATTGGACAGGGCTGCTTTTATCAAATCTGGTAGCTGCTAAAATTCAGTGTTTGTGTCTGCTGCCAAAGCTATCTTTCTGCAAAAAACTGGGGGGGTGGGGCTGACCTAAATATGGAGCCAACCCTTTCATTCAAAGCACAGAGAGGGAAATCTTACAGAGTCATTAAACTGTGGTTTCCCTAACTTTGCAGAATGAAGTGCTATTAGCACCTGCTTAATTATCTTCTCTCCTGCATGCTCTACCCATTGGCTGGGTGGATACAGTTGGGGAAAATATTGTGATCAAAGCTCCAACTATGTCACATATCACATTTTGGTTCCTGTAGAATGTTTGCTTTGAGAAAAGCGAAAATACTCTGTTTGCATTGGCCACACTTATGAATTAAATGAGATTTACCAGGCAATCTCCCCGATGGCCACTAAGCAACCACAACAGTGGTAGGCTCGGAAGGGAGTTGCTGTGGACAAATGAAGAGAAAAAAGGCAGTAGTGACATTAAAATAATCATCAAACATTTACCCTCAAAAGGGCAGTGAGTTTTCAGGTCATACAATTATAGACCGATATTATGCATATCACACCATACCACATATCACATCACACCATACCAACCATATCATGCCACATATCATGTCATATCACACCATACCATATATCATGTCATACCATATAATATACTATATCACACCATACCAATCATACCATAGCACATATCATATCATATCATATCATACCAACTATACCATACCACATATCACATAATATCATACCATACCAACCATTGTGGGATACAGAAAGATTTCTCCCAAGTTGTCTCCCCCAAGTATTTACCAAACCTAAGACACTGCTTGATACACATGGCAAATGACTATATACTTGGAGGTCAATGAAAGCAGGTCAGAAGTTATTCTCCCTAAGGGTTATCAGCCATCTAGAGCAACCATACTGCATAGTCTGTACCACCCTAAGTAAGGCCCATTCCCTCTGACAAGGATAATAGATTGTTTCCCTGAAGGAAAGCCCAGGGAGGTCAAGCCCACTCAAGGGTGACAAAGGTTAGGCTACCACATTGAGTGTAGGATCCACCATCTTGTCACATGTGTACCCCTAATCCCTCCCCTTCCTATTGCATATACATCCCTAGCTCATCCCCTTCCTGTCACACGTATGTCTATTGTAAAGCCCCTTCCTGCTATGTGTATGCCTATTGTGCACCCCCTTCCTGTGACATATGTGGTTACCTGTAATCACGCCCCCAAAGATATATAAGCCTTGGTTAGAAATAAACTCTTCTCCGCTCCTCTCTGCCTATACTGTGTGTGGACCTGGCTGGTGAGATCATGGCCATTTAGGAGGTGAGCGTGTTACTATGAAATGTGTCTGACTCCTTTATTTCACTCTCCTATCTCTCCTATTCTCTATGACTTACTATAATCTTTATATATCATAGCCATACAATTGTGCCTAGTCCACCCGTGATATAGTTGTGAGGGGCTGGTTACTGCCACAAACCATACTATATGTATATCATATATCACCCTGTGCCAACCATACCATATACCATGTCATATCACACCATACCAACCATACCATACATATATCATGTCATATCACACCATACCAACCATACCATACATATATCATGTTATATCACACCATACCAACCATACCATACATATATCATATCGCACCATACTAACCACATCATACATATATTATATCATGTCATATCATACCATACCATACCATACATATATCATATCATATCACACCATACCAACCATACCATACATATATCATATCATATCACACCATACCAACCATACCATATATATATATCATATCATACCACATATCATACCAACCAGAACATACATATTATCATATCATATCACACCATACCAGCCATACCATATCACATATCATATCATACCAAACATGCCATCTCATGTATCATATCATATCATACCATCTATGCATATCATATCATACCATACTAACCATACCATGCCATGTATCGTATCATACCATACCAGCCATACTGTACCACATATCATATCATGCTGATGAATGGTATGCATATCACATGAGCCAGCGATATGCATATTATATCATAAGCCCTAATGATATGCATGCGATACTTGTCATATACGGCTTTGCACTAGATGGCTGATGGGTATTAACTTCCATGAAGAGAACTCAAGGAGTAGGAGAAGGACAAACTATGGGGGCTGATTAGCAATTTAACTGTTGAATAGATAGTTAATGTTCTAAAATACAAATCTCCACCTAGCTTACAATTTCAAAAAAAAGTTAATATCACTCATTGTGGATCAATGTGTAGTGGATCATATGGACCAGTAAGGACAACACAAAGTTTAACCCACTGATGCCTTCCTTCATCAAGCCAATCATCCTATTTCCTTGAATACCTGATTTCTGAGGACGGTTTATGCTATTTCAGCTGAAGTTCCTCGGGGCTGTCTGTTTTTATCACACTTCACCATCAAACAACGTTTGTTTCTCCTTCGGCTTGGATTTCGAGGTTCCTCCTGAAATAAACCTTGGGTTCTTGAAATAAAATCTGAGAGTCCAGATACACTGTCCGAACTCTGACCTTTATGTTCTACTTTAGAGGATGTGAAATTTTACTTTTTAATCCTAATCAGGAAATTAGGCCTGATTTCAAGAACCAAGCTGGCAAAAAAAATTTTTAAGCCTAAAAACCTTTCTAAAATGATCTTGTGTTACAGTTAGCATTCTAAAAGAAAAGATTTGATTTCGAGAAAATCAGATAACTTCTCACCCGAAAGGAAAGCCATCCTGAAAGCTGAGAGAAACAGTATCTAGTGCCGTACATTCTCCATCGGCAGTCTGAGAAATGCGCTTCATCAGGCACATATGTCGGTGGGTTCTGCAAGAACAACAATAAAATAATGAACCAGTCACCACTGTGTGGATCCCAACGCAAGGTGACCTAGGCACGAGGAATCGAATTGCACTTTGTAGGATTTTCAAGCTCTGAGATTTCAGAAGCAGCTCACCAGCTCTTTCTTCTGAGGTACCTCCACGTAGATTTCAACCTCTAACCTTTCTGTTAGCAGCCGAGTGTATTTCTCATTTGCACAACCCAAAGACTAAAACATATCCCTTTGAAAATACCCACTAAAACACCTGCAAGTAGAGCAAGCCCCAAAGAGAAGACCAAAGGCTACTTGCGCATCAGTGTAGAGGGGAGTGAAAAAGAGGAAGGCCTTCCAGGAGATAGATTGGCACAGTGACTGTAACCATGGGCTCAGGCAGAGGAACCATTGTGAAAATGGGGCAGGACTGGGCAGGGTTTCCTTCTGTTGCGCATAGGGTTGCTATGGGGCAGAACTGATTCAATGGTACTTAACAACAGTTAGACAGCATTAACTGTCAGGAACAGTTACATGGGTAACTTTGGGTCTCTGAAAATCTTTGACCAAAAGAGAAAATCATACACAAAGAATTACCATTCCCAATAGATGTAGATAGAGAAGCAAAGTTTTGTTACTGTTGTTGTTTTCGGGAGGGGATATTCTGAGTATATACAACTAATTTTACATAAATCATACTCTAGATAATTCATTGCATGGGTATCACCGAGTTAATCCTATAGACTATGTCATCATAGGATGCTATGTAGAATAATCACTTTGGCTAGCCACTGGGAATGAGATTGTAAACTCCACGTTGTCAAGGATCTTTCTAGCACTTTCTTCTTCCTCATTTTGCTAGAAACATCACAGGGGCAGAACATGACTCCTAGTCTGTGAAGCCTAAATCTACACTCCTCAACCAATGATGCAGAAGGAGTAAGGTCAACTTCCCTGAAAGCCCTGGACAAAAACAAGGCTCCAGGAATTGATGGAATATCGATAGAAATGTTTCAACCAGTTGACGAAGCACTGGATGCATTTACTCATCTATGCCAGGAAATTTGGAAGATGGCTCGTTGGCCAACTGACTGGAAGGGTTTCATATTTGTGCCCATTCCAAAGAAAGGAGACCCAGCATAATGCTCCAACCATGGAACAATGTAATTGATATCATCTTCAAGTAAAATGTTGCTGCAGATCACCTAACAATGGTTGCAACCGTGCACTGCGAGGGAACTGCCAGAAGTTCAGGCTAGATTCAGAAGAGGGCGTGGGACAAGGGATATTATGACTCATGTTAGATAGATCTTAGATGAAAACAGAATAACGGAAGGATGTGTTTTATTGACTATGCAAAGGCATTTGACTGTGTGGACCATAATAAACTGTGGATAACCTTGAGAGGAATGGGAATTCCAAAACACGTCATTGTGCCCAGCAAGAAGCAGTTGTGCAAACAGGACAAGGGATTACTGCAAAGGAACGGTGTGCATCAGGATTGTTTCCTCTCCCCGTCCTTATTTAATCTGTATACTGAGAAAATCTCCAGAGAGGATGGCTTATATGTGGGAAAATATGGCATCAGCATTGGAAGAAGGCTTATTGACAACCTATAATATGCAGATACGAAGCCTCGCTTGCTGAAAGTAGGGAAGAATTGAAGCACTTGCTGATGAAGATCAAAGATTGTAGCTTTGAGTATGGATTATGACTCATATAAAGAAGACAAAAATCCTTACAACTAGATCAATAGGTAACATCGTGATAAATGGGGAAAAGTTTGAAGTTGTCAAATAATTTGTCTCTCTTGAATCCACAACCCATGTTCATGGAAGCAGCAGTCAAGCAATCAAAAGATGCATTGCTTTAGGTAAATCTGTGACACACAACCCCTTTAGAGTATTGAAAAACAAGTAAGTCACTTTGAGAAATAAGGTGCACTTGCCTCAAGCCAGGGTAGTCTCTTTTTTAAAAAAAAAAATCCTGTTATTGGGGGCTCTTACAGCTCTTATCACAATCCGTACTTCCATCCATTGTGTCAAGCACATTTGTACATTTGTTGCCATCATCATTTTCAAAACATTTTCTTTCTTCTTGAGACCTTGGTATCAGCTCCTCATTTTTTCCCTCCCTTCCCCGCCCTCCCTCCCTCATGGACCCTTGATAATTAACGAATTTTTTTTTCATGTCTTACACTCACCGATGTCTCCCTTCACCCACTTTTCTGTTGTCTTTCACGCTGAGAGGGGGTTATATTAAGATCATTGTAATTGGTTCCCTTTTCTCACCTCTCCCCACCTTCCACCCACCCTCCTGGTATTGCTAGTCTCATTATTAGTCTTGAGGAGTTTATCTGTCATGGATCCCCTATTTTTCCAGCTCTTATCTGTACCCATGTACATGCTCTAGTCTAGCCAGATTTGTAAGGTAGAATTGGGGTCATGATAGGGTGGGGGGAGCAGCATTAAAGAATTAGAGGAAAGTTGTATGTTTCATTGGTGCTATATTGCACCCTGACGTCATGGTATTCTCAATTGGCTCACATGCATGTGAAAATTGGAGCCCGAATACAGAAGACAGAAGAAGAATGGATGCACTTGAAACGTACTGCTGGAGAAAATGTTGATGGGACGATGGACTGCCAAAAGTACCAACAAATTTGTCTTGGAAGAAGTACAGCTGGAGTGCTCCTTAGGGGCAAGGTTGGCAAGACTCGTCTCACATACTTTGGACATGTTGTCAGGAGAGACCAGTCCCTGGAGAAGGACATCATGCTTGTAAAATGGAGGAGCAGTGAAAAGAAGGAGGTTCTCGAGAGAAGCGACACAGTGGCTTCCACAAGCAGCTCAGGGATAGGAAGAGTTGTGAGCATGGTGCGGGACCAGGCAGCGTTTTGTTCGATTGTGCACAGGGTCGCTATGGGTCAGAACTGCCTTAATGGCACCTAACAACAAGCGTGATCCAGCTAGAGTTTACTCTCCCCAGCCTGCTTTGCCAACTGGAAGTAGCTTGCCAAAGGATTTTGAGAAGAAATATCTACAACCCCCACGTTCCTTGCATAAAAGGAAATAGCTTCCTCTCATGCCCACCTTTTCCCCTTTCTCACCAACCTTTTGCTTTTAATTACTTCCCCAAAGTAATTTTCCAACTATGTTTAGGTCTTGTTTTTAGCACCTAACTAATACAATTTGTATGTGCCTCCATGTCTTGTTCATTATGCTTATTGGTTGATACATGTGTCTCTCCTACCACGTCATCAATCACTTGTGTGCAATATGTATTTTCATTCATTCTTGCAAAGCCTGGCCTGTGTCTGCCTCAAAAATAATATGTGCTCACACACTGAGGTAGGGGATGGAATTCAGGCCACTACTCATTCCCTTCCTCAAGACAAGAACACTTTGTTCTAACAAATCAGCAGTCTGAGATATTCACCCTCCCGACACAATCGCTGAAGACAAAACGGTGCATAAGCAAATGTGGTGAAGAAGGTGGATGGGTGCCTGGCTATTAAAAGATATAGCATCTGGGGTCTTAAAGGCTTGAAGTTACACAAGCTGCCATTCAGCAGTGAAGCTACAAGTCCACATGGAAGAAGCCTATCACCGGTGCGATCATGAGGAGTCATAGGGAATGGGTAATAGGCATCAGCAGACACATAACAAACTAAAACATATTGTTGAGAATGAGGGGGCCTGGAGCAGAGAGCCAAAGCCCATCTATAGACAATGGAACAATCTCCCCACAGAGGGGCCACAGGGAAGGGATGAGTCACCAGGCTGCCGTAAAGCATTGACGAAACACACTATATTCCTCTGGTTCCTTGAGGCTTCCTCACCCCCCACTACCATCACCACAGTGCTGCTTCTCAATTCACACTAGACTGGAACATGTGCACAGGTACAGATAAGAGATGGGAGCTCATGACACACAGAATCCAGGAACAGGAGTGGAAATACTGATAGCAGAAGGGTACTGGGGAGGACGGGGGGAGGGAGAAAGGGGGAAGCAATTGCAATGATCAACACATAACCATACACCCCTCTACAGGGGGAAGAACAACAGAAAACATGGGGGAAGGGAGACAGCGGTTGATGTGAGAGATGAAAATAATAACAATGTACAATCTATCGGGGGGTTATGAGGATGGGGGGGAATGAAAAAGGAGCTGATAGCAAGGGCTCAATAGAAAGTAAATATCTAGAAAAGAAAAAAGGTAACATGTACAAACATGCCTGATTCAATCGATGTATGGATTGTGATAAGAGTTGTCCAAGCCCCCAATAAAATAATTTAAATATATACATATGTTTAATATATATTAAATATATATATTTATATAAGTATAAATATATATTATGTGCTCAATGCATGACAGTAAAATGACAAAGTGGCTCAATTAACTGTTCATTTAGCATAGGGTTACACTAACCATTAAGGCAAACATAGTCCCAATTTTTATTCTTGTATTTATCTCTGAAATTTGAACACATCAACCATTTCAACGCACTTTGGAAGTTGGATGACTTTCAGGTTTTCTAACAGCACACCTTTAATATTTGCCTTATAAGTCCATTTCAGTTTTGAGAAGCCGCTTTTCACCTATTGCATTGCCCAAAATGGCCTTTTCAATGGCCTCATATGCATGTGAAAGTTGGACATTACATAAAGAAGACATAGAATCCACGCATTTGAATTGTGGTGCTGAAGAAGAATGTTGCAAGTACCATGGACTGCTAAAAGAACAAACAAACCTGTCTTGGAAAAAGTACAGGGTGCTCCTTAAAGGCAAGGATGGCGAGATTTCGTCTTACAGACTCTGGACTTGTCAGACCAACCGGTCCCTGGAGAAGGATATCACGCTTGATAAAGAAAAGAGGAAGCCCTTCAATGAGAAGATGATCGAGCCAGCGGCTGCAAGAGTGGGCTCAAGCATAGGAACCGCTGTGAGGGTGGCGCAGGAGCAGGCAGTGTGTTGTTCTGTTGTGCAGAGGGTCATCACTCTGAGTTGGATCTGATTTGATGGCACCTGATGTCGTTAAAGTTTATGGTGCCAACCTGGCCGATAAAGACATGTGGAGTGAATTGAAGGGCGGAGGGATAAATGGCTTGGTGAGCCTCGCCTTTTGAGTTCTTGGGTCTCTTGCTTTGTGATGGCCGGACCAGGGTGCAGTTGCCTTAGCCAGTTCCCTGCTTCAGCTGGCAAGGCTCACTTCCAGCAAGACATCTTGAGGAGAAGCCACATGGACCTACCCCGATGCAGCCCTTGGTGCTGGAGCACCCGTTTAGAGACCTCTGCCAGCGCTGAGATGCTTACACGTTCACTGATTCAGCTTTCCTCCTGCAGTCGGCATCATAGTGTGTGTTTTGTGAGATAGAAGAGGACTTTGTGGATCGGTGTTGGACATATGGGTTAATGTTGGACTTGTGGGCTTGGGCAGCACTGGGTAGGAATGTTTTCTTGATGTGCACTTACCCTTTATGTAAAACTCTCTCTTATGCATATAAGTGTCTGTGGATTTGTTTCTCTAATGTACCCAGACTAACACAGCACCTAACAGCAAACAGGATTGGCCAGTGTCCAAGTGTTTAATAACAGACAGGAATATGCTGGAGAAACGGTGCGCTCACTGGCACTCGCGTCCTCTAATGGTGGAAGTAGCATAACTTCTCAATCCCATATATATCCACACATGTGTACTCAGTGATCATCATGCATTCACGGGACCATTACTTGTAATACTGAACAAAATCCAGGAAGTAATCAAATATCTTAAACCAGGAAAACAGATTATATAAATCATGGTAGGTCCTCAAAAGAAATAATTGCCTGAGCATGCAATGGATAAGGCATATCAATATTTTCTCCCATAAAAATTTCTGGAAGCATCTAGGGTCTTGAAGGCTTGAAGGTAAACAAGTGGCCACCTAGCTGAGAAGCAACAAAGCCCACATGGATGAAGCGCACCAGCTTGTGTGATCTTGAGGTATCGATGAGATCAGGTATCAGGTCTCAAAGACCCAGAACAAAAAATTATATCAATGTGAATGAGGGGGAG
>NW_022107431.1:16702513-16707364 GCF_000313985.2 Echinops telfairi
GGAGGAAATGAGCTGATACCAAAGGCTCAAGTAGAAAGACAATGTTTTGAAAATAATGATGACAACCTATGTACAAATGTGCTTGACACATTGACGGATGTATGGATTATGATAAGAGCTATAAGAGCACCCAATAAAATGATTGAAACTGTAAAATGAAATAAAGAAATTGCTATAAAGTATACTGCCTGTGGGGGGGCAGACAAAAAGGAATATACTCCTAGGTGTATTTCTTAACATTGCATCAAAGAGTCTAGGATATAGAGTATGATATAAGTATATAACATATATACAGATGCTTTTAAGAAACTATTTTTAAAAACTATTACTCTGGGGAAGAGGGTGTAGGTCTGCAGGGGAATGAAAACTTTGGATTAACCACTCTCTGTACTATTTCCACTTTATTTTAATTCTATGCTCATGTTACCTTTGTGATATGGAAATGCAGTTCCTCCACTCCATGCCCATTGGGATGACTCAAATGAACAACAGATTATTACAAGTGCTGACCGGGAGGTGGAGAAAGGGAACCCCCACTCACTGCTGGAGAAAATGTGAAGCAGGACAGTTGGTTCCTGGTTCTTCAGAACGCTTCACGTAAAGTTGCCCTATGAGCCAGTGATTCCATTCCTGCCCATCTGCCCAAGAGAAGTAAGACATTTCCACACAAAACTTTGGATACTAACATTCATATGAGCACTTTTCACAATAGCTTTAAAACAGGAAGAAACCCAAATGTGGTAAATCCATGCAGATTACTGTTAAGCCAATAAAAACCAAGGAACACTGACGCCTGTTGTGACATGGATGAAGGCTTCATGTGGTACAGTCCCATGCACATGAAATGTCAAGATAAATTTTGGGGACAGACATAGATTAGGGGCTGCCAAGGCCAGTGGGGGGAGGCAATTGTACGTGATAGCTAATTGCACCATTTTTGACAATTTCCAATTAGGTCATATTTTGTACATCCACGTTCCAATTACTAATGAATACTTGCAACTGTTTCTTCTCATTTGGAGTCCTGCTCCCTCTGCAAATGAAGGTCTGACCCTGCTTTGAAGAAGCAGTCTTTCCCAGCTGTACTCTGAGTGCCTCCCCCCCAAGGGCTCATCTTCTAATAAATGGATCTAATAACTTTCCACTGTGATTCATAAGGTTTTCAGTGGTGAATCCCTCAGAACTGACAGTCTAGTCCTTCTTCCTACTCCATTCTCAGTTTAGAAACTCTGCGGAGACCTGTTCACAGTAAGTGACCCTCCTGGTTATTTGAAATGTCAGTGGCATTGTTCCCAGCATCACAGCGACATGCGAGTCATCACAGGATGACAAACTGACAAGGCTTGTTTATCAGGGAGCCCAAAATGTTCCAAAATTAGATTGAGTGATGATTGCATAACTCTATAAATATTCTAAAATTAACCTGGACACTTGATAAATGGATGAATGTTGTTGTTGTGAATTAGATCTCAGCAAGCTGTAACCATTTTCAATCCAGTGACCATGTACCCTGTTGGTTTCAAACTTCCTCCCGAGACATGGTGGTTGTTAAAGAGCGGGTGAGGGGATGTCTATGGCAAAGACCAGCAGTTCACGAGGAAGGTAAAAGGAAACAAAGGAAAGATCTTGGAAGCAAAGCTATGGATAGAGGTATAAGCATAGGCATGTACATATGTAAATACATTAATTCATAAAAATAGAGGTATTGGCCTATGTACATATATTTATAAGGCAATACGCTGAGATAGTGGATGGACCTTGGGTTCATGCCCTCCCTCAATGCAAGAACACTTTGTTCTAACAACCTGGCATTCTGTGATGCTCAACCCCATCCCTCTACCCCCACCCCACCCCCTGTACAATCACTGAAGACAAAATGGGTACATAAGCAAATGTGGTGAAGAAAGCATATGGTGCCTAGCTATCAGAAGATATAGCGTCTGGGGGTCTTCAAGGCTTGAAGTTAAACAAGCAGCCGTCTAGCTAAGAAGCAACAAACCCACATGGAATAAGCACACCAGCCTGTGTGATCAAGAGGTATTGAGAGGATCAGGAAACAGGCATCAGATGACCCAAAACAAACAAAGAAACAAAAAACCATGTTGTTGAGAATGAGGAGGTCAGAGCAGAGACACTAAACCCATCTGTAGACAATGGGACATCCCCTCACAGAAGGGTCACAAGGAAGAGATGAGTCAACCAGAGCACAGTATAGCACCAATGAAATGCACAATATTCCTCCGGTTCCTTGAGGCTTCCTCATCCCCCACTATCATGACCCCAGTCCTGCCTTTCACTGGGGGCTAGACAGGAGCATGTGCACAGGTACAGATAAGAGACAAGAGTTCATAACGCATGGAATCCAGGAACAGGAATGGGAGTAGCGATACCAGGAGGGTAGGGGGAAGATGGGGAGATGAGGGGAGGAAGAAGGAACTAATCACAATGATTGACACATAACCACTCCCCCACCCCACCCCCAGGGAGACCAATAACAGAAAACATGGGGGAAGGAAGATAACAGTCGGTATAAGATATGAAAATAATAATAATTTATAATTTATCAAGGGGTCACGAGGGTGGGGTGGGGAAGGAGGGAAAAAAGAGGAGCTGATACTAAGGGCTCAATAGAAAGTAAATGTTTAGAAAATAATGATGGCAACATATGTACAAATATGCTTGATACAATCGATGTATGGATTGTTATAAGATCTGTAAAAGCCCCCAATAAAATGATCTTTAAATACAATTTTTAAAGGCCCAGCAGTTATTATTTTTTAATTCAGACCAAAAAAGCAGGTATTTCAGAAAGTAAAGAACCATGCAATCCTGGATGGCTGTCTGCGTAGTCACCTCTCAGGAATATTTCTGTCCCAGGGGGTTGCCTCCTACAGCCCATCTGCCTGATCAATGATTCATTCATGAAATCCCTTACAGTCTTACCCAGAATGCATTTGTGATGTGATGCTCTCACCGAACCTCCCAGGGGACCCTGTGTATTCAGAACTGAAGAGCTTTCAGGGGACAAAATGTTCCAGCCATCACTCCTTCCATTTAGGACCACTAATTGACTAAGAGGGCAGAAGAGGTTAGGCCTTTGATTAGCCCACGTTTAAAAATCCATTTAGTAAAGTTTAAAAAGAAATGTTTTGCAGATGCCTGGGATAATACCCGCAAGGTAGAACAACCTAAGAATTCATGAATCATATTGGAAGATTGATAGCAGAATAATATATAGCACGTATTTCATAGCAAGCATTGTTCTAACAAGTCACATGTGTTCATCAACTTAAACTTGACAACAACCCATTAGGAAGGATCCTTCACAGGTGGGGAATCTGTGTCTATCAGGGGCAGAGTCTGCATAGACACCCACGCATTCTGCCTCCACAGCCTTACTTTTGACCACTGCTCTAGAACGCCTTACCTAACTCCCAACATAGTGTTTTCTCTAATAATATCCTTAATCAAAGAAAGAGCTAATATCAAGATCATCTAAGCAGTTAGTGTCACATCAACTCCAACACAATGTGTTGGCGCTCCAATGTGTGTCGGAGTAGAAATGTGCTTCATTGGTCGTCAGTGGCTGGTTTTTCTAAATTAGATGGCCAGCCCTTTCCCCTAGGGAAGCTCTGGATGGACTCAAGTCTCAAGGTGCAGAGAGTCACCCTAATTTGTATTTTTCGACGCATTCATCTTTGATGTTCCTACGGCTTCACTTTGGTCTCTTCCACCACATCAAATGCACTTTCCGCCCTGCCGTCTGTCCCTCCAGGGGGTTCACTGCTGGCTGTCTATTCTCTGCATTTTGGTGTGAAACAAACCTGGGGTGGTAACATGTTTGGCTTTTGTGCTAACATGCATAGAGTTTGTGATAGCATGCAGAAACAACCAGGACCCACTTAAGAAAACTCCAGAAACTGTGTGAGGGGAGTCCATGAAAATCACTGAGCCATCTCTTCATGAGCTGTGCCTAGATGATAGGACCCCCCACAAATGTGAAAAGACAAAAGAATAATCTAGTGAGGCCAATCAAATAATTTGGCTATGTTCTCCTCCAAACAAATTTGGGCTATGGTTTTCCCCCCTTGGATTGAGTAATGCTCTCAGGCAATAATAAAGAACTAGCCAATAATAACACAACAGGCCTAAGGTCTATACACTTAATTAGTTTCAGCACCCACTGATTGAAAAATGGAAGCACAGGCAGGTGGAATTCATTTCACAATTTGCTCATGGTTATTTCATAGCAAGCATTGTTCTAACAAGTCACGTGTATTCATTGACTTAAACTTGACAACAACCCAACAAAGTAAAGAGATGGAAACATTCAGAAAACAATGAAATGCCTCAGTCAGGAAACGAGTCATTGGCTGAGAATTACTTGATGGTCCAGGGAACTGAGCAAGACGTGAATAATCAACACGGAAAGTCCAAAGGTAAACAAAGTTGCTTTCATTTAACATTATCCTTAAATTTAATTAACTTGTAGGTAACAACAGTTCATCGTACAGAAACAGAGCGCCCTTTTCCTTCATAGTCATATTGGTATAGGCAATCCTCACTGATGTACCGAAAAACCAAACGCATTGCCGACAGGTCAGTGCTGACCCATAGTGACTTCCTGTGGATTTCTGAGATTGTAACTAGCCTGTCAATCAGGTCATAGCCAATGAGGCCTCTGGGTGGGCATGGCCTTCTCCTGAGGATTCTGGGAACTCAGGTATTCCTCCTTGGAGGTGGGAGACTCTCTCTGCTTATTCTCTGGAACACATTGCAGCTGACAATACACACTAGTGGCCTAAGCTGGAGGAACCACATGGAGACCCCTGCCAGCACTTAGATGCTTAC
>NW_022107431.1:16707945-16710017 GCF_000313985.2 Echinops telfairi
GGACTAACACAAAACCCATGGGAGAAATTAAGGCTTAATACATTCCTATTCATAACATACCTCTTAAAAATAGATATTGGGAATATATTACTAAGACTAGAGATAAAAGCATTCCCACTAGGGAAGCTCAACAGAAAAGCCAATGCTTGTACTTTAATAGAAAGTCTGCCCCTGTGCCAAAGACAAAGCCTTGAATGCTGGCTTCCCAGTCAGACATCTGACACGTAAAACTAGCCAACTTGAACTCAGAGTTCAAGATCATGACTGTGGTTGTGAACAGCGTAACTTAAGAATCCTGTGTAAATTTCACTCTGAGTAAAAGTTATTTTTCTTCCAAATAATCTTAAAATATATCGATCGTCCTGAGAAATTTGGTCTCTCAAAATTTGCCTGAAATCATTTCAATAGAATAAATGTGCTAACACCAAGATTCATGGGATTCAAAGAAATAGAGAGCCATTTACTGTCACAATAAATAACCAAAACCACATCATACATAAGTCTCTAATTCAACTGTCACATTTATGACAAAAAGAAGCAAATCGAGATGCCACAAGCAGAGTTCCACCCCACAATCACACATTCACGTGTTTACTCAGCGCTTTGTTCGTGAAGTTAAATGCTCACTAAGTGGAGGAATCAGACAGTTCCCACAAAAGGATACTTGTCATAAATAGGCTCTTTAAGTGACCCATGAGCTGATGGGCTGGACAACATGATCAGCGCCTGCTCCATTGAAACCACAAAGGCCTTGCCTATTCCTGCGCTAACCCTGCTTCATATGGCCGACCCCTACATGCCTGTGGGATGCGGCCTTTTCTCCCAGACCTCTTCAAGAGCCTTGGCTCGCTGCTTTTGCTGGTCCCCTGTATTGCTTGCCAGCCATGACTGGTCCCCAAAGTTGACTATTCATCTACTGGAGTCTTCTGGGGAGCTTTTTAGCTCAAGTAAATCTGTTGCACGCAACCTCTTTAAAAGGGTTTTAAAAACAAAACAAGGATGTAGCTTTAAGGACTAAAGTGGGCCTGACCCAAGCCATGATATTTTCAATGGTCTCATATGTATGTGAAAGTTGAACACAGAATAAGGAAGACCAAAGAAGAATCGATGCATTTGAAGTATGATGCTGGCAAAGAATATTGGAAATACTATGGACTGCCAAAGAACAAACAGACCTCTCGTGAAAGTGGTACAACCAGAAAGCTTCTTAGTTTCAAGGATGGCAAGACTACGTCTCATGTACTTTGGACATGTTGTCAGGAGAGACCAGTCCCTGAAGAAGGGCATCATGCTTGGTAGAGGGTCCGCACAAAAGAGGAAGGCCCAGGACAACATGGATTAACGCAGTAGCTGCATCGATGGGCTCACACAGAAGAACAGTGATGAGGCTGGCGCAGGACCTGGCAGTGTTTTGTTCTCTTATACACAGAGTGACCATGACTTGGAATCATCTGTAAGACACCTAACACCAATAACACAAAATGTAGCACAGTCGCCATTCATCCACTGGAAAAGATTGGTTGGACACCTATGCCTGTCCCTGTTCTAAGTGCAATGGTACATCAGGGAAGGAAACAAACACACTTTCACTTAGCAAATGACTGATGAACACGATAATGAGTCTACTAAACTGAACTCAATAAATAATAGCAAATATTTAGATGGTACTAATTTATAGAGTAGACACTGTTCTGAGCATCCTTACCTCCATCCCCAAGTTACAGATGATGAAAAAAAATAAACAAAACTGAGACACAAAGAGGCTAAGAAAAGTACCAAAGATTTCCTAGTTCATAACTGGCAGGGTCAAGATTGAACGATCAGCAGGCTGTCTCCAGACTCATTGCTTATGACCATGTTGCTCTATTTGCTTAGTGTATACATTCAGCTAAGCTTGAGACAAACCATACTGATAACTCCCTGACCTTTCCCTGCCTGAGCTCACAGGTTAGCAGAGTCGAGAGAGAGAGCTATAATATCAAATGCTATATGTTGTAAATAAAGAGTAAGTACAGGAACACAGAGAAATGGGTCAGTGAATTTGAGAAAGGAGTAAGAAGGAAGACGGAGGA
>NW_022107431.1:16710598-16732569 GCF_000313985.2 Echinops telfairi
ACCTTCCAGGTCCCGTCAGAAATGGAGCAACTTTCCTCCTACAAAGCCACTTGGCTGGCTGGGAAGTAGACACTGTCCCAAACAGCCTCTATCTCTGCTGACAGCAGATCCAGCCAAAAGTCACAGGTCACAGCAGGGACAATACAGGAAGGTTGCTACTGAAGCATTGGTGGTCTCTGAGCCAACTTCTCCCACCTGGAGAACATATCAGAAGCAATATTTGTTTAGGCTTAAGGTTGAAGTTGAAGAGATGGAAAGGCTAAATAAATTGCTTAAATGTTTTATGGTTAACCACACAGAGCACCAGGCACCCGATTAAAATAACTGTTAGCAGAGACACAGAAATGTTGGTACACAGACACATAGAGGACAGGACAAGTTCTGTAATGTTTTACTTAGTTAAAAAAACACTTTCTGAAAAATAGATGTTAAAAATAACTAAGGGAAAAACATTTATTCCATATGTTTTATTTATTTATTTATTTATTCTATATGATATTTATTCAGATGAATAAATATTTAAGGGAGTGCCAAGAAAATGCGAAGGCTGCCCTAGAGAGAACAGGACCGATGTGCCAGCCTTTTAGAGCTGAGCGCTCTTTTGACCACTGCAGGATAGTAGAGAAGACGGTGGGCCCTGGGAATAGCGGGAATGCATAGTCCATTCATAAGTGTCAGTATGTGGAGAAATCCTCAGGGAACATTTAGTTTAGCAAACACGGGCATACGGGAGCCACAACTCTAAACCTGTTAGAGCTGTTAGATCTTCAAGGACACACGAGCCAAGACAATGGCCAGATCCACATCTTAAGGATTGCAGTGGTTGATCCCTAATAAGCTCTCAATGGATATTTCTCGATTAATGAAGGAAAGAAGAGAGGAAGGGGGGTGGAGGAAGGATGGAGGGAAGAGGTAGCAAATTAGGACCCCTGAGCAAAAGATGGTAGGGGAGTTGCCAAAAGACAAAACTCAAAGAGAAGCGGGAAAGGCTTTTATCCAAAATAAATAAATTAAAATACAGTACCTACAAGAGAGAAATTTAAAAAATCAACCCATAACACGAAGCATGGGGACAATACATTTTTAAAAAACATTTAACCTACACCTCTAGCACGGTCATAAGGGCATGGGGGTGGAGTCAGCAAGGACGTTGATTGTCGTTTTAGAATCAAGGAGAAATGTATTACATGCAAACTTCTACAGCATTTATCTTCCTGACCACACAGGCAACAGCTGGTTTTAGCATTGTTCACCCGTACGAAATCAGAATTGGACTTGGAATTCTTTCATGCTGATGAGAAGAAAGAAAGAAGGGGGTGGGCAAGGGAGATAAACAAAAGAGATTTGACGCCAGTAAGATTCCCCAAGAAAGAATCCACGCCATGATGTCATCACTTCATTTAGACTAATAAACGAAACCCGAATTACCCCAGTGATAAAACACTCGGTGACGGCAACACTCTCTGCGTTGACTTACAGGCAGACCAGAGACTCTCTGGATTCTGTGCGTGGGTCATCTCCTTTAGTCCTCACCAATCCTTTGCTATTGTTCGTTGCCCTGCGGTTGACTCTGATGTCACAGTGCTCCTTAGGGAATGGAGAAGAAGGGACTCCATAGGCCGGGTGTCAAAGCAGCTGGCCAGGCCTCGCTTCTGAAGTGCCTCTGGATTGGTTTGAACAACCAAACTTTCGGTTAGCAGGCTGGTGCTAGCCAGGGACTCGTACCACAATCATCTGAGGTAGGTGTTCATTGTAATGATGCCTATTAAAACATTAGGAAGCTCACGGTGACAAGGATTAAGACATTGGACTCCCAGCCTCCTAGCAATCAAGTCAGGATTTTCCTGGAGACTGAAACGACAGCTTACACAACTCTTGAAAGAGGAAGGGGGCCTCCGGGTAGAGAACTCTCTACCAAGAGCTCATCTTCCATGGTTTACAAAGCGCTTCAAATCGCCCGCTGCCTTCAGACCCTTCAGAATACCTGCCTGCTGCATGCTGAACGTAGTCCTGATGGCCCAAGAGAGTCGAGAACAGAGGTAAGCAAGGCTTTCACATCATGCCAGTCCCTTCTTCAACGGGCATGTAGTCACCCAAGTGCATATAAAGCCAACGTGTCACTTTATCTACTTCCTGTGTACAACAGAACGGAAAAAAAAATGCTGCTCCGTACTGCACCATCCTCACAGCCTCGATGTATGCTGTGCAAGCCAGTCCATCTACCTTGTTGAGGGTTTTCTACTTCTTCCACGGACGCTCTACCTTGCCAAACAGGACATCCTTCTTCACAGACTGCTCCCTCTTAGTAAGAGGTTCAAAGTATGTGAGCATTCGAGGCACATTCTGGCTCTGCTTCTTCCAAAAGAAGTATGTTCCTTCTTCTGATAGTCCATTGTATATTCAGTATACTTCACCAACACCACAGTTCAAAGGTATCAACTCTTCTTATTCAGTGTCCATCGTTCACATGCATCTGAGACCATTGCAAACACCAGGAGCTGGGCTCACTGCCACCAAGTTAATGCCCACGCATAGCAACCGGATAGGACAGGGTAGAACTGCCCCTGGGGATTTCCAAGACTGTCAGTCTTTATGGGAGTAGAAAGCCCTGGCTTTCTCCCTCGGAGTGACTTGTGGTTTCAAACCATTGGCCTTGAGGATCACAGACCAATGTGTAACCATTATATGCCATCAGGCCTCCTAGAGTTATGCTAGGCACACCTTAGTCTTCAAAATGACATCTTTGCTTTTAACACTTTAGAGAGATCTTGGGCAGCAGATCTGCCCGATGCGGTTTGCATTTGATTTCTTGACTGCTGCTCCCAGGTGTTCCTTGTGAAAATGAAAGCCTTCACGGCTTCCATCTTTTCTCCACTGATCCTGATGCTGCTTATTGGTTCAGTTTGGGAGGATTTTTGTTTTGTTCATGCTGAGGTGTAATTCAGACTGAAAGCTGTAGTGTTTGAGATGTATTAGTAAGTGTTCCAGGCTTCCTCCCTTTCAGCAAGCAAGGTTGCGTCCGCTGCATGTTGCTGTTGTTGTTGCGAGTGCTCTCACAGTTCCAACTCATAGTGACCCCATGCACAAAGGAACAACAAAGGTCGGCACCTACTCCCTAACCTGCACGATCCTCACCTTTGTTGTGCTTGAGCCCATTGTTGCAGCCACTTTGCCACAGAGTGTGGAAGTCACATAATCTGGTGTCAATTTGAGGATTCAGAATAAAGGGGTGGAGTCTAGCCTGTCAATCAGGTAGTAGCTTGATGACCTCATTTGGAGGCACTAAGGAGATAAATAGCTCGCTGGAGGTGGGACCCTATCCCCTGAGAGACGCTCTACTGACTAGACATATGGCATTATGCTGATATAGCTGGTGCCCTGGGAGCTGGCGGAGCCACGTGGAAACCCCTACCAGAGATGAGATGCTTCTACCGTCACTGGATCCACAAGACTTTGCACCCACTGGCCTGTGATCTTCCTGCATTCGGCATCATTGCATGTGTTTCATGAGTCTGAAGAGGATTTTATAGATTGGTAGCAGACATAGGGCCTAATATCAGACTTATAGACTTGATGTGGACTGGGCTGGGATGTTTTCTCAATATTCAATTGCATATAAAGCTCTTTCCCATACACGAGTGTCTAGGAATTTGTTTCTCTAGTCTAGCCAGACTAAGACACAGAGCATGGGTAAGGCACAGGTAGTCCTCAAGGCAGCCTCTTTGCTGTCTGACACATTAAAGAGGTATTGTGCAGCAGGTTTGCCCGTGCAAAAGTCATCATTTGACTTGCTGATTGCTTCTATGAGAATTTATTGAGGGTCCAAATAAAATGAAATCCTTGATAGCTTCAATGTTTTCTCCATTGGTCAGGTTGTAAGGATTTTTGTTTTCTTTACGTTGAGTTTTAATCTGTATTGAAGACTGTAGGCTTTGATTTTTATCAGTAAGTGCTTCGAGTTCACTTACTATTCAGCAACCAAAGTTGTGTCATCTGCATATAGAAAGTTGTTAATGAGACTTCCTCCAATCCTGAAGCCTCGGTCTTCATCCTGTAGTTCAGCTTCTTGGATGATTTACTTAGCATACAGCCTGAATAAATATAGTCAAAGGATAGAACCCTAATGCACACCTTTTCTTTATTTTAAGCCATTCAATATTCCCTGATTCTGTTTGAACAACTCCCACCTAATCTATGAAGAGGTTCCAAATTATCACAATTAGGTGTTCTCGAACTCCCATTCTTTTCAATGTTATCCATAGTTTGTTATGATCTAGACAGGCAAATGCCTCTGCGCAGCCAACAACACACAAACAAACATGTTTCTGGTATTCTTTGCTTTCAGCAGCGGTATCCTTAACACCCTATCTTCTTTTGAACCTGCCTTGAATTTCTGGCAGTTCCTTATTTTACGTACTACTGCAACCATTTTAAACATTATCTTCAGTAAAATTTTACTTTTTTGTGATATTAATTATAGTATTCAATTATTCCTGCATTCTGTTGGATCGCTTTTCTGTGGATGGACACAAATGTGGATCTCTTCTAGTAGGTTGGCCAGGTAGCTGTCTTCCAAATTCCCCGGAATAGGCAAGTCAGTGCTCCCAGCCCTGCAGCAATTGCCCGCTGCTGTTGCGTCTCCCTCCACTCCCCATGCCATGTTCTTTGTCGTGTCTTTCAGCTTCTCAAATTCATTTGCTCCCCATATAGTTTGAACAATTACAGTAAAAGGATACAACCCTGAAACACACATTTCCTGATTGGGAGACACGCAATATTTCCTCATTCTGGCCTGAAATTTCCTCTTGATTTATGCAGAGGTTTCTTGTGAGCACAAGGAAATGTTCTGGAATTCCTATTGTTTACAAAGTTACCCATGATCTGTTAAGATCCTCACAGGTGAATGCCTTTGCACAACCAATAAAACACAGATAAACATTGTTCTGGTATTCTCTGCTTTCAGCCAAGATCCATCTGGCATGAGCAATGATGTAGCCCTCATCCCACGTCCTCTGCTGAATCCAGCTTGAATGTCCGGCAATTTCCTACCAATATACTGATGCAACCCTTGTTGCAGTACATTCAGCAAACTTTTACTTGCGTGAAGTATTAGTGATATTGTTTGATAATTTGCTCATTCTGTTGGATCACCTTTTGCTGGAGTGGACATGAATATAGGTCTCTGTCAGTCAGTAGGCCAGGTAACCCTCTTTAAATGGCTTGGCATAGCTGACAGAGCACCACCAGTGCAATATTCATTTGTTGAAACATCTCGATTGGTAGTCCACCAATTCCTCATTGCTTGTTTTTTTGGCCCATGTCTTCAGTGCAGCCTGGACATCACTTAATTCATGCCAATTAAAATTAAACCCACTTTGCTTTGGGCTGCTAACCGCAAGGTAAGCAGTGTGAAACCACCTCTGGAGAAAGATACACAGAAATAACTCTATGGCAGTAAGAGTGAGTTAATCACAGAGTGAGTAATTGAGGTTATACCCATTTGAAATTATTTCGTGAATGAGGCTCAGTTAAAATGGAGCTGGCCCCAAGGAGACAAAAGTCTTCTAACTTCAGGTTCTTAGGAGCTCATTTTAATTGATGACACAGCTTTGATAAAACACACTGAGTTGGAGAGATATGACTTGGAAACCATTTTAAAATAATGTTGAGAGAAATGCTGAATTCAAAATAACAATGAATGACTATATGTAGGAAAGGAAGCATATATGTTTTCTGTTTATAAAGGGGCCAAAACTAGACAGAAGATATGAGAATCCTTGCTGAAAGTTTATTCAATAAAGGACTCCATACAACCTAGAGATAGACAATGGGATTGGCTTTGTTAGGTGTTGAACTCCTAGTTGTCTATTTCTCAAGGCCTCATGCTTTAGCACACAGAAGGCTGGCATGACTTCTAAGGTCTTGTTAGTCCAACCCCCATGATTCATTGTCAAAAGAACTCAAGTAAGCAAAGCACAATGGCAATCCTTGATGACCCAGGAAGGTCATCCATGAGTCAAATCGGAGCAATGGCTAGATTTGATGACATAACATGGTCTTCCCTACACACACCCAAACAAACAAACAAAAACCACAACCAAAAAAACAAAATAAAAAGGACATCAAAGAAACATTAAATGAATTCGGCATCACTTAGTAGAAATGGCCTGGTATTCTTATTACACAATGAAGTTCTGCAAATCATCAACAATCACAGAAAATCAAATAAAAACCACATTTCTGAAGCTTCCCAATGAGTATGGACAATCACTTACAAAGAAAGAAATGCCTACAGCTAAGAAACACATTTTAATATGTGCAGCCATTTCCTTGTAATGTAATAAATAACATTTGAATATTACAAAGAATAAGAAAATTCTTTGTTTACAGATAGGGGACAATGTTCTGCCCAATATATATTGTTGAGTGGGGAAAAATACAGAGGGCCAAACAATCAATATGGTAGTATATTTCTGTTTGTGTTGGGAAAATACACATTTATAAATACATGTGTGCATTTGCAAATCTACATTTTTGCTTGTATATGCATCATTATTCCTGCAAAGTAGTTCAAGAAAATGGTACTATTGGTCCTGAGGGGTTTATTGATGGATTCCTGGGAGGCACGTGTGAGAAGAAACTATACCTGTCACTGTGTAATAATTGCTTTCTTTAACATTCCCCACCAAAATATCATTCAAGGAATAATAAAATTTTTGTCAGTTTTTCAACCTCTTACAAACCAAAAAATGGAAATTGATAGGAGAAAGATTTTGCTTTTGTCTACTAATTTTTTTTAAAGAGGAGGGCTATTAAGCCAGAGGAACAACTTGTCCAGGGAGATAGGCACTCTTGTTCTCTCCTACATTAATGTAATTTGAGATGATCTTTCTGGAGGACAAATGGCAAGATGAATTAAAGGACATAACATGAACCTCTGTTTCAATCACTCACATGTCATTCTAGGAATTGATTATTAAAGAGAAAAGCAAGCAATATCTAAAAGTAAAGTGCAGTGACACTAAACATTTGGAAGTAATATAGACACCTTCTCATAAGAAATTTAAATATGTAAGTGATGTAGTCCCATAAAATGCAATATAATGTAGCCAAAAAATTATGGTGAACAATACATTTTGGTTTTGATATGAGAGCATGCAGAATGTGGGGCTATAGAACAGTATGTGCCAACTAACTACCTTTGTTTGTTTCAAAGAGTATCTACATATACGCATAAGCTATAAGGCTATATATAAGGAGGCCTAGTGTCATGAAATAGGCAATCAGCTGATGACCACATCTGTAGTTTAAACCCATTAGCCCCTCCCTGGGAGAAATATGAGGCTGTCTGCCCCCATAAATTGTTACAGTCTCAGAAATCCTACATATGATCCCTATGAATCAGAGCCAACTCGATAGCAGTGAGTTCAAGTATAAGACCAAATAGCTAAATGATTTTAATAGTTATTATCTTTGAGAAAAAATCCCCAGGTGGCCAGTTAATATGCTTGGCTGCTAACTGAAAGGTTGGAAGTTGAGTCCACTCAGAAATGCCTCAGAAGAAACATCTGGCCATCTACATCAGAAAAAAACAAGCCACTGAAATTTCCAAGGAGCACAACTCTCTCTGATACACATAGGGTCACCGTTGAGTCTTGATCAACTCAACGGCAACTGGGATACGGCAGATAGCTTCAAATGGTGGTAAACTATGGGGATGTTTCCTGTTACGTAATTTTCTGTATGCGTATTTTCCAAGTTCTCCACTTTGAACAAATCCACTTCCACTGAGTCTATTCCAACTCATGTTGTTGTTGTTAGGTGCCATCAAGTCGGTCTGAGTCTAGGGAGCCTGGGTATGACACAACGACAAACTGCCCAGACCTGGGCCGTCCTCGTAATTGTTCTTACGTCCGAGCCCATTGATCCAGCCTCTGTGTCAGTCCCTTTCGCAGAGGTCCTCCGGCTTTGTGGCTGCCCCTCTACTTTAACCAACCTGATGACCTTTTCCAGGGACTGGTCTCTACTGACAACAAGACCTAAGTCCAGGAGACAAATTCTTTGCAGCCTTGCCTCTAAGGAGCATGCTTGCTATCCTTCTTCCAAGACAGATTTGTTTGTTCTTTTGACAGCCGTGGTCCTTTCAACAACCTTCGCCAACACCATCATTCAAATGCCTCAATTCCAACTCATAGCAACCGATGGTATTGCTGTTGTTCAGTGCCATCGAGTCCGTTTTGACGCATAGTCACTCTATGTACAACAGACCAAAACACACCTAATCTTCAAAATGATATTCGGCACTTCAACATGTTAAAGAGATCTTATGAGGCAAATTTGCCCAATGCAATATGCCATTTGATTTCTTAACCGCAGCTTCCATGCATATGGATTACAGATCCAAGCAAAATTAAACACCTGATAACTTCAATCTTTCTCCATTTATCATAATGTTGTCTACTGGTCTCATTGAGAGGTGGGGTTTGCTTTACATTAAGTTGTTATCCGTACAGAAGACTGCAGTCCTTGATTTTCATCAACAGGTGCTTCAAGTCCTCCTTGCTTGCAGCAAGCAAGGTTGTACCATCTGCATATAAACGGTTATTTTGTTTTACATTTTCTTCTTTTTAATAAATCCTCTTATTAGAGGGTCTTACAGATCTTATAACAACCCATAGATCAATTTTATCAAGCACATTTGAACCTATGTTGGCCACCATCATTTTCAAAACATTTTCTTTCTACTTGAGTCCTTGGTATCAGCTCCTCCTTTTTCCCTCCCTCCCCCACCCTCCCCTCCTCATGACCCCTTGACAAATTATAGATTATTTTAATTTTCAGATCTTCTTCTCCGCTGCCTCCCCTTACCCACGTTTCTGCTATTCGTCGCCCACGCAGGGGGGTTGTTATACAACCATCATTGCCATCAGTTCCTTCTTCTCATCTTCCTCCTGGGGAGCAGCTAGTGCTTTTGACCTTGGGCCTTGTGGTTAACAGCCCAATATTTACCCAACAGCATCACGAGAGCTCTCTCTCACTGCCATCAAGTCAATGCGGACTCATAGCAACCTTATATAGGACAGGATAGAACTGCTTCTGTGAGTTTCCCAGATGGTAACTGTTAAACAGAAGTAGAAAGCCTTGTCTTTCTCCCGAGGAGCAGCTGATGGTTTCAAACTACGGACCTTGTAGATTGTAGTCCAACAAGTAACCACTACACCACCAGGGTTCCATGACCAGAGCTACTTCCCTCAAATAAATACAGTTTAACTGTAAGAATGGGTTCAGCAACCAGACTGCCAGGATTCAAACGCCTATCCTTCTATTTACTATAGTGAGACTTTGGGCAATTATGTAACCTGTCTGTGCTTCAGTTTCCCTGCCTCACTTTCCTATCTAGAAAATGAGGATACTCATAGTCACTACCCAACAGGGCTTTTGTGAGTTCAAAGAGTTTGCAAATGGATTTGACTACATTGGTACCTGGGCTAGAGTAAGTGCTACATCAATATTTACTATTGTGTTACTTTTAGAATTTGGGAAGAGACTTCGGAAACTCAAATGTATAATCTAATTGCATTTGCAACTTGCATTTCATTACATGTTGCTAAGACACAAATGTATAAGATCCCGAGGACAATGAATTTTAATAAGTATAATCAGAAGAGTCTTTCAATGGAATGAAATACTATTAACTTGGTCTTCAAAATTAATCAACAGTAATGAGTTTTTCTATTATTTATGTCCTTCTGTTCAAAACAAACAAACAAAAGCACAACCAACTAAAGACCAAACCATTTCACCCTAGAGGCAAGTCTTGGCCACTATTATCTCCTAGGGGAGGGTGATCTGCCTGGGACCTGTGGTTGTAGAGTCAGGAGCAAGGTGTACTTTGTCTAATAAACGGGTGGTCGGGAAGACAGGAGCCAGTGCTCTAGGCATTCCCTGTGGGCGATAAGAAGAAGCAAAACACTTTTACCAGCCTGTGGGAGGCTGGTGAGCAGGATAACCTTACGCAGATGAGAAATCTGTTGCTAGGATTCCAATGCCTCAAAACTTGGCAGGACAACAGGGGATTGAGGAAGCAGTCTTGGCAGAAAGAGCCACAGATCACGAAGACCACAACAATACATTATGCTAAGAAACCTCGTCCAGATCTAGGGGGGGGGTTGGGGGGGGTGTACCTGTGGATATTGGAACTGCTCAATTGTCTCCATCCAGAAAAATAACGCACCTGTGAAAGATACAGATCCTTGATGTATGAACAAATAATCAAAGAATTACATTTGTCTACTCATATCTGCTTTATAAACATTACACTTTAGGGACAATTAAAGTGAATTTACATGCGACGCGCTTGACACATAAACGTGCCTACTACAAAGTAGAAAAAGATGATGGTGGAGACAACAATGAAGGTAATTAGCAGTTATTGTGCACTAATGTATATAGCTTGAGTGCTGGAATTCATAAGTGATATCCATTTCAGATAGCACTCCACTGAACAGAGGAGAAAGGCATTTGATTAGTTATATTATATGATAGCGCCACACATTTGATTTAGGTTCCAGGTACAATGTAATGTGGCAGTTATGGGTTCTTCAATTAGAATGTTCAGGCTCCGATCCAGGCTCCACTGTTTACTACCTGTATGATCTTGAACAAGTTATTTATCCTCCTGATATCTCCATTTCCTTGACTGTAAAGTGGCTGGATGAATAATAGGACCTCATTGGTTTGTTGTGAAGATCTTTGTTAATCAGGGTAGACTAGAGAAACAAATTAATGAACACTCATAGGTGTATAAGAAAGAGCTTTATATACAAGAGCAATTGAATATCGAGAAAACATCCCAGCCCAGTCCAGATCAAGTCCAGAAGTCTGATATTAGCCCACATGTCCTAATCTATAAAGTCCTCTTCATACTCACAAAACACATGCAATGACGCCAAATACAGGAAGATCACAGGCCAGTGGGTGAGAAGTCTTATGGATCCAGTGGTGTTGTAAGCACCTCAGCACTGGGCAGGGGTCTCCACATGGCTCCTCCAGTTCCCAGGGCTCTGGCTGCATCAGGGTAACTTCACGTGGCTTCTTGTGAGAAATGTCTCACAGGGAAAGAGCAAGTGTCCTGTCTCCAGTGAGCTACTTATTTCATTTGCGCCTCCAAATGAGGTCATCAAGCTGCAACCTGATTGACAGGCAAACTCCACCCATTCACTGGTAAGTCTCAAATTGACAATAGATTATGTAACTACCACAAGATCCAAAGACTCAATATGCATAAAGCACTTAGAACATTACATGGCATAAATCAGTGTTAGCTGTTATTGTTATCTGGGCTTTTCCTAGAGTTGAACGAATCAGAAACAAAAGCAATGAGACCTGAGGTGGGTGGTCATGGGAGAGATTTGGAGGCCATCTGGGAAGTTATGTCTGGCAAACAGGTTGCACACACCAGGTCAAGAACCTTTTAGTTCTTACCTGATCCAAAAGGTAACCATTCCTTCCAATTGCATGATCACGAATAGAGTAGCCATAGTCTGTGAAGTGGGATCTGACATCTGACAACCCCCAAAGCTGCCCTGCCACACACTTTGTGACCCAGTCTCTCAGAATCAATCCCATGATTGATATCAAATAGAAAATCGATGTTTAGAAAATGATGATGACAACATACCATACAAATATGCTTGATACAACTGATGTATGGAATGTTAGAAGAGCGCCCAATAAAATGATTAAAAGAAATCAATCCCACGAACATCCCCTACTATCACTTTGTTTTGCTTCTCTTATCTCTTTAACCTACAGCTAAAGGTCTAGCAAAGGGACCCTCTCCCCAACGGTACCTCCACTTGTCTGTCAGTTTGTCACACAGCAGTGGCTTGTGTGTGACTGTGGTGCTGGAGGTGATGTCACTGTTATTTCAAAGCACAGAAGGAGAACAAGGACTCGGATCCCGTCTTCAGAGGAAAAAGTCACTGCAAACCTGACTCATGGCTTCGAAGTGTTTGCAAACATGGACAGCCTAAACAAAGGACGCAAACATTGTCAGTGGTCCTGCCAGAAGATGGCCCTTTCGGGTCTAAGGACACTCACAGTGCCTGAAGAGAAGCTGATTTCTTGGAAGGGAGTTGACCATGGTGACGTGAGTCCCATCAATCCTGCAGGAGTGGAGCCTTCAGGATCTTCATTCAATGACGGCGCATGACTCAAGGGGAAGAGAAAAGCTGCAAAAACCTAACAAATGGAACTTGGAATGTGCAAAGTATGCATTTAGGAAAACTGGAAGAGTTGAAAATGCAATGGAACCCATGAAAATCAATATCCTAGGCATTAGTGAGCTGAAATGGACTGGCATTGGCCATTTTTAATCAGAAGATCATATGATTTACTATCCTAGGAATTACACAATCAAGAGAAACGGCATGGTATTCAATGCCAGAAAGGATCTTGCTAAATCCATCATGAAACACAATACTATCTGGGATCAGATTATATCTATCCCTTATCAAGGAAATACAATCAATACAACTAATATTCAACCTCGTGCACCAACCACAAACGCTACCAATGAAGAAATTGAAGAATTCTACCAATGACTTGAGTTGGAAATTGGCCAAACAGACAGTCAAGTGACACTGGTAGGTATTGGTGATTGGAATGCAAAAGCTAGAAATAAAGAACAGTAGTTGGAAAATATGAACTTGGTGGTAGAAATGAAGCTGGAGATCTCATGATAGAATTTTACAAAACTAACAACTTGTTCATAGCAAACACCTTTTTTCAGCAACAAAAGAACACTATACACATAGACTTCCCCAGGTGGAATGCACAGAAATAAAATTGAATGCATCTGTAGGTAGACATGATGGAGAAGCTCAATATCAACAACTAAAAACAGACCAGGGGCTGACTATGGAACAAACCATCAATGATTCATATGTTAGATTCAGGATATAGTTGAAGAGAATTAAAACAAATCCACAAGAGTCAAAATACAACCTTAAGGCTATCCCATCTGAATTTCAAGAACATCCGACAACAGATTTGATGCATTGAACACGAATCACAGAAGACCTGCTGAACTGTGGGAGGACATCAAGACCATCATTCACGAAGAAAGCAACAGGTCATTAAACAGACAAGAAAGAAGGAAAAGATTAAAGTGGATATCAAAAGGGACTCTGCACAAGACATCCCTCACTGACCCATATCGCTACGAGGGACAACATGGAGGCACAGTGCAGGAACTGTGCCCAATCTGACCCCACCACACTGGGGCAAAACCTTAAAGGCATACAACAGAGGAACAAGGGGAGCAAAGCAATGAAGTCTCCGGGGAATACCAACAATAGACTTTGGGGCCAAGGCATGGCACCCATCAGACTGGACCAGAAAACTTGCCTAACAGTCAACAAACTGACTTGGAACTATTTATAGGCGTTTATTTTTTTCTTTTTTATTTTTATTTTTTTGCATCATTGGCTTTTTTTGTTGTTGTTTGGGTTTTTGGTTTTCTTTTCTTGTTTTGTTTTGCTCTGCCTTGTTTTTGTGCTTATTATTATCTCTGCATGTCTATCTAGATAAGAAAGGCAGGATAAACAATTCAGAGGAGAAAATAATGGGACCAACAGTTCCGGGGGCGTGGGGTGGGGGACATGGGAGAGTAGAAGCGGGGAAAGGAAGTGGATGTTAACAACAAACCTAGAGACAAGGGAACAACAATTATCTAAAATCGATGGCAAGGAGGGTGTAGGATGCTTGGTAGGGCTTGATCAAGAGCAATATAACTGAGAGGAATTACTGAAAACTGAATGAAGGCTGAACATGATAGTGGGACAAGAGGAACGCAAAAGGAAATAGAGGAAAGAACTAGGAGGCAAAGGGCATTTATAGAGGTCTAAATACAGGCATGTACATATGTAAATATATTTATATACAATGATAGGGAAATAGATCTACATATGTACATATATTTATACATTAAGCATCAAGTTAGCAGATGGACATTGGGCCTCTACTCAAGTAATCCCTCAATGCAAGAACACTTTGTTCTATAACCTGGCATTCCATGATGCTCACCTTCCCAACACGATCACTGAAGACAAAATGGGGTGCATGGCAAATGTGGTGAAGAAAGCTGATGATGCCCAGCTATCAAAAGATATAGCATCTGAGTTCTTAAAGGCTTGAAGACAAGCAAGCTGCCATCTAGCTGAGAGGGAACAAAGCCCACATGGAAGAAGCACACCAACCTGTGTGATCATGAGGTGTCCATGGGATCAAGTAACAAGCATCAAAGACCCAGAACCAAAAAATATATCAACGTGAATGAGGGAGAGTGCAGAGTGGAGACCAAAAGCCCATCTGTAGACAATTGGACACACCTTACAGAAGGGTGACAAGGAAGAGATGAGCCAGTCAGGGTGCAGGATAGAACCAATGAAAAATACAACTTTCCTCTAGTTCTTTAATGCTTCCTCCCCCCACACCCTCCACTATCATGATCCCAATTCTGCCTTACAAATCTGGCTAGACCACAGCATGTACATAAGGTACAGATAAGAGGGAAACACAGGGATTCCAGGACAGATAGACCCCTCAGGACTAATAATGAGAGTATCAATACTAGGAGGGTAAGGGGAAGATGGGGGGAGTAAGAGGAAACTGTTCACAATGATCTACATATAACCCCCTTTGTTGGGGATGGACAACAGAGAAGTGGGTGAAGAGAGACATCAGTCAGTGTAAGGTAAGAAAAAAAAAAGTTATAAATCATCAAGGGTTCATGAGGGAGGGAACAGCAGGGAGGGAGGAGAAAAATGAGGAGCTGATACCAAGGGCTCAAGTAGAAAGCAAATGTTTTGAGAATGATGATGGCAACAAATGTACAAGTGTGCTTGACACAATGGATGTATGTATGGATTGTGATAAGAGTTATATGAGCCCCCAATAAGATGAATTTCTTTAAAAGGGGGGGAAAAGTGTATTACAATGCAGAAGGTCAACTGAAAAGACTAACAAATTAAATAGAAGTTTGGGATTAGCTGATAACTGCAAAGGTTGGAAGTTCTAATCCACCCAGAGGTGTGCCAGGGGGTGGGGGTGTGCAGTATGGTAATCTATTTTTTAAAATGACTCATGAATTGAGGTCAATTCAACAGCAATTAACTGCACTGCGTGATAGAAGCTAGTCTGTCCCTTTTCCATATTGTGGTAACTTGTGTGTTGCCGTGATGCTAAAATCCATGTCACCTCTATTTTAAATACTAACAGGGTCACCCATGAGACATATGTTTCAATGGAGTGTCCAAACTATGACAAAGAAGAGAGAATTGACCAGTCAAAAATTAGCCAATGCGTATCTTATGGATTATAATAGAATATTGTCCAACTTGCTTGCTTTCGAGGCATGGAGGAAGACATCATGGGTGGTGAAGTAGATGGCTAGCCAGGGTGAGAGAGACCCATGGGGAGATGGATTGGAAAAAAAAAAAACAATGATGGCCTAGAATATAGAGGCAATCGTGAAGATGATGCCAGGTGAAGATGATGCCAGGTGGGGCAACCTTTCATTCAATTGGATATGGCTCAGAGTCAACTCAGCAATCTCTCTACCTCTATAGCACAGAAGTGTGGATTACAAATGCCCCATATAATCATACACACATTCACACACACATAAACATACACAAAAAGATAACTCTATTAACATACTGATCCTAGAAGTGCAAAGTCTTTTTTTTATGAGAAAATAGCCATGGTTTCTAGCTTATAGCCAAAATGGCATCAATTAGCAAATATGAATAAATCCTTAGTTCTTTAGAATTAAATTGACCAGGTTTAAAAAAAAAAAATCACGTCTTACCCTGCTGGTAGCTTCTGGGCTGGGCCTCCCATGCAAAAGCACCAAACAGCTGTCCCATGCCCACCCAGGCCCAGCCAGCCAAGCCCAAACATCCCAAGAGTTTAAAAAGAAACAATCCCAACCCTCATTAGCATCCACATTTCTCACTGCCGGTCACTCCCCTGGAGCAGATGAGGAAGGTACCAAAGGACAATTGTCCCCTCCACCTTTGGGTGACAGGCTGACTCCTTTCTAGAGAAAAGAGGCAAGTAAAATGTCTTTTTATGATTCGTTTTATACAAAGGCTCTTCTAGCTGCAGTTTGGCTAGACAGAAAATTGAATCAATTTAATATAATGACCTATTAAAAAATGTGTGAAAGTGGTCTCAGAGAACAAAAGAAAGCTTAGGATGAACATTTCAGCAGGGAAACTAGCAGGAGTGTCTTAAGTGCTACATGTTATCCCTGTACTCTTGGCCCATCATCTCATCACATGCTCTGGAAACAGAACAGTTATCTGAGTTGCCATCAAGTTGTCTCCAACCCTCGCTGACCCCAGGAGTGCTGGAGTATAACCATGCTCCGTGGGTTCTCAGTGGCTGATTTTTCAGAAGTCGATTAGTAAGCCTGTCTTTCAAGCAGCTTCTGTATGGACTTGAATCTCCAACCTGTCATGAGCTGCCAATTTTGTGCCACCACCACCCCTAAAACCCAACGCAGTGGTGTAGTGGTGTATCTCAATTCTGACCCTGTAGGACAGAGTAGTGTTGCTCCATAAGGTTTCCAACTCTGTAATCATCACAGAAGTAGAGTGCCATCAACTTTCTCCTGTGGAGCAGCTGGTGGGTTAGGGTTAGAGTTTAGGGTTAGGGTTAGGGTTAGGGTCTGATCTTCCTTTCAGTTTACTCAGAATACTGTAGATAGTCAAAAATCCTAAATAGGCTGTGCTGGCCCCCCTGATAGAGGTTGATTCAAGGTCCAGGAAATCTCCCTTAAAGAAAAATGCCTTGATGATCAAATTTCAGTGTCCTTTGAGCTGGCATAGCTTTCACGGCTCTGTTCATACAACTAACAGACCCATGTACGGGAATGTACTTTGCAGCATTATTCACAATAGCCAAAAGGAAACAAACCAGATGGCCATCAGTGGGTGAGTGATCAGCAAAATAGTAGATCAGCAAAATAGTAGATCCCCACACTGAGGGCTATTAATCGTAAAGAGAAATGAAGTTCTGTCCACATGGGTGAACCATTCTAAACAGTATGCTGAGTGAAATAAGACACAAAAGGACAAATATTGTATGATCTCACTTATATTAAACATATAGAATATTGTTGTTGTTGTTGCTGTTAGGTGCCACTGAGTTGGCTCCAACCCATAATAACCCTATGCACCACAGAACAAAACAATGGCACAGTCTCGTGCCATCTTCACAATGGTTCCTATGCTTGAGCCCACTGATGCAGCCACCATGGCAGTCCATCTCGTCAAGCGTTTTCCTCTTTTTGGCCGCCCCTCCACATTACCATATATGATGTCCTTCTCCAGTAACTGGTCTCTCCAGACAATATGACCAAAGTATATAAGACGAACTCTTGCCATCCTTGCCTCTAAGGAGCATTCAGGGCTTACTTCTTCCAATTCAGACTGGTTTGCTCATTTAGCAGTCCATGGTACTTTCAGTATTCTTCTCCAGAACCATGATTCAAATGTATCAAATCTTTTACAGTTGTCTTTATTCAATGTCCAACTTTCACATTCATATCATGTAATAGAGAATACCATGGCTTGGTTCAGGCACACTTTAGTCCTCAAAGAAACATCCTTGCTCTTCAATAAAGAGGTCCTGTACAGCATATTTACTTAATGCAATATGTCTTCTGATTGATCTCTTGGCTGCTACTTCCATGAGCATTCATTATGGACCCAAGCAAGACAAAATTCTTGACAACTGCAACCTTTTCTCCATTTATCACGATGTTATGTATTGACCCAGTTGAGAGGATTTTGGTCTTCCTTACATTGAGTTGTAATCCATACTGAAGGCTACAATCCTTGATTTTCATCAGCAAGTGATTCAATTCCTCCTCACTTCCAGCAGGCAAGGTTGTGTCATCCGCATACTGCAAGTTGGTAAGAAGCTTTCCTCCGATCCTGATGCCACACTCTGCTCCATATAATCCAGTTTCTCTGATGCTGTGGTGAGCGTATAGAGTGAACAAGTGTGGTGAGAGGCTGCAACCCTTACACATATCTTTCCTGGTTTTAAACCATTCAGTATCCCCTTGTTTTCTTCGTACACCGCCTCTTGATCCATGTACAAGTTCAGAGAGAGCACAATGAAGTGTTCTGGAATTCCCATTCTTCTCAAGGTTATCCAGTTTATTACGGTCCACATAGTTAAATGCCTTTGCCTAGTCAATGAAACACAAGCCAACATCTTTCGGATATTTTCTGCTTTGAGTCAAGATACATCTGCCATCAGCAATGATCTGTAGACTAGGCAAGTTTATAGAGACAGAAAATAGATTTGAAGTTTCCAGGAGCTGAGCACCTGGTGGAGACTGAGGAGTTATTGCTCAAAGGGCACAAAGTGTCTGTTGGGGGTGATGAAAAAGTTTTGGAAATGGATGGTACTACTGGTTGCATATTATTGGATATCATCAAGGTAACTGAATTAACTATTTAGAAATGGCTAAAATGGCCAATGGTATGTTGTACGTAAGTTACCACAATAAAACCAGGAAAGGCACAGGAAATTGTTGTGGTGTGTTAAATATGTTGATGATTTTGATAGCAGTGATGGCTTCATAGGTACATTCATATGTCCAACATCTAATTGTGCCCTGTAAATAGATGCCCTTTTCTGTGCACCAATTATACTTTAACAAGTATAATTTTAAAATGTAAATTTTGGAAATCATTAAACAGTTCAAATATCACAAATGAGTTTTGGAAACTATTCAAAGTTTTGGATCAGGTCAAGACATCGAACATCAACCCAGCGTTTTTTGACTGGTGGAGAGTTTTTGATATACAGGTTGAACTTTTTCTTAGCGTTCTGTTGACGTTTCCATTTATAGAAAGACAGAGTGGACTTTTGTTGTTTCTTCACGGCCTAATGTCTTAATAGCAATAAGAATAGCTAAAGCTATGATCGCTGACTGTGGGTGGGGAGGCATCTATACACTTTGCTATACATCTATACACCTGCTGCCCACAGAATACTCAAAGATGGGGCCTCACTGAGTCACTCACCAGTAAGTGACAGAACAGGTACTGCGTACCTGCCAGCTGAGTTCAGGCCCCATGGTTCTATCGCACACGGTACTCACCTCCACAAGGGCATTCGGATTCTGCTGGGCGGAAACTCTTCTCCCCACTGGGGACTATCAATCAAGAAGCTCTGTCATCTCTTCTGCCCCACCTGGCTCCTCTCCGTGTTTCTGTTTTTCCCCTGGGTCTGACTTGTTAACCTTCCCTTTGATAAAGATAATATGTCACAATCAAGTTGAATTTAGCCCAGAAATAAAAATTTAATTTGAAGACCAAATCATGTGGTTCACTGTATTCAGAGGAAAAGGGACAATATTAAAATATGATAATCCTAAGGGGTCTAGAAAAAGCATCTGACAAAGTTCTAATAATGTATTAAGTTCTATTAACTTATCTAACTATGTTGATTAAATGAAAGTAATTTCATTTTATTAAATTAAAATATTAAATATGGAACTATATGAGTAGAATAAATGCTATAAACTAATTTATTAAATTTCATCTACTCGCGGTTCTAAAATGTCCACAAACTACTTAGAATTAGCTACCTTAATCTGATCAAACATAACTCGCAAAAAACAGTGAGATCAAAAATGAGAAAGAAGACACACTACATTGGACCCAAGTCAGTACAACGGGGCAGGAAGTAATACAGTTACGAAACTGAAAAGGAGAGACAAAAATCTTGTTATTCATAGATGGCATGATTACATATTGGTAAAATTCAAAGAATAAAATGAATGCTATCTCTTGATAAAATTGTTATAATTATTACGTTAAATTACCAATCAATTAAGCCACAACCACTAACTAACCACTAAGCACTAACTTTGGTTCAAACTCCCCCAAAGAAGCCCCAAAAGACAGGTCAGGTGATCTGTTTCTAACAGGTCACAGTTTTGGAAACCCAATACAGCAACTCTGCTCTGCACACATAGGTTCATCATGAGTCAGGACTGATGCTATGACAACTAACAGCAAGTTAAATTGCTAAGTTTGCTGGATACCAACACAACATACAAAAAAAAAAAAAACTACCCTGAAAATTGTCATTTCTATATTGTGGCAATAGTCAACCAACTGAGAAAATTTTAATTATCTTTATTTAAGTAATGTTATACCAACATGAAAATAGGATGGTCAGGTCTTTTGCACAGAAGACTCTAAAAACTATCAAAAAGAAAGGTGAAATTAGATGAAGCTTACTTAAATAAATATAGGATTATGCTATGCTCATGGATGGGAAGAACCAGCATGGTGACTTCTTCAACTATCCAATCATTAGCTCCTTAAAACCCACACATCCTGACTAGTCCAGAGGTTTTTATTTCTTTGTGTTTTTTTTTAATTAGTTTGTATATTTTTAACAATTTATCTGACATACAATTCACATATCACACATTTCAGTGGTTGAATCACATTCATAAGAGTTGTGCGACCATCCCCAACATCAATCCCAGGGCATTTCTTCTTGTACTCTGTTGTTAGCTCCCCATTTCCTACAATCCCCCTATCATGACCCTTTGAATGTATTAACCCAGTTACTGACTCTGTAGGTTTACCTAATCTGAGTTTCATATACAGATAATCATGTAAAATCAAGGCAGAATACAAACAAGTAGCCCAACAACAATGACACAAAGACAAACCTCAATTGAAGACAGAGCAGACAATATTAAAACTACAATTATACATTGGATCAAAAGGGAGATCGATGACAAAATGTCACATTTGGATCTAACTATAATTGCAGTCATTTACCCTGCAATGCACTTTCTTTGGTGAGCAGCCCGTGTGCTTGCTCTCTGTCCATTGAGTAGACCTAGCGGATTTCCACATCTTTATTTATACTCTGCGTATTTTACTTCCATTTCTTCTCCATCTGCTCAAAGACACTCATCCAGCACAGTCTTCCCTTTTTATAATTTCTTCCATATGCAACTCAGTTTAAGTTAATTTCTCTTGCCTTAGATTCTATAATCCATTTTGACATTCAATGTATCTTATTGTTTGTAAACACTTAGATGGCCTGTTATATAAACACGTGTTAATTAACTTTTCAACAATTCATCTCAACAACTGGAATGCTCACTCCAGGAAAACAAAATTCAGATCTTCTTTGTTTTATCCTTTCACACAAGAAATGCTCAAAAAGCATTTACAAATGTGACTTATTTTGTAAGCAATATGTTACCACGAATATTGGAGATGGAATAGACTACACCCTGGTTACAAGCCAAGTAGATGAAACAGCACAGGACTTAGAAATCCAAGATTTCTATAGTTTTTTTCCCCTATTAATTAAAACAGAATGGCAAACAATACTATTGTAAGTCTTACCAATTCCCAAGAATTTACCCCTCCAAAAAATAAGATTGAGAGACTTTACCCAAAAAGTCTCTGGTCCCAAATTCTAGAACATAGCCTTAAGGTTTCCTAGGAAAAACAAACAAAATGATTCAGACTCTTTTAAACAAATTCTGTGTTTTTCAATACTAAAAGACACAATAAAACATGCAACACAACATGATCTCAAAACACGTGATCAGTAATTCAGCAAACACAGAAGTTACACATATTGGTGGTGGTAGTTGTTGTTTAGAAGATTCCAACTCACGGCATTCCATGTGCTAGGGAAGAATGGTGCTCCACAGCATTTCCAAGGCTGGGATCTTGCCAAAGCAAATGGTCAGCCCTTACTCCTAATAACCTCTGGGAGAATTGGAAACACCTACATTCCAGTTAGTTTCACTGTTGAGAGAAGCCATCAAGTTGATCCTATATTTCTTGTTATTCCTGTTGTTCACAGAAAATAGGTGTGTGTGTGTGTGTGTGTGTGTG
>NW_022107431.1:16732669-16741234 GCF_000313985.2 Echinops telfairi
GTGTGTGTGTGTGTGTGTGTGTGTAATTCTGTTTTGGGGTCTATCATTCTTGCTCCTGGTACCATGTATTACAATAGAATATTGTCCAGTATAATGCTGGAAGCAACTTGTCCATGCAAGTACAAATAGTTGTTCATATAAGACAAGGGCATACTGCATGTTTTAAAATCAGGAAAGGTATGCAACAAGGTTATATCTTCTGACCATACTTAAGTAGATCTGTTTGCTGAGCAAATATCCCAAGAAGCTGGATTATATGAAGAAAAATGTGGCATCAGGATTGGAGAAAGGCTTATTATCACTCTGCAGTATGCAGATGACACAATCTTGCTTGCTTAAAATGAGGAGGACTTGAAGCACTTGATAAAGATCAAGGATTAATTGCATAGGTAACATCATGATAAATGGAGAAAAGTTGAAAGTTGTCAAAGATTTTGTTTTGCAATCAATACTCATGGAAACAGTACTGAAAAGATTAAAAGATAAATTGTATTAAGTAATTCTGCTGCACAAGACTTCTTTAGCATATTGAAAGCCAGGATGCTACTTTGAAGACTAAGATGTGCCTGACCTAATACTCTGTATTTTCAATTGCCTCATATGCATGTGAAAGTTGGACATCAAGAAAGGAAGACTGTAGGAGAATTGACGCATGTGAACTGTGGTACTGGAATAGAATATTTAAAGTACCGGGGATTTCTAAAAAGACAAACTGATCTATCTTGAAAGATGTTTGGCCAGAGTGTTCCTTAGAGGCAAGGATGGTGAGCCTTCTTCTTTGGACATGTTGTCAGAAGAGACCAGTTCCTGGAGAAGGACACCATGTTTGGTAAAGTAGAGGGACAGCAAACACTAGAAGAGGAAGGCCTTCAATTATATGGATTGACACAGTGGCTCCAATGATGACCTCAAGCATAGGAACAGTTGTAACGATGGCAAAGAGCTGGCCAGTGTTGTTTGCAGTTGTGCACAGGGTCGCTATGGGTCAGCACCACCTTGATGGCACCTGACAACAACAGTGCTGGAAGGTGAGCTCGCCACGTTGGAAGGCCCTACACAACAGTCCCAATAAATGACTTCAGCCTGTAACAATCGCTAACATGACACAGGACGGGGCAACGTTTCAGTCGATTATTTGTAAGTATGACCTCCACGAGTCAGCGCCAGCCTAAAGGACACTTGCAACCATATAGATGAGCTCAAGTTCAGGGACCTATCAGAATTCAGATACTCTAGATTACTATTGATTGAAGGTCCACCAGGAGGCCATTTGGGTCCGCAGACCCCTTCATCCGAGCATCTTTCTTCACTCTTCGCCATGCTAGTTCACATCTTCTCACTTGCCCTCTCCCACCAAAAGCACCTGCTTGCTTCTGCATGGGCACAGCTTGGGGAACCCTCCCCCTCCTCCCCCCCCGCCGGCCAAAACTCCCCCTGAACCCCAATCCTTCCTGGGCCAGCCTCTTCCCAATCCAATCCCCTTAATTCATGGGAGCTTCTCAACGAAATCCCTTGTTTTTATCTCATTAGCTCCCTGATGAAGGAACGCTAATGTCTGCCTATCAGTGTCAAGGAAACAACAGGCAAAGTCACTGACATTGAGTCCATCCTGGCTTACGATGACCCTAGAGGGCAGGGTAGAACTTCCCCCTGTGAGTTCCTGCGGCTATAAATCTTGACTCGAGTCGAAAGCCCTGTCTTTCTCCAAGCAGCAACTAACTGGTGATTTCAAACTGTAGCCCGTGCAGAATGCAGCCCAAAGTGTAACCACTATGCCACCAGGGATCCATTGTCAACTCCAGAGAGAAGCAAAACTTCTTAAGTCCGAGTGTCCACAATCAGAACACACCTACCCAGTCAAGTTTGAGCCCTCGCTTCCCCCTCTGGGTGCTCACAGCCTCATGAACATGCCGTCTTCACATCAAACCTACCCATCTCTTGCTCAAAAGTTATCCCCCTAATCTCAATGTGCATCTCTCCCTGCCTTAATTATTCTCACCAAATTATTCGCTGTCTCTCTAACAAGATCTGCCCAGTGCATCCAGAGTAGGTCCATCTCGTAGGAAATTGATCTGTCACCATCTTGGTCAGGCACATCTCAGTCCTCAAAATAACATCTTTACTTTTCAACACTTTAAAGAGGTCTTGTGTATCAGATTTACCCAGTGCAATGTGTCGTTTGATCCCTTGACTGCTGCTTCCATGAGCACTAATTACGGGTCCAAGTAAGATGAAATCCTTGACAGCTTCGATCTTGTCTCTGTTTATTATGTTACCTACAGGTCCGGTTGGGAGGATTTTGGTTTTCTTTCCATGGAGGTGAGATCCAGACTGAAGGCTGCAATCCTTGATCTTCATCTGCAAGGGCTTCAGGTCTTCCTCATATCATGCTCCATAGTCTATTATAGCTCTTTTGAAAACGCACGTCTGATTTCTGTCATTTAAATTTTGGTAGTCTGCCAAGCTAGACCAAACCTTCAACCAGCCTGCTTACTTTCTTTCTTTTTTTTTTTCAAATCATTTTATTGGGGGCTTGTACAACTCTTATCACATTCCATACAAACATCCATTGTATGTCAAGCACATTTGTGCATTTGGTGCCCTACTCATTCTCAAAACATTTGCTTTCCACTTGAGCCCTTAGAATCAGCTCCTTATTTTCCCCTCCCCCCTGCTCGCCCCTCCTTCATGAACCCTTGATAATTTCTACATTATTATTATTTTATCATATCTTATGCTGCCCAATGTCTCCCTTCACCCATTTTACTGTTGTCCATATCCCAGGGAGGAGGTTAAATGTAGATCCTTGTAATCAGTTCCCCCTTTCTACCCTACCTTCCCTCCACCCTTCCGGTATCGCCACTCTCACCACTGGTCCTGAACAGATCATCTGTCCTGCATTCTCTGTGTTTCTAGTTCCTATCTGCACCAGTGTACACCCTCTGGCCTAGCCAGGTTTGTAACGTGGAATTGGAATCATGATAGTGGGGGCAGGAAGCATTAAAGAACTAGAGGAAAGTGGTGTGTTTCATCGATGCTACACTTCACCCTGAGTGACTTGTCTCCTGCCTGCTACCCATCTGCAAAGGGATGTCCAGTGGCCTACAGGTGGGCCTTGGGTCCCCACCCAGCACTCCCCCTCATTAATGATGATATAATTTTTTTGTTCTTTGGTGTCTGCTACCTGATCCCTTCAACACTTCATGATCACACAGGCTGATGTGCTTCTTCCATGTGGGCTTTGTTGCTTCTCAGCTAGATGGCCACTTGTTTACCTTCAAGCCTTAAAGACCCCAGATGTTATATCTTTTGAAAGCCAGGCACCATTAGCTTTCTTCACCACATTTGCTTGTGCACACATTTGTCTTCAGCGACCGCGTCGGGAAGGTGGGTATCATGGAATGTCTGTTTAATCGAGCAAAGTGTCCTTGTATTGAGGGAGTACGTGAGTGGAGGCCCAGTGTCCATCTGCTATATTAATACTGAACTTATAAATATATGTACATAGATCTATTTCCCCATCATCATATACTTTCTATCTGCTATGGATTCTTGCAGTCTAGTCATGATGAAACAATTCCAAAAGGTGATAACTTCTATCTTGTTACCCAAACACGTTCTTGTTGCCTCTTTCTTGAATACTCTTTTCAAGAATATCACCCTGGAATACCCGGTAAAAAACAAACAAACAACCCATCCTTTAAGATTCAAACATCACCTCCTACCAGATTATTCAAGTCCTACAAACTTATCTCTCACCAGACTATGAACCCACACCAGGACTCTTCTGTGCTCTGTTGATGTTCGTATGATCAGCACCTAGCACAATGCCCCACAATCCACCTGTCAGCTTGCCCTACTGTAGAGGGTTACATGTTGCTACGACACTAGAAATTATGCCACCAGTATTTCAAATACCAGCCAGGTCACCAATGGTGGACAATTTTCAGCGAAGCTACTAGACAAAGACAGACTAAAAAGAAAGGTCCCATGCTCTACTTCCAAAAATTAACCAATGAAAACCCTATGGATGACAGTCTCATAAATTGCTAAAGGCCAAGTCTTCTAACTTGAAATGCACTCAATACTCACGGTGGCCACAGCAATGGACTGGAAGTATACCAATGATGGTGAAAACGGCACAAAATCATATATCGTTTGGTTTCGTGGTACATGGGCACCCAAGGAGTCAGAACTCACCCAACAGCTGCTAACAACACAGCCTAGTGTGCAAGACTAAACAAACAGCTTAATGCACTAATTTAATAACTACCTTTACAGAACAACTTAAAATCCAAAATAAAATAAGCAACTTAACCTATCCAAGACATACTTGTCCTTACCCAGGTATGTCAGCCAGCCTAAAACCACAAGTAATTCTGAAATATTCTTATTTTAAGGTTTTGTCATTTCAAAAATTTATCCAACTATACCTTTTTATATTAACATTTTCCCAAGGGTTTTCTAAAGAATACTAAAAGGTATTATACTAATTAAATGAAGAAAAGAATTGCATCATCAAAATTTGGCATGGGGAGAGGGGAACCAGGTTAAATGAATTAAACAAGTTTCTTTCTTAAAAACTTCTCAGAACCCTGAATATGTTAATCTGCATTGTAAATCTTACAAGAAGGAAGTACAGTGTGCAGCATTTTACCACATGTTTTTTGACCAAAAAGTCTTTTTCACTGGAGCATTTTATGGAAAGTCTGGGAAATGCTACTCTCTGAACAAAAGATATTCAAAAAGTTCATGGAAAACTTCCACTGTCTTTCAACTGCATTTTCCACTTCCTTTCAGAAGACCTCTCACACATTTATCTGTTCAGAGATAAGTATTTCTTTATCTACTTATGTGTAATTAGAGTAGAGAGCAAAGCAAGACCAAAGAGGTAAGGCAGAATTTAATATGTCCCAACTATGGTTATGGTCCTGAAAGTATTACTTAGCCTCTGTAGACTTCAGTTGCCTTACCTTCTAAAAAAAAGAAAGGACTAGTAATACCTGTCTCAACAGGTGTGCTGAGTGTTTGCAATGAACTGAGAGAGAATGTTCAGAATCTTGCCGGGCATGTGATGAGGAAAATAAATGTTGTTGTTGTTGTTGTTTAGTACTGTTGAGTTGGTGTAGATTTATAACAACTCAATGTGCAACAGAAATAAACATTCCTTGGTCCAATTCCCTCTTCATAAGCATTGCTATGTTTAAGTCCATTATTGCAAGAATGTGAATTCATATCTTCGAATAGCTTCTTATTTTTTGCTTTACCAAGTATGATGACCTTTTCCAGGGACTAGACGCCCTTGATGGCATGCCCTGCATATTCTGGATGCTCATTCCTCTCGATGTTTCTTATGATCCATAATCATAATCAGTAAAAGACAAGTGAACATCTTTTGGGTGGACTCTGCTTTCAGCTTAGGTCCATCTGATATCAGCAATGATATCTCTGTTTCCATGTCTTCTTCTGAATCCAGCTTGAATTTCAGGCAGGTTCCTGCTAAGGTACTGCTGCAACAGTTTTTTTAATTATCTTCAGCAAAAAATGTACTTGCTTGTGATATTAATGACATTGCTCAATAATTTTCTTTCTCTGGAACGGACACAAGCATGAGTCTCTGCTACTTGGTTTGCCAGATAGCTGTCTTCCAAATTTCTTGGCATAGACTAGGGAGTGCTTCCAGCACCGCATTAATTTTTAAAACATCTGTCAATGTCTGGAGCCTTGTTTTTTACTAATCCCTTAAGTGTAGCTTGAACTTCTCCCTTCAGTACCATATGTTCTTGATCATTTTCTACCTCTTGAAATAGTTGAACTTTGACCAATTATTTTTGGGACAGTACTTCTGCGTATTTCTTTCATCTTCTTTTGATGATTCCCATCTCACTCAACTATTGCAGCCATAGAGTCCTTCAGTATTGCAATTTGAGGCTTGGATTTTTCCCCTCAGTTCCTCAAGCTTGAGATATGCTGATCATGTTCTTCACGTTTGGTTGTCTAACCCAAGTCTTTGCACATCACATTTTCATGTCTTGTCTCCTCAAGCCTCCCTCTGAATTTTTCTTTCAGCTTTTCCACTTCATCTTTTTCCATTGGCTTTAGCTACTCTACATTCAAGGGCAAATTTCAGTCTCTTCTGAAGTTCACTTTGGTGTTTCTTGGTCCTTCTTGTGTCCTTCAAGGCCTTTTGCTTTCATCACATATCATGTTCTTCATGTCATCTCGGGACTCATCTGGTCGTTGGTCATTACTGGTCAAGGAATCAAAGACCGTCTCATCTCTACTTCAGGTGGGAAATCCTCAAGGCTGTATTTTGACTCTTGTGGAGTTGGTTTCTCTTCAGCTTCAACCTTAACTTACATAGCAGCAATTTTCCTGCTCCATAGTCGGCTCATGGCCTTGATTTGGCTGATGATATTGAGTTTCTCCTTTGTCTCTTCCAAAGTCCATGTATACACTGCCCATTTATGTTGTTGAAAACAAAAGGTTTGCACTGAAGAGACCATTCTATCACTTGACCCCCAGCTCTGTGTCTATCACCAGGTCCGTGATTTCCAGCCACTGATTCTTCGCCTTTATTTCCTCCTTCTGCACTCAAAACACCAGTAGTTATCAATGCATCTTTTTTTTCATCACTACATCTTAATTGCATGTTTTATCAGTTTCAGACTGAAGATGTTGATGGAATTTAATTTCTTCATCACTGGCTTAACTTCTTGGTGGGTAAATTTGACTAATATTTGTATTAACTAATCTTCCTCGTAGGCTTATAGATATCAGTTGATCACTGAAAGTATTGCACATCAAAACAGGTCTTGAAGTGTTCTTTTTGATGGGTGGATGCAAGACCATTCTTCTTAAATATGTCATTCCCAGCATAGTACACCTTATGATTATCTGATTCAAAATGGTCAATAGCAGTCCATTTTAGCTTACTAGTGCTTATGATATTGATCTTTACGTGTTCCCTTCCGTTTTTATGACTTCCTAGAGTCACAGTTCCATTTTATGACTCTAGTCACAGACTAGAGTCACACTTCATACATTCTAAACCATATTCAAATTATTAATGGATGTTTTCAGCTGTTTCTTCTCATTTTGAGCAATGTCTCACCAGCCAATGAAGGGGTCCGGAAAGGCTTGTTCCATCCATAGCATTAAGGTCAAATTTACTCTGAGGAGGTGGCATTTAGATGGCTTCAACCCGAGAAGCTCATCTTCCGGCACTCCACCAGACAATGTTCTGCTGCTTCTCACAAGGTTCTCAGTGGATAATCTCTCAGAACTGGGCCCCTTTTCCTTCTTCGGACAGTCTGATCTTTGTCTGGAAGCTCCACTCAAGCCTGCATAGACTGCCCCTTTCTGTTGTTGAAACATAAACCTTGGGTGGCCCTGCTAGTATTTCAAATACCAGTGGCAGCGCTTCCAGTATCACAGCAACACCCAAGCCACCACACCACAACCAACTGACAGATGCATGAGGTCATACCTCATACACCGTTGAAAGAGCCATGAAATAAAACAGTTAAGCATGTTACTGTTCAAGGAAGGACCAATGACTCAAACTCACCCGTGACTGTGAAAACCAAAAGACCTGGAAATCTGCTCTCATGATGAACACACAGACCTATTGCCATCAAGTAGAGTCAGAGTCCTAGCAACCACGTGGGACAGAGCAGAACTATTCCTTAGGGTGCGGGGACTGAAGGCCTGACAGGAGCAGACAGTCACATCTTTTGCCAACAGGGTGGCTGGTGGGTTTGAACTGCTGATTTTGTGCTTAGCAGCTCAACGTTTAACCCACAGCACCACCGGTGTTCCTTCCCATAAATATGAAGCCAAGGAAATCCTGTCATGCCTATGGTTGCTGTGAGTCCAAATCAACTTCATGGCAACCAATAGCCAAACACTAAAATGAGCAAGGCATAGACGCATGTTTCCCAGAAGCACCACAGTATAATGCAATCTAAAAACAGGTGCAGACATGAGCAGACAATTTGCTAGCCATAGCATCCAGGTGGTCAACAAGTATACGAAGGAATGTTCGCATCCATTAGCAATAAGAGAATACAAATCGAAACAACAATGAGATGCCCACATATTCTTAGCAAAAGTTTTTTTAAAAACAGAAAATAATAAATGCTAAAGAGGATGTGGAGAGACTGGAACGCTCATACATTGCTAGTGGGATTGTAGAATTGTATAACCACTATGGAAATCGATATGGCACTTCCTTGAATAAATGCAAATACAAATAACTTATGATGCTGCAATCTGTCTACTTAGTATATATCCTAAAGAAATAAAAAGCAAAACATGAACAGACATATGCACACCTATGTCTATCACAGTAATTCCTATAATAGCAAAAAGATGGAAGCAATTAAAAAAACTCTGACGATAGAGGAATGGATAAACAAACTCTAGTACATTCATACAATGGAATATGATGCACCATTAAAAAACAATGACGATTCTATGATGCTCACCTTCCCGACACAACCGCTGAAGACAAAGCGGGTGAATAAGCAAATGTGGTGAAGAAAGCTGATGGTGCCCGGCTAT
>NW_022107431.1:16742254-16743845 GCF_000313985.2 Echinops telfairi
AAAAACAATGATGAATCTGTTAAATCTGTTAAACAGCTTAAGCCATGGGCAACATTAGAGAACTGTGCTTAGCACGGTGAATCTCATAAAGATAAAAATTATGACACCATTATTATGAAGGAGAATAAAGAAAAATGGGTTTCACACCAAAGAATTAGACTTTGAAGACTATGACCTCCTGATTGGGTTGCGGTTGGGAGAAGGAAGAGACAAGAAATTATGGAGGGAGGACAGTTGGGGAACAAAACCCCACAGACATGATGGTTTTAATGGGATGCTATGACTGATTTGATTTGATGAGACTGGCTGTGTGACCAAATAAGATAGGCTTTTCTTATAACTATCCGATTCCAAAAACAAAAGGGGGTAAATATAAATATATATATATATTTAAAAGAAAGAAGTCACAGCCTTAACAAGCCTCCAGATTCCTTACCCGTCAGATCTAAGCTTGAGCCTGTGCGGTTACAAATAGGAGGAAAATCAAACAGAACCCCGGATGTGAATTCTTTAGTGATACATAAGTTCATTTCAAACAAACACAGAGAACTCCAAAGACATTTTGCAAAGTGAGAAAACTAAGAACAGAGTCTCACACACGTGCAGAAATACACACACATACACACACAGAGTGACTTCATGTCCAATAGGACAGTGGGGAAAAATTGGAGATTGGCATTTTTAAAGAGAGTTTTTGCAATAAGGAAGTTTAGAAATCTGAATTTATCAAGAAGGTTAAAATAACTTTTCCCTTTGACACTACATTTCCACTTTCAGGAATTATTCTTAAGAACAGAGACCTGTGTACAGCACTGCCCATTAAAATACCTAAGCAGTTAAATAAGTTCTGAAGTCCCAGAGTCTACTTGGGGGGTGGGGGAAACCAGTCCCCTAAAACCCTAAGGAGCACAGTTTGGTTTGCCTCACAAGGGGTTGCCATGAGTTGGAACTGGCGCACTGGCAACTGATTAATGTATAAAGGGATTATAGGTCAAAAACACACAATGATAAGCTCCCTATATATGTTAGACCTCTATGTATGTCCTATATACATAAAGGAGTCCTGGTGGCACAGTGGGTTACCTCTTGGGCTACTAACTACAAGGTTGAAAGTTCAAACCACCAGCAGCCCCCCAGAAAAAGGTGAGGCTTTCTATTCCGGGAAAGAGTTGCAGTCTAGGAAATTCACAAGGGCAGTTCTATGCTGTTCTATAGCGTTGCTATAAGTCAGAATCCACTCCATAGCAGTGTGTGTGTGTGTGTGTGTGATTTGTGTAAATATTATGCAAGTCGGAATGTTGTTAAATTTTGAGGTTTTTTAATGTGAAATTGTGGAATTTTTTTTTCATGTCATTAAGTACACAAAAATACATACACATCTGTACAAACACACACACATAAACATAGAATAAGAAAAATACTTCAAGGAAAACAGTACCGATGTAATCTGTGGCTAGTGAGAATATCGGTGATATATCGGTTTACACTTTTATTCTCTTCTCTTTCATATCTTTGCTAAAATTAGTATGCATTCTACAATAAGCAAAACCATGATAGCCATCTTTAAATGGTAGTGTTAAAAAGACAATCA
>NW_022107431.1:16744264-16757509 GCF_000313985.2 Echinops telfairi
TCTCAGATAAGCAGTGCAGTATTAAAGACGAACAAAGTAAAAAAAAATAAAGACAATCAGTTCAATTCTGAGTGGAAAATGGCTGTTCTGATCCATTGTAAATGCTCAGAGGCATAAATTTCCTCTGCTGCTCCTTTGGTGTTAGAAAGGGTATCACGATTCTAAGTAATCCAAACAGTTATCCTACATCAACTGGATAAAGGTGTAGAAGCACAGGCCACCTTGGTTACCAAACTGCCCTCCATGATACTCTCACCCTACAATTCCCTGTCTGACTCAGGAGATACTTTCACCCTACAATTCCCTGTCTGACTCTGGTAGATAGTTCTCAAAGAGGCTGTCCAGAAAACTTTCCTTAAAACCAAAAATTATTCATCATTTTATGGGGGGGGGAGCTCTTACAAATCTCATAACAATTCCGGCATACAACTGTATTAAGCACACTTGTATCTATGTTGCCATCATCATTCTCAAACCATTTTTCTACTTGAGCCCTTGGTATCAGCTCCTCTTTTCCCCCTCCCTCCCATCTTCCCAACCTCATGAATCCTTGATCAATGATATGATATTGTTGTTATTTCGTATCTCACGCTGCCCATCAGACAACCTTCTTTTGGCCCCAACCCAGCCAAGCTGTTTATTTATATTATCTCAACTGAACAATACCCATTACTTATTTCCTTGGCTTTCCAGTATGAGCAGATTTTTATAATTTGGTCTGAGGTCTCACATGGAAACGCCTTCTCCATTTTTTTGCCTCTCTGAGCTGCAAAGGATTTCAGATGAGACACAAGGCAAGGGTACTGGTGTGGGATGATAAACATGCCTGAAGTCAGAGGACCCCACATGTTCTCAAGGACAACCATTGAGCTCTGTTTGAACCCAAGAAATCTGTTCTAGGATGGAAAAGACCAAAAAGTCAGCATCCACCTCTAAGACATGCTCCTTCCCTCCCACCTCCCTTGGAAGGTCCTTTGCTTCTTGGTGGCTCATTAACTAGGATTCATGGTTTTATATTCTTCCTTGGTTCAAGGGAGTGGAAGAAAGGACAGAAAAATGGACAGATTTCATTAGAATAGTGTAGACCACTTTTTTCTGTTGTCACAGCAATTGGAAGACACGTGTCCTGCCCACTTAAACTGAATAAAAGTCACAAAACTATCCTGAAATGATTTCTGTTCCCAAGTTGTAAAATAACCTGTGTGCTTTGATGGACAACAGGATGCCCTCGAATTATGTACCGAGACAATGGCCAAATACTGTAACGGGAGAAAAAGAAGACATGGGAGGGTGGGTGGATATCCTTAGCGGATTCCAGCTCCTGGCATCATAAACCCAAGCTTTCAGATGACTAAGATGTTCACGCCTTCTGATAATGCCTTGTATCCACATACACATATAGTTACAGATGGAATAGAAAGTTACAATCCATGATATTTGGTGGAATGTGTCTGGTCACCAATGAATAGAAAACAGCCCAACCAGCTGTATGTCACTGCTTTGTAGACAACTCAAATAAATGGAATTGGCCAAACTGAATCAACCATAACCTAGGGTTCCCCTTAGCTCATAGCCAGATAGATAGATCAATCATTAATAAAAGAAGTCCTGTCTTCTCACTACTTAACATAAAGGCAGGAATTATGATAAACAGATCTGAAGTATATTGAATGGGCTATAATTTACTTAGGGTAGAGGAACCCTAGTGGTTAAGTACTTAGCTGCTAAACCAAAAGATTGGCAGTTCAAACCTACCAGTCAGTCCACAGGAGAAAGATGCAGCCGTCTTGCTTCCAGGAAGATCTATAGCCGGGAGAACCATATGAAGCAGTTCTATTCTGTCATCTAAGGTCAGGAGTCTCATTCAACTCAATGGCAATACGGTAATTTACTTAGAGATGAGATAAAAGCAATAGGATAGGTCACACTTGGAAGAGGTCACAGTGAGTACAAAGTCGTAAAAATGGAAATGCAGCAGCAATGTAATTTGTCCCAAATATAGACAGAAAAGAGCACAACAGCAGCCTATTTATTAATGGAAATGAACACCGATTGCCATGTTGTATTCCACACTTCATTATTGTATTCCACACTGTCAATTATCCTTTCTTCTGGCAGCCTATTTTCTCTGAATCATCTCTTTCCAACTTCAGTTTAGAAGCGTCCTGAAATCCCCAAATAAAGTTTACCGTTCATTGATGGCATGACCTAACTGACACAGGGATGAGAGAGAGCCACTGAGAGGGAGCCCAGGGCTCAGTGGCTGTAGTTATTAGGTGCCCTCAAGTCCGTTCCAGCTCATAGTGACCCTGTGTACAACAGAACGAAGCCATGCACGGTCCTGCGTCATCTTCACAACTGCTAACAGATTAATCCACTTCCTTGAGGGCTGTGTTAGCTTGGGTAGACTAGAGAAACAAATTCTTAGTCACTCATATGTGTATAAGAAAGAGCTTTTTATACAAGAAAAATTGAATATTGAGAAAACATTCCAACCCAGTCCAAATCAAGTCCATAAGTCTGATATTAGCCCATATGTCCAAGACCAATCCATAAATTCCTCTTCAGACTCACACAACACATGCAATGATTCCAAATTCAGGAGGATCACAGGATGGAAAGCCTTGTGGATCCAGTGGCGCTGGAAGCATCTCAGCGCTGGCAGGAGTCCCCATGTGGCTCCTTCCGCTCCAGGGCTCTGGTGTAGTTCCATGTATCTTGCCCTCAGGAATGTCTTGCAGGGAGTAAGTGAGTGTCCTGCTTCCAGGGAGCTATTAATCTCCGTGGCACCTCCAAACGAGGTCATCAAGCTGCAACCTGATTGACAGGCTAGAATCCACCCCTCCACAAGATGACACCAGATTATGTAACTACCACAAGGGCCTTCTTCTTTTCCACTCCCTGTCTACTTTACCAAGAATGATGGCCTTCTTCAGGGACTGGTCTCTCCTGATAACCTGTGCCAAATTATGTGAGGCGAAGTATCGCCGTCCCTGCCTCTAAGGAGCATTTTGGCTGTCCTTCTTCTGGCAGTCCACGGTACTTCCCATATTCTTCCCCAGCACCACCGTTCAAATGCATCCATACCTCTCTGGTCTTCCTCGTTCAGTGTCCAATGTTCACATGCTTATGAGGGGATTGAAAAGGCCATGGCTTGGGTCAGGTGCACCCTAGTCCTCAAAGTAACATTCTTGCTTTTCAACGTGCAGCAGATTTACCCAATGCAATGAACAGACTCCTTAGTAGTTTTTTATGATCAGTTATCATTTAAAATCATTATGATTGTTTGTAATCCCTAATTATTTATAATCATAGGCTAGTCTGTGGTGAGTCCAGCCCTAAATTACTTAAACCTAACATCCCTAAGATTGTATGAATACTAACAGAATTGCTTTGTAAATCATTCTATAAAGAATTACAACATTGACAGCTTGGTGGGAGAGGGACAAAAAAAAGGAAAAGAAAAAAAAAAGAATGACAACATGATTAGTAACTAAGTGAAAACCTCTTTTGATTTTTTTCTCCTTTGCCTCTAATTGTTACTTCATTCTTTAAAAAAAAAAACTTATCGGAGTCTGTTCACAAATACTATTTATCACAATAATGTAGCAAAAACATCAGAAAGTTTGACCTATTCCTTGACTATCAAAACACCGGCAGCAACAAACAACAGAGGGTGCTTGTAGCAGCAGCAGACAAACCCATGTAATTTGAAGCATCACTGTAACTGGGTACTAATGGCAGCTCTGACATTAGAAGATTCAGAAAGCAAATCAGCACAGTGTGTTAGCTGCATGGGTGTATGGACACACGGAGGCTGGGCTTATGGAAAAACGTCTTTGTTAGTCTTACTAACAATGAAGCTTTTTTTGTAAAAATAAATATAATGAATTTCTGTTGAAATGCTGCATGAAAATTATATAGAGGGTCACTTTGGGGTCACCCTCTCTGCCAGTGTCCCCAGGCGTGGTCTATGTTCCCAGGGTCCCTTAGAGTCCCAATGCCCTGTCTGTTCCTGTATGCCAAGAACAACCATAATCCTTCTGCCTCAGAAGACTGGTCTGACACACCTGAGAGGACAATGACCAGGCTTGGAGTTGGTGACAATATTTACCATTTTGATTAAACACTAAGTGAAGCCTTTGCCTACAAAAGTTCATGTCTTATAGAGCAGGGCAGGCAAGGTCCTGAAATACATCGCTCAGACACCCCAGTTGTACAATGAGGAAGTCTCCACTCTAAGCAAAACTGAGGCCCCATAGCCATCGATCCATCCCACCATGGATGGAGTCATTAAAAAACAAAAATAATTACGTCACTTAAAAGTAAGTAGAGGTCAAATGAATCCCTTAAAAGTTAAGAGGGACACAAGGTGCTGTTTGCATAGCATTTACATTGAAGTCTATATTATAAGTAATCTAACTCAAGCCACTGCCTTCTGTCCAGCCATTTCCACTCATAGGGACCCTATAGCATTTCCAAGACTGTGAGTCTTTACAGGCACAATAGCTTTATCTTCCTCCAGAAGACTGGCTGGTGGGTTTGAACCACTGACCTATGGTTACTGGACAGTGCCACTACCTGGTCTATAAGCAGTGGTGGGATTCGAATAATTTCATAACATGTTCGCAGCCCTAATGACAGATTCAAATATATAAAAAAAGATATATACCAAAAGGTAGTTTATTCTTTCACACAGTTCATACTTAAATAAGAATAATAAAAGAGGTAAACAAAACTAGATTATGTTCAAAGAAAGAGTTTTTAAATGTTAATGAAAATATTAAATTATTAAGTATTTTTTAACATGCGGAAACCATAAAACTCTTATTTAAGGGAGTTCCAGATTGCTTCTTGGTTGGCATCCTCGCTGGCAAATACTGCCCGCTTTTATCTGCGCATCACTGGCTGCGTGATTATCCTTGACCACCTCTTCCCTGCAGGAGTAGGAGCCCGTGCCTTTAGACTCTAACGTTTAGAGGTAGGTCGATCAGACAATAGTCATTGTGTTTGATATGTTCAAAACATTTAGGCAACTTCCCTTCTCTGAACATATTATGTTCATCTTGGAAAAATTCCTTTCCGCTTCTGCGGAACTTACAGCAATTGTTCTGACAATATTTTTATCTCTTTGAACATGTTCAGGAATTGCATAATTCGCTCATAATATCTTGCTGGAATTTGGGGCTTCACACAAAACTGAAACGGACGACAGGGTATCGCCCTCTGGTTGCTTGGCAAGTCTTCACTGTACATGATATGTTTGTGCCGAACCAACCAACACAAAGGAACCAAGCTGTAGTGCTTCATCCAAAGTACGACAGGCTTTAGGAGGTGGGCAAATAAATAGTATAAGCACAGTGACGGCTGATTTTTTATATCTAGAGACAGAATGAACATTACTACCGGCACTTGGAATATGCTGCTGCCCAGGTGCTCGTGCAACAAGATGAAGGGATGTCAATTAGGGATTTCCATATTGGGCGGCTGCCCAGCCTCCCACCGTAGAGAGACCCTGATGACTAGACTAGTGCCGTTTTAACCACTTGTCTGGGGAACTCAACCAAACAGGAGGTCTTGGCTCTACCGAAACAAGATCAGGGCTGTAGGGTGGCCGAAGAAAAGCTTCCCATTGACAGGCTCGTGGACGGCCCTTGCTTCCCTCCACAAGCGAGGAGGGTAGTCCATCCATCGTCTTGACGGAAACAACGGCCTGGGGTCTCTTTCTGGGCCCTGTTTCTCACCAAGGCGCTTTATGGCTTTCTTTTATTTTTAATCATGTTATTGGGGACTCATACTACGCTCATCACAATCCATACATACATCAATTGTATAAAACAGAGTTGTACATTCATTACCCTCATCAGTCTCAAAACATTTGCTCTCCACGTAAGCCCCTGGCATCAGCTCCTCATTTTCCTCCTCCTTCCCCACGACCCCCTCCCTCATGAACCCTTGATAATTTATAAATTATTATTTTGTCATATCTTGCCCTGTCTGACGTCTCCCCTCACCACTTTTCTGTTGTCCTTATAACTTCTTCCTAACAACTCCCCGTGAGTATCTTGTGTTCTCCAGAAGAATCTATCCAGATTACCTTCTGAAAGATACAGTGGCCATAATCTTCCACAGCAGATCCTCTGGGAAGGCAATTTTGAGTGGACCAATTTTTTTTTTTGTGAAGATACTCTAGGTGCTTGGCCGAGAGAGCTTGTCTGCAGCCATCCCCAGAGACACAGTTAAACAGGTTTGGTTTGGAATGAACATGTCTGAGTATAAACTAGAATCCTACTTGCAATACATTTTACTTACCCTTTTATGCAGCAACTCACTGTCAGCAAGTTGATGTTGACTCCTAGTGAGCCCCTGGGGGTTTCTGAAACCTTAGCTGCTTACAGAAGTAGAAAGCCCAGTCTTGGCCCTCTGGAGCTGCTGATGGTTTCGAACTATTGATGATGTGGATCGCAGCCCAATGTGTAATGACTATACCACCAGGACTCCCTTGTATACGGAAGGGCATGTGTAAAGCAAATGCAAATATTATCATTTTCATAAGGACCTTGAGCATCTATAGATCTTGACATCACTATGGGGTGGGGGTGGGGCTTGACCCAACCCCTGAAGTTACTAGGGCGGTGCTCAGTGAGTGCAAGTGGACTTTGCTGGCACTTCTGGTCAACTGACGGACAAGCCTGAGTCACACGCCCCACCCATTCTTGGCCATGGGGAGGTTTCATGAGCATGAACCTGCCATATGACTCAGATTTCCACGTAATAGAAAAGCTTAAAACCCCTGCTGATTAATAAATATACTTCCCAGTGTTCAGAAGCCCAGGAAATCTCAGCCGGTCAGAGACGTTTCCAATGATTTTCACTATCTAAAGTGACAAATGGCCTTTCTAGAAGAAATAAGAGCCATCTAAGCACCCACTTCACTTGGACTTCGGATGACCAAATAATCACATAATCATTTTGGTATTTTAAAGAGGAAATTAACAAACTGCCCTTCCAAGGCATTTGTGTCTTCCACAGAACCTTGTAAATGAGTTAACTCTTGAAAAGCCAAGCTAGATAATACAAAGAGAGTGCAGCTTGTCACCGTGGCCCAGAACCTAACAGGAGAGACGGTGGTGAGTTCCCTCAGCCAGGTGTGCACACAGATTAGGTCCTGGGCACTAGTGCAGTTCATTTGAAAGGTCCCTTATGAGTTGAGAATGTAGGGATTAGTCCTGCCTCTATTATGAGGTAGACGATTCAAATGTAGAAAGTGAACCTTCTGAAGATGTTCTCTTATGTTAGGGTGGAATTGAACAAATATCATATGTTGCTTCTTGTTTGCACCACACACTCCTCAAGAGAAGGGGGACATTGTGAAATTCAAATCAGGAAATGTTTCTACAACATTCTAAGGGAAAATGTCCTGAGGGGGGGATGAGTGGAGGAAAAGAGAGTTTTGGGTTTCTGTATTGAGAGCGATTGCTAAAGGTTCCTAGATGGAGCACATGGTTTCTAATCAACGACCAACCTCAAAGTTGCTGGTTTGAGCTCACCCAGGGGCACCACAGAAGAAATGCCTGTTGATCTACTCTGTAAAAGATTTTTTTTTTCTTTTAACTGTCTGCCATGGAATCAAGTTCAACTCAGACCATCCCTACAGGACCGAGCAGAACTTTTCCTTAGGGCTTCCGAGGTCGTAGATGTTTTCGGAGGAGTAGATTACGTCATCTTTCTCCTTCCGATTGGCTGATGGGTTTGAACTCTGGCCTTGTAATTAGCAGCCCAATGCCTGATCCACTGCACCACCAGGTCTCCTTTGTAAAAGGTGACAGCCAAACAAGCCCCAGGGAGCACAGTTCTACTCGACACCCACAAGGTCACCCAGTGTCAGAATCAACTGGCAGCCGTGGTTTGCTTTGGGCCTGGGTTGGGTTCAGCATTGTAAATGAATGGGCTCACCTCCCTGTTGTTCACATAAGGAGACTTGGACCGCACAGGGTGTTGGGGTGGGGGTGGGGGGCTTAAATGTCTGTAGATCACAGATTGCATTCTCGACTCCAGGTCTAGAAACAAGCAAGGAATTCGCCTATTTATTGAGTGACTTGGGCTGTGGACACTAACTAGATTGATTGCTTGACATTCCCCCTGCCTGTCCCCTCCCTGAAGTCCCCCATTTCCCCTCCATGGTGACTCTCCAGGTCTGTATCGTCTGGTTCGTTCCATCTCCACTGCCCACTTGAGATAATTGCTCAGCTCCCCACTTGGCCTCTTGCAGGGTAGACTTGACCTAAGAGAATGGAGGAAGAAAGCGCCTGTGTTTTCCTTTGATCTCTTAGAGCTCAGGATTCCATTATATAATCTCCCATAAATCCTAGCGGCAGAGATTGACATCAACTTCCAGACTGGCTGTAATACAGCACTCCTTGTTGATTTATTTGGGATTCTGGTGGTTCTTAATTCAACTGAACCCAGTACTTCAGTTGGTCCGTGATAGGCATTTTCCTTCTGTTGCCTTCTCAATGTTTCTGAGGGCTGACATGATTAATTTTTCTCTTCTGCACTCTGAGCTTCTGATGCTAAATGTTCTGACTGGCTGTCTGCCTCTAAAGTTTAAGCTCACAGAGGTTTCCTTGTAGCCACAGCAAATACCACTCTTCTGAAAAGATGTTTGATAAATAAAGTTGGCCGTAAAGTTAACACTCAAGAGCTGGATCCAGAAATCAGGCATGGACATGTCAGTGCCTGTCTCTATCAATCTATAAATTTATCTAGTGTGCTTGACTCTCAGATATCAATGGCCATGGAGGGTAGGAACCCCATCAACAAATTATAATATTAAATAATCCAAACAGCCTAGATGAACGGAACCCTTTTTCTCCTGCACATCGTGCCATGGCTGCTCGCAAGCAGAACTAGGGATGCTTCGCTTTCACTTCCAGTCCAGGTGCTGAGGGAGGAGTAAAAGGCTCTGACTCCAGAGAGGAGAAGAAACTGAAGCCAGGCCTTCACACACCTAGTCTGAACATGCATGTTGTTCAGACAGATGGGTCATCGACATTAGCAATACCTACGCCACATGAAAGGCACAGTGATTGACGTGCTCAGCTGTTGGCTGAAAGGTTGGTGGTTCGAACCCACGAGCCACTTCATGGGAGAAAGAAGAGGCAGTCTGCTTTCATAAGGGGGCAGTTCTTTTCTGGCTGTCAGAATCCCTGTGAGTCTTAATTGATTTGGCGGCGGCTATAGGTTTCTGCAACGGGGTGCCATGGCTTTAAAAAAAAAGGGAGACCATTGCTTTCTGCTTTTCTCCTTCCTAGAAAACTTTCCTGTGCACTTTTCCTCCATCCATAAGATTGGAAGCAACGTGCTGTGTACTTGCTTCACTGGATCTCGAGGGAAAAAAATCACCAAGCCAGCTTGGGCCATGTCCTTCCTGCAGGTTACTATGATGTCACCCTCTCACCCAGGCATTGTCCTCCATGGAGCAATCTTGTCATCATCACTTGAGATTTATGCTCACTGGAAATTAATTAATAATGGATTCCATATGCTTGGCCTCCCCTCCAAAGCCCTACCCTCCGGTATGCCCTTGTTTTTATTTTTCCTTCGTAGACCGAAGAGGAAGAGTGGACACACCACGAGATCTCTTCCTTCTGTTCTCAGATCACTGAAGCCAGGACACCCCTGGCCGGCGGGCCCTGTAGAGCATGTCAGGCAGGCAGGCCACAGTCTGCTTCCCAACTGGGGCACTAAATCAAAGTCGTGGTGGCTCCGCCCTCTTTTATCACCAGCACACATGCCTGTGGATTTCCTTGTGCTTGGGGCATCAATAAGGAGCACTGGTAGTGTAGTGGTTATGTATTGGGCTGTGATACGCATGGTTGGCAGTTTGAAACCACCGGAAGAAAGACTGGGCTTTCTACTCCCATCAACACTTGCAGTCTGGGAATCCCACAGGGGGCGCTATGAGTCAGTGTTGACTTGATGGCAGTAAGTTTGGTTTGGGGGCTGGCTTCAATATCTCAACTCGCTGTTTTAAATGAAGGTGGCTGGAGGCAAGAACTGCGATGGCCACAAGGGGCCACAGGGCTCCTCTAGACCAGTGCTTTCATCCAAGTGGTGAGGAAAATGAAGCCCAAAGTCAAAATATTTGTTCAGCATCTAATAACAAATACCTCTTTGATAACTGTTTGATAGTGGTGGTGTTAGGTGCTGTTCAGTTGGTTCTGACACAGAGACCTCAGGCACAAAAGATTGAAGCCTTGCCTGGTCCTGTGCCATCTTCAGTGGTGTAGTGGTTATGCACTGGGCTGCTAACCACAGAGCCAGCAGTTCAAAACCATTAGCCACTCCTTGGGAAGAAGAGGAGCCTTTCTACTCCCATGATGAGTTACAGTCTCAGAAATACACAGGGCAGTTCTATTCTGTCCCATAGGGTCACTGAGTCACCATCAACTCGATGGTAGTGAATTTGAAGGTGCCATCCTAACAACTGCTATGTTTGGACCCATTGTTGCAGCCCGTGTGTCAATCCAGCTTGTCCTTGACTCTGCCCCTCTACTATACCAGGTATGATGTTCTTCTCCAGGAACTAGTCTCTTTTGATAATACGTCAAATGTATGCACAGAGAGGAAACCTTGACCTCCTGCCTTCCAAAAGGCTGTCCTTCTTCCAAAACAGATCTGTTTATTCTCCTAGCATTCCGTGGCATGGTCAATATTCTTCATCAATGCCATAATTCAAATGCATCGATTCTTCTTATTCATTGCTGAACTTTCACATGCACAAGGTTGGCAATTCGAGATCACCAAGCGGCACTTCAGAAGGATGTGCAATAATTATCTCTTAGTCAGTGTGTCATACAGCGATTGCCTGAATGATGCTATGATTGTGGAAGTTATGCCTTAAGAATTTCAAATACCACAGGGTAACCCATGCTAGACTGATTTCAGCACATCAATCAGACTAAGACATACTAGGGGGAAAAAATCTGGCAATCCACTTCTGAAAATCGGCCAATGCAAACCCAAGAGATCACACCAGAATACAGTCTGCTGCAGCAGCTGCAGCAGTGTACTGAAGTGTGTGAATGATAGTAAAGATGGAATCAGATCATGTTTCAGTCTGTTGTACATGGGTGGCATGAGTCAGAGTCACGTCTGACAACAACAAACAGGATTTAACAACTATAAACAAATTCTAATGATCTTCATGTAGTCTAAGGGAAATCGACACTATTTACTCCTCAATCGAAATTTTGTGTAAATCAATTTGATCATTAACATTTTCCAAATTAATAAGACTTGGGATGATATTAATTAAGTCTTAGCACGTAGTTTTTGTTGTATCTCCAGGATAGTCGCGAGTTTGGTAATTATCAGGCCCTTTTTACAGTTTGGGAATCAAAGCTCCAAGTGTGTAAATTATTACCAAAGTTACCCAGGCTGTCAGTGGCAGAGTAAAATGGACTTCTCTTTCCAAATGTTGGTTTGGAACAACCATAACTGGTAGACAAGGTCCTGAGATCATGTTGCTTGATTTCATAACATGTTCTATCAGTTATGCCCTGGTGGTGTAGTGGTAACTGCAGTTTGAAAGGTCCAAAGTTCGAAACCACCAGCCTCTCCCCAGGAGAAAGACTAGGCTTTCTACTCCCCATAAACAGTTACAGTCTCAGAAACTCACAGGGGCAGTTCTGCCCTGTCTTGAAGGGTAACTATGAGTCGGTACCAACTCAAGAACAGTGAGTTAGTCAGTCAGCTATGAGTGATGGAGCACATACTGTGACTGGTGGGTAAGAGCCACAATCTGTACACCATAAGACATGTTAATAAGCACCTTTCCATACAGATAGCAGAAGAACTCTGATGACCTAGTGGTTATGAGTTGGGCTGGGAACCACAAGGTCCACAGCTCAAAACCACCAGGTGCTTGGAGAAAGGAAGAGAGGCCTTTCTATTTCCATAAAGAGCTACAGTCTCAGAAACTCACAGGGGCAGTTCTACCCTGTCTTAGAGGGTCACTCTCAGTCAGAACTGACTCGATGGCAATGACTTCCTTTATATAAGGAGACCTCAGGTGGCAAAAATGGTTAGGCATTTGGCTGCTAACAAAGAGTTTTGATAGTTCACATCCGCCCAGGGGTGCCTTCCAGTAAAGCCTGGGCAAAACCTCCTTCCGAAAAGGCCAGCGCCATCGAAAACCCTCTCTCTCGCTGCTACTGAGTTGATTCCAACTCATGGCAATCCTACAGGCCAGGCTAGAGCTGGTCTTGTGGATTTCCTGGACTGTAACTCTTCTCAGAAGCAGAAGCCTCACCTGTCTCTCCACAGAGCAGCTGGCAATTTCAAGCTGCTGACCCTTCGGTTAGCAGCCCAACATGTAACCCACTCTGCCGCCGCCGCCAGGGCTCCTTTTGAAAATGCTATGAAACATAATTCTCCTCGGATAGACATGGGGTTGCCACAAGTCCGCACCGCCTCCAAAGAAACTGCCTCTGGTTCCCTTCACGTGGTTTTAGGAAAATGAGTTCTGACGAGTGATTCACTGCAGTAAACAAAGAAGAGAGCAGGAACGTTTGCTGGAAGACCGACTGGAAGTTTCTTGGGCTGTTATTGAAATGCTGAAAGGAAGTGGCTTCTACGAGTGCCTTCAGTCAGAGGGAGAAAGACAAAGCTTTCTATTCCCATAAAGAGGTACCATCTCAGAAACACAGAGGGCCAGTGTTACCCTGCCCTATGGGGTCACTGTGAGTTGGAATTGCCTTGATGGGGCTGAGTTTGGTTTGGGGGTTTTGTCAGAAGGTTCCAAGGCAGACTGCCATTCACAAACAGGGAGTAGATGCTTCAACTGGACCAAAGAAAGCTCTGTCTGCTTCAGAAGCTCAGCACAGGCCATCCGAAAAGAGACTACCGGAAAGAGGAGAGGTGGCAGAGACATGTCAGGAACGCAGTGGCACTCAGAGAGGCCAGGAAGCCTAAATAGCAACCAAGACCACGCAGACTCAGCAAGTCAACAGATACATTTCAACGTGCTGAGGATGGTCCTTTTGGTGTGGGCTGCTACATCCCGCTGGAGATGGGCAGAAACCAAAAAAGGCCTGGTATTATTTCTGAGGCAGCTAAAAAGTGCATCTAGAAAGCTGTATCCTTTCTGTATCCATCCTTGGCGGGGGGAACCCCAAAGTCCTGAGAGTTGGTGGTACCTTTAAATAGGAGCTTGCTCCCCCGCCCTCCCCCCCGAAGAAT
>NW_022107431.1:16759909-16761490 GCF_000313985.2 Echinops telfairi
GAAAGCGACAGTAGTGCCCAACAGAGAGGAGGCCTCTACAAGGTGACAGGCGGGCTCCTACACCCCACCCCCCAACCATCCTGCCTGACACTCACTCCAGCTGTGTCACATGTCCAGGATGCTGGGCCACCACCCACCCCTCCACCATGTGCGGGCTCAGTCCTTTAGACCAGAAAGCCACCTCCTCTCAGGCCTATTTCTGAGCAGAATACTGGTGCCTACCCTCGTCAATGCAGTGGCAACACACCACATGACATGAAGGAGTCTGAATCAATGAGATGGCAGTGGGAAAGGGCATCATGGGTGACACCTTGGGCTGCTAATTGCAAGGTCAGCAGTTCAAAATCACCAGCTGCTCTGCAGTAGAAAGAGGAGGCTATCTTACCGAGTCGGAAGCTCACAGGGGCAGTTCTACTCTGGTCTCTGGGATCTTGATGAATAAGAATCGACTGAGTGGCGGTGAACTTGGTTTGGGTTGACGGTTGACATGAGCGGCATCCTATAAGACGGAGCTCTTCCCAAAGCTCTTTCACTGACATGATTTAATTTGATCCCCATTCATAGCCATTTAGCCAGTGGACTTATTGCTACTCTACTGCTGAAAACTGGGGCTTTGGGTCAGTTTAGTGTGACCTCAGAGACAGAAAATCCTCGGGTGCTCAGCTTGCTTCTCTAAGGACAAGGATGTTTTCCATCGAAAACTTTAGCAGTGGAAGCTTAAAAAATCACTTGTGGCTGAGAGCAGGAATTTTGAGATTATATAAATTGAACACCCAGTTTTGTGATGCTTTATAGCCTCAGAGGTATTGACTAATTTGGCAGAGCCTGTATTTCCTGCCTGTAAAAGGAGAAGAAGAAGGTTGACCCTCCGAGGTTGTTGGGGGGAGTAAAGGTGACAACACCTATAAACCACAGTGGGAAAATCAGAGTTCCCGACACGGTAAGTCTGCATATCCCTGCTGCAACCACCTGAGAAGCACTAAACGTGCAGGAGCTTCACAACGTTCAGGGAAAGATGGTCGGAAAAGATCGTGGAGCTTTCCCACAAACGCTCTGAAGCCCCCCTGCTAAGTAACAAGCTAGTGGAAAGGGGCTTTCTCCAATCTTTGGCATCACATTTGAATAAAAATAATTCACGTACAACTCTGTGTACCTGGAAGAAGGCCCGGCCTTACTGAAAAGCCAAATAAATGCTTCCCTCAGGGTCCAAACCAAGGTGCCACACCCTTACCACTAGTTGGACCCACTCTTCTTTGCAAGAACTTTGCGCCTTTTTTTTGCCACGCCTCCTCACCGAGGAATGGCCCGGTCCTCATAGTCACAAGGGAGAAGGGATACGGGGGCGAGGGGGGCGGTTGTTGGACATGTCTGCACTTTCTCTTCCAACAGTGTGCCCGCTTCCAAAGTGACCACTTCCAACAGGCGGCAGAGTCCACTGGTCAGACGTTTAACCTTTTTGGTTTTAGATCGAAGTACCAGTGATAGCCAGGTAGCTAGAAAGTCTTAGCAGCTACAGTCCGACCATGAGTCCCATTCATCCACTAAACCAACACGGATGAAGGATCAGGCCCTGTCCTAGGC
>NW_022107431.1:16762764-16763906 GCF_000313985.2 Echinops telfairi
TCATGGAGGCGCCCCTGTGTACCCCATCCTCCTGGCAGGGGAAAAAAAAAAAGAGGGACCAGTCATTTGTCACCGGGGAGAGAAGAGGCTGCGGGGTTCCAGGGGACGGGCCTGAAACCACAGACCGTGTCCCTGCAGGACAAGATTGCCATGCTGCCCCCGAAGACGTGAGTGCCTTCAGGAAGCAGATAATGGCTCGTTCAGCCTTTGGGGTTCAGACTGGCAGGCCATGTGGCAGCACAGCTCCAGAAAGCAAGGAGTGCATGCCGGCAAGCCTGCCACCGGGCAGAACCAAGAACTTGTAAGAATACACCACAATTCCCCCAGAGCGAACCCCAGTGCTCCCTGCAAAGGACCCAATAAATCGTCCTTATCTGGGGCGGGCGGGCCGCCTGTCAGCACGCTCTGACTCAGCTGAACAGTGTCCTCCAAAAGGGGAGTCCCACCGGCCCGAGCTCAGATGTGCCATCTGACCATCGCAGGCCTGCTGGCCAGCAACGTTGCAAAAAAAAAAAAAGCAAACAAAAACCTCCCCAAAGCATGAAGGGAACCACGAACCTCTTTCCCTGGGAGAGCTAAGCTGTAAAGTTACATCATGCTGGCAAATTGGAGCTGGCGTTGCCAAAAAAAAAGAAAAATAAACAAGAAAGAAAGGGAGAAGGAAGCGGAGTACCTACTTGAGGAGAAGACTGTCACTCAGAGACTGTCCCCAGATGCAACAGGCAGGGCAGACGCCCATGCAGGGAGCTGCTGAGTGTGGCGGCTCCCTTTTCCGCTTCGGAGAGAGCTGCTCTGAGCGGACTGTGACCGTGACATTAGGAAACGCAGCGCCTCAAAAGTAAAGAACTAGCACCACCGTTTGACTAGGACTGGAACCTCGGCTCTGAAAAGGAGAGGCAGGGTGGCCGCCGTTCTCCCAGCAGGGCCTGATTGGAACTTTCTTAGCTCTTCCTTGAAGGCCAGCAGTTGACCATGGAGTCATCTGGGCACATGTGCCTGCGAGGTGTTTTTTATGTAATCCACTGCATTTGCTTGGTGTTTCTCAGACAGCTCCAAGTCTAGGCAGACGTATGGGATTGAGAAGATGATAGATAGATTAGATAGATAGATAGATAGATAGATAGATAGATAGATAGATAGAT
>NW_022107431.1:16764564-16766384 GCF_000313985.2 Echinops telfairi
TCTTATACATGAGTCGCTGTGGATTTGTTTCTCCAAAGTACCCAGACTAATACACATTGCTTCACCAACCTCTGCCTTTCTTGTCACAGATTAATCTGTTCTTGACTTTAATAACAAAGTTAGCTTCTGCCTGAAGCTTACACCCCTTCCTCTGTCATGATTTTACGTCCCATAGTGTCAAGTAGTAAAATAGGCATTTGCTTGCTCACTTGTTCGCTCGCACCGCTCTCTCTCGCTCTCTCTCTCTCTCTCTCTCTCTCCCTTTCTCCTGCCATCAATCTCAATCTCTTTTTTCTCAATCTCTTCTCTCTCCAGAGATAAGCATTCTGAAATAGAAAAGAATGATCTGATATGTAAAACCCCACCGCATTTACAAGGTAAAAGTTTCTCTAAAAGATAATGTAACTGATTTCAATCACCTCATATGCATGTGAACGTTGGACATTGAATAAGAAAGACCAAAACAAAAAAACGAACCGATGCATTTGAGTGATGGTGCTGGTGAAGAATCTTGAAAATACCATGAACTGCTAAAAGAACAAACAGAGCTGTCTTGGAAGAAGTACAGCCAGAATGGTCCTTAGAAGCAAGAATGGCAACACTTGTCTCAAGTACTCTGGCCATGCTATCAGGAAAGACCAATCCCTGGAGAAGGATTTCCGGCTTGCTAAAGCAGAGGGGCAGTAAAGGGAGGCAGAACCTCAACCCGATGGACGGACACAATGGCTTCAACTGTGGGCTCACACCTGGGAACAATGGTGAGTGGCACAGTGAGGAACAGTGAATACTTGTTGGCTGGTAAGAGTTAGAAAGCCAACTTATGTCACAGTCCTAAGAAGAGTTGTAGAAGGCGCCAGCCTTCCTGTGCTTAACAAGCCTGGAGAACCACTGACATGGTCGAGAATGAGAATGGTAGAAGGGTAAGCTGGGCGAGTTCCCCAAGATCTCAAGTGCAGGTACCATCTGTCGGGTCAGAGATGGGTCTCAAAACTGGCTTCAGAACAAAAGGAAACCCCAGCTTCCCGGATCAGTTGCCTGTGCATCACGTCTGCCTCCATCAAACTATAGAGACTAAAACCTTGCCTAACTTGGACCAGGGTCATTCTCTCTCTCTCTCTCTCTCTCTCTCTCTCTCTCTCTGTGTGTGTGTTAATAAATGAATAAATCTGGTGACGGGGAAAGAAGTCAAATAGGCCTTTGGGGAGGGGAGGGTTTGGTTACATCACTATCATTCACAGACACACATAAATAAATTCATTTTGTAAGTAAAACTGGGATTGAGCCAACATGTGTCCCCTTAAGACATGTTGAATTAAATGTTTGGAACTATCTTCAACTCTTTACCGGTGAAGTCGCCCAGAGGGTAATTTGAAAATGCAAATTTTCTTTAAAAATCCTCCCCGTCCTCCTCCCCTCGACCCCCCACCCCCCCAACACAGTTCAAGAGACCTTTCACTAATGCAAGAGAGCTTCAAAAAGTTGCTGGAAAAAATTCCATTATCTTTTCATTCCATTGTCCATAAACTTTTTGAAGCCCCCTTGTCAGTAAACTATTTCATTTCGACTTAACAATCCTAATAGCGCTTCAATGACTCACTTAAAAAGGAATAGTTACCGACCCTCTACATTGTTGGTTTGTTGTTGTTGTTGTTGTGAACCTCCAGGTTGGTTCCCACCCATAGAGACCCCATGTACAACAAAACAAAATCACTGCACGATCCCACAACATCCTCACAATCATTCCTCATGCGAGTTCAATTGTGCAAACATTAATTGTGGCAGTCACTTAATCTGGTGTCAATTCAAGGATTAAGAGTGTA
>NW_022107431.1:16766987-16769539 GCF_000313985.2 Echinops telfairi
TTTAAAAATTAAATCCTTCCATGATGATGTCTGCCAGAAGGGGTGAGCGAGGCTTGTCCAACAGCATTGAACTCTCTGTTGAAAATCAGCTGTCTGTATCCATACAGAGAAGACAATCACTTAGGACAACAGTTCTCAAAATAGGACACCAGTGGATTCTTACTGAAGGTTACAGCTTGTTTCTTTTTCATCAAAAAAATTGAAATAGGGCATAAAAGTAAACTCGCCATTCCTGGAAGCCATTGAGTCGACTTCAATTCATAGTGGCCCAGCGTCCAACAAAATGAACACTTCCAGGTCGTGCCAGCCTCACAACTACATGCTTGAGTCTATAAATTAGTCATTTTAGACCATTATTATCATTCATCTGCATTCCAATATCAATTCCTAGAAAGAGATTAAAAAATAATAGCAAATGCTTACTGGGCTCATACTAGGTGTCAATTGATATTCTAAGCACTTTTACAACAACCCAATGAGGTAGGTCCTCTCGCAAATCCTTTTAACAGATGAGGACCCTTTGGGATACTGAGGTAAAGTACCTGTACAAAGATTTCACGGCTGCAGCCAGGATTCCAACTTGGTGGCTCAACTCAAAAACCAGGGTTTTGAATCAGTTTGAATCAGTTCAATGCTCTGCTGAGAATTTGCCTTTTCACGCCCATTACACAGAATCAGAATCTATAGTTCAACAAAATCCCCAGCTGATTCTTACAGGGCCCCAGGATCTAGAGCCACTTGGGGAGCTTGTTAACATACAAACTCTGATTCAGTCTATCTGGGGTGGAAAAGCAAATTCCTAGGAGTTGCTCCAGGGAATGAACCCATTGGTAGCCCTGCTTTTAACATGCCATTGTGGAATCAGAAGGAGCCCTGGTGACGTAATGGTTACCCACTGGGCTGCTAACCTCAAGGTCAGCAGTTCGAAACTACCAGGTGGTCCAAGGGATAAAAAGAAGAGGCTTTCTACTCCTGTAAAGAGTTACAGTCTCGGAAACCCACAGGAGCAGTTCTAGCCTCCTCTACCGGGTCTTTATGAGTCAGAACCATCTGGATGGCAGTGCGTTTCGTTTTACTTGGTTGGCAGAATCAGAAGAATCCATGGGGAAGCAAATGGGGAAGCATTTGGCTACTAACCCTACATGATGGCAGTTCAAATCTGCTCCAGACATCTGGGAAAGAAAGGTTTGGCAACGTACCAGAGGGTGTCAAGATGTAGGTGGGGAGAGTCCATGATTGATTCGTTCTATTTTCACAGACCTTTTGTTTTGTTTTGTCTTGTCCTTAAGTGTTTTATCTTTTCATTATGAGTTAGGTGAAGGCTTACAGAGCAGGTCATCAGTGTAGCCTTCAACCGTGCATACACAGTTTGTTTCGACTCATCCATCGCAGTCCTCTCAGTGGGCCCTCACGTACCCCACACTCCCTGGGTCTCCTGTGGCCATCCCTGCTTCTCTCCTCATCCTCTGGACTTTGTCCTTGGGGAAACACTGCCCTCTTGATCACCAACGGCTGGATATGATATCACTGGAGTGGGTTCAGATCCAAACTTGACAGTGGACTAAGGGAAGATAGCCTTAAGGGTCCCACCAAGCCACAAACTTTTTTTTTAATCATTGTACTGGGGGCTGTTACACCTTTTAGAACATTCCATGCATCAACTCTATCAAGCATATTTGTACGTATGTTGCCATCATTATTTTCTAAACATTTGCTTTCTATGTGAGCCCTTGGTATCAGTTCCTCTTTTCTCCCTCCTTCCCCCCACCCTCATGACCCCTTTATCAATTATAAATTATCATGATAAATTATTAAATTATAAATTATTATAATTTGCTTTCATATCTTACACCAACCACTATCGTCCTTCACCCATGTTTTTGTTGTTCATCCCCCTGGGGGAGGGGGGGTGTTATGTGCAGGTCATTGCGATTGGTTCCCCCTTCTTCCCCTCCTCCCCCCACCTTCCCCTTACCCTCATAGTATAACTATCCCATTTCTGTTCCTGAGGGGTTTATCTGACCTGGATTCCATGTGTCATAAGCTCTTATCTGTACCAGTGTACATACTCCAGTCTAGCCAGAACTAAAAGCCAGGACTGGGATCATGATAGTGGGAGGTAAGGAAGCCTCAAAGAACCAGAGGAATTTTGTATGTTTCATCGATGCTATACTGCACCCTAGTTGACTCATTATTTCCTTGTGACCCTTCTGTGAGGAGATGTCCTATTGTCTTCAGATGGGTTGGGGTGGGGGTGAGGGGGGTCTCTGCTCTGAGCCTCCTCATTCTCAACAATATTTTTTTGCATTGTTTTGGATCTTCTGGTGCCTGTTCCCTGATCCCCTTGACACCTCATGATTGCACAGACTGGTGTGCTTCTTCCATGTGGGCATGTTACTTCTCTGCTAGATGACCACTTGTTTAACTTCAAGTCTTTAAGACCCCAGACGCTGTATCTTTTGATAGCTGGCATGATCAACTTTCCTCACCGTATTTGCTTATGCACCCATTTTGTCCTCAGCAATTGTGTGAGGAGGATGAGCATCACAGAA
>NW_022107431.1:16771277-16772758 GCF_000313985.2 Echinops telfairi
GAAATGAACACAAGGGAACTGTTATCTTATAAATCAAGCCCAAAGAGAAGCGGCGGGTTCACTTCCCTGATTTCCTCACACGTGGCGAACACACAAACCAACAGAAAAAGAGGTTTTCAGAGTCAGGCACATTGTGCATCAACTGACCCAGAATAAAGAGAGCTATAAATTCTAGATTTTTTTCCCCAGGTTCCAAACTTTTTCATTTAATTCTTGTAGTCTGCGAGTCATCACAGCCAAGAAAGCAGAAAATTGACGCAGCTCCTCCGGGAGACAGTCAAGCCGAAAACCTGCTGTGCTCAGAGCCATCCAGGCTGACGTGAAACATCAAGTGTTGGAGAGTGTGTGGGGTTTGGGAGAGGAGTCTCTGACGACTGAGGGGATAGCAACGTTGGGGACCTGGTGATGGAGTTAACTTTGTCTTTGTTACCAAAAAATAAGAAGTGTCTCTTGGCCGTGGCTGAAGCACAGTCTCAGTTCCATCGCACGAGGAGAACAGCCTTGGCTTTCCAGTTCTCTTCATGAATCACAGCCGAAAGAGAGAGTCGGCTCCTCTAGAGATCCCGATCAGTGCCTGACCACCCACTCGCCCACCTTTCTGAGAGAGCTGGGCCGCCCTGCCGCAGCAGAGGCCAAGACAAACTAGTCAAGTCCATGTGACTTCCGCCTCACACAACCCGAACCTCTGATCACAGGCAGTTGTGCAACTAAAAAGCACCTGGCCAGAGACCAGCCAAGCTACACACTAGTCTGTGACCTGAGACACGACCTAACATCAAAAGGTGCCCTTGGCCAGTCACCTTCAGGCTCTCAGGAGTATGACTTTGGATACTTGGACTGAGTTAGTGAGCCTTGCAGATAAATACATAAAAGAGACAGAGGAGAGGGCCCTGGGAGCAACGGGATAATAGAGTTAATGGGGTGGGGTGGGGTGGTGGTACAGAGAAAATCAGTGGGCCAAGATTAGTACATATGAGGGCCTGGACCCAAGGCTGCATGGGAGGGCCTGGTTAGAGCTGCACCAGTCACTGAAAGGGTTGCAGTGGGTTTATTGTCAGCCTAAAACAAGCAACAGTAACAAAAACAGCACTGAGATCAGAAGAAGGAGGTGGTGCCTAGTTGCCACTACCAACTGCTCTGGAAAGGTCCACATTAGAAGGTCCTGGACTGTGCGCACGTGCACACTTGGGTGTGTGTGTGTGTGTGTGTGTGTGTGTGTGTGTGTGTGTGTGTGTTTAGGTGGTGGGAGAATGTGGAACAGAATTCAAAATCATTAAAGAGACCTGGCTTATTGGTAGAATAGGGACTGGTCACCTAAGACTATGGTCACCCGTCATCCCTTTGGGTCTACAATTGAACTCATCACCAGATGAGACTGATCAACCCTTTATGATGGACAGGGCGGCATTTGCCCAAGGACAGAGGGTTAGGAAAGAAGGAGGGATGGACACCAGAGACACAGGGAGGAAGTAGGCTATGGC
>NW_022107431.1:16774412-16775180 GCF_000313985.2 Echinops telfairi
AAGAAGTCATTGTCAAAGGACAGTGATTTTTAAAGATAGTGCACAGAATCTGTGTCGAAGTCCATCAACTGACCATGAACACCTGAACCGGGGAAGGCAGAGGTTGCAACTCTCTGGGAGGAGTTCAAAACAAAGGGCACCATTGCTTCCTCAGGCAGACAACAATTAGAGAATTCTCCCCTCTCCAAGGAGGTTCCCTACTCCCGGGTAAACTTGCACTGACTACTGAGCCCCTCTCCACATGTGGCTCCTGCCCAGATTGGTGCTGTGTTTAACAGCAGCAGCAGCAACAGCAGCCTGGCTGGCATTAGTAGTCTCAGCAGGGACTTCGGGGACACTCAGAACCCATGACAAGTTCTATGCCATCAGTTGATTCAACCGCCCCCACCCGCACCCCACCTAAGGAAGGATGTGAGCAGACTTCCAGTTGATGGCGAGCAGAGTGAAAACAATATTGCTGTATTGTGATTTTCCTGCTATTTTTCTCTAGGCTGCTCTCTTCTGGGAAAGAACGGATAGCAAGAATTTCAGACTCTATCCCCAGCCTCTTGAGTTCCTTCTTCATATGACTGAAGAACCATTTATTCTTCCACCTTTCAATTAACCCCAATTGTGTTTATCAGCCAGGTTGGCACAATAAACTAACTACCTCCAAGTGCTCCCATATCTAATATATCATTTCCTGAGCACTGGGTACCACTCTTGGATCAATGGTAAATTTGGCCTCACCCTCAGTTATCGCTCCCAAACCTCCTGCCATCAGGAGGT
>NW_022107431.1:16777186-16780675 GCF_000313985.2 Echinops telfairi
TCTTAACTCCCAAGTTGGGAAAGCTGACTCTACAATACCAAAACCTATGCCAGAAACCATTATGTGGGGTCTGAGAGGTTCCATAGCCTTCAAGTCTTTGAAATAAGAACAAGGCAAAAGAGAGAGACATATAAAGTCAACCAAACAATTACATAAAAGACACTGCATTCTTACTATTATTGTTGTGTGTTGTGGAGCCGATTCTGGCTCATCACAGCCCCATATAGGACAGAGTAGAATGGTTTAATCTTAGAGTTTAATCCTTACATAAGGAGCTCTGGGGAGGGTCTCAGCTCCTAACCTAGAGTTGATAGCTGAAACCACCTTCAAAGGGAAAGAAAAAAGTGATAGTTTACTTCCATGGTGATAATTGTTGTTAGATGTTATGACCCACCCACAACAAAACAGAACACTACTCAGGCCCGAACCCTTCAAACAAACATTGCTCATGTTTGAGCCATGTGTTCAGCTACTGTATCAACCCATCCCATGAGGGTCGTCCTCTTTTTCACCAGCCCTCTGACAATGTCTTATTGTGGTGGTTTGCATGTTTCTGTGCTGCTGGAAGCCAAGCCACCAGTATTTCAAATACCCGTAGGACCACTCATGGCAGACAGGTTTCAGTGGTCCTCCCAGACTAAGAACAGACAAGGTCGAAAGATACTGTCCACAAAAGGAGTAGCCACTGAAACACATAAATAGAAGCAGAACATTGTCTGATAAGATGTGCCCTTCAGTTGGAAAGCACTCAAAATGCTTCTAGGAAAGTATTTCTAGCTGCCTCCCCAAAGCAGAGCCAACCTTAATCCAGAGAGATTAAAAACCTTAAGGGTTTTCATTTGCTGATGCGGCCCAAAGCAAAATGATCGAAATCTCTGCAAACATCCACTAATGAGCAGCGCATGAAATATGTGACGTATGAATGTAGGAATATTGGAAGTCATCAGAAATGAAATGGAACACAGAGAGATCCATATCCTAGATCAATGCCAAGATCAAGATTGTAGGCATCAATGAGCTGATGTAGACTGATATGAATCCTTTGGAATCAGACAATCTATGCCAGGAAAAACAAATTAAAGAAGTATGGTGTCATGTCCATTATCAAAAGTTCAGGTCAAGATTAGAAGTGCAATGCTATCTGTGATGGGATAGTATCCATGGAGGTCCGAGAACTCTGCTCCAGGGGGCTTCTGAGGGATTGAGGTTAGCAGTAAGTCACCAAGCTTGTCTTGCTGAGTGTCTCTGGGAGAACTCGAACCCCCAACCTTTGGAGATGAGTCAACCAGGACTAACTCTGTACTCTGAGATTGGCTGGAGGGCACAGCAGTAGATTTCTAGCCCCAAAGAGCTCCAGCACGCTTCCAGCGTCAGCCACTACTGCCACAGATGGGGCACTGTTTGCAGCTCACTGGGAAATATAAAAGGTGTTTTGGCAGCATCCACATCCCTGAAGGAGCCTCCAGTGAAGATGGGGGCCCTATTTTGGGCTGTGACCACCACTAAACCTACCCCAGGGGCTGGATCCCTCAGAAGCACTGGAGTGCAGGAAGTGGTGAGACCCAGCGTTTGTGTTCTGTTTATTCAGGCAGAGAAACAATATTCGCTTCAACCAGCGAGGGAAACGTTAGCTTATGTAACACTGGAGACAGAGAGTAGGAGGCTTTTCTTTCCTTGTTTTCTTTTTCCTGGAGAATACTCTTGTGAAATATTCCAGGAACAGCCTCCAGATTCCACAGCTTCTTTAGCCCCAGAGGCCGCTTTATCACGAGACAAATGGCCAGCCTCCAGGGCTGGAGGCTGGTGGGTACAGGACCCTCAACCACCTGCCATGCTGTCCCTGCAGTAGAGCAGTCTGAACTGTGGAAAGGTTGGCCACACCAGCCTCATCCATCATTTTCCAACCTCCCAAGTCCACTCCTGTTGGGGCATTGCCAATCTCCTCACGCTCCACTAAATTAAAGCAGTCTTTATGTACACAGTCTGCTCCATAGGGCCAGCCTTGGTATAATTAAGAATTATTAGAATTGTACATTCAAGTTGAAAGGGAGGTGACCATTACACCCGAACTCTGGTCTGTGGGTAAGGTTGGTATGAGAGAGCCAGGAGTGCTTATTTAAGAAAAACGGAGGAACATGGGTCCAAGTGAGGTCCCAGCCAGGAAGATGGGTCCAAAGACCCAAAGTGGCTAACTGAGGAGGACAAGGAAGGGACTACAATGACTACACCCAGCAGTTGGCACATCTCCAGGTGGGAAGGCTGTGTCTTGAGAGTCTCAGGTTCACGGGTGGGAACTTCAACTTGTTTGAAACTGACCATAAGGCCAACAGGTGGACTCAGGGACCAAGGTGAACTCAGTCATTTGGATGAGATGAGATTTTAACATTTTTTAGGACACCAGATGATTTTTTTTTCATCCGGAAATTTTGGCAAGCCCCTACAATGGTCCAGGTGCTATTCTGAGTGTTAGGGATACAACAGTAAACAAAACAGGCAAAATAATAATAACCCCTCAGAGTTTATACTCTAGTGGAGGTGGGTGCAAGAGGCAAAGCCATCATTAATAAAAATATATGCTAATATCGCAATCCATAATCATCATCAGCTGATCGATAATAATGAATAATGTAAAAATAGATGAAAGGTCAAGTGGTGACAAGTGTTCTGATGAGAAATAAGCAGAGATTGGGAATAGGGAATGTGGGATCAAGCACTGAACATTGAAGTGGGGTGACCAGAGAGGGTGACCTGAGAAGATGACATTTAATCATTTAACAATGACCTGAAGATGGTGACTACAACCTGGAGATTATGATGAGGCAGTCACTATCTGGGGGAAGAATATTCTGATAACCCAGAATAATAGCAAGTACAAACGCAGGGAGTTTCCCAGCCTATTTGGGCAACAGGGAGAAAGGGGATGTAGCTGAAGTGGAGGGAACCAAGAGTAGAGTATGGAGTACCGGGAGTGCTGAGTTGTACAGGCCCCTGTAGATCACTCAAGGAGGATGGACTTTTACTGAGTGCCAGGGAAACCATCGGAGGGGGTTGAACAGCGGAGGGGCCTAACCTGAAGCAAGTTTCACCAGGATCGTTATAACGGATATGCTTGGCAAAGCCTGCTGTGACAGTGGGGAGATGGAGAGGCAGGGGTCAGGTAGGTGGTGGCCACAACAACCCAGCTGAGGCACGGTGGTGGTTCAACCCTGAGCGGAGGTGGTAGGCAGAGCAGAGAAGTGGTTGCATTTTGCTGTTGTTGATTGACTTCTGGTTAGGTGGCTCCAACTCACGGAGACATTTTAGAACAGAACAAAACATCTTCTGATCCCAAGCCTTCTTCAGGATCACTGGTAAGGCTGAGCCCATGGCGGCGACCATGCCCCTTTTTGTCACTGACCTTTTCCTTTCCCAAACATGAGGTACTTCACCAGCCATTGGCCTTTCCTGAGAAAGTAAGTGAGATCGAGTCCCACCATCTTCACTTTTTTT
>NW_022107431.1:16782384-16801071 GCF_000313985.2 Echinops telfairi
GCCATATGGTCTTCTGTGTGGATTGGCTGCTCTGAGCAGGAATATTGTCCTCAAGGCTTGGTGGGCCAGTATGTGCTCCACTCTCTTTTCCTCCCCCTTCATTTGCTCCCATGGGCTCTGATCAGACATGTCCCTCTCCCTGAGCTGTAGCTTCAGACTTCTAAGAGCTTTTCTTTTTTCTAGGACTGATCTATTCATTTTTGACAGCCTACAGTCTGTTTTTTGTCAAAATCCCAATTCAGATGAGTCGATTATTCCTCTGTGTTCCCTTTTCACTCTCCAGCTTTCTCCTGTATATGGGGAGACTGAAAATAACTTGGATTGGGTCAAGTACACCTTCATCATGAAAGTGATGTCTTTGTTTTTAAAAAAACTTTCAAAGAGCTCTTTTGCAGCAGCAGGTTTGTCAAATGCAATACTTAGCTACCTTCTAGGTATGTTTTAAAAGTAGAGCTTGCTGATAGACAAGTTCAAGAAAGTAGGAGAAAGAGGAAACAGATGGATGCCAAGGCTGTTGGCCTAGAAAACTGCTATTGAGTTGCCATTAAGTGAGCCAGGGAAGATGACAAATACAGAGTTGGGGGAAGAGAGAGTCGCAGAGTCTAGTTTTGTTGTGGTTGTTGTTGTTAGGTGCCATGAAGTCATTTCTATCTCACAGAGACCCTATGCACAACAGACAGAAACACCTCCCTGCCCAGCACCTCCTCAGAATTGTTCCTTCGTTTGAGCCCATTGTTGTAGCCACTGTGCTAACCCATCTAGTTGAGGGCTTTCTTCTTTCTCTGCCCCTCTGCTTTACTGAGCATGATGTCCTTCTTTGAGGACTGGTCTCTCCTGACCACAAGCCCAACGTATATAAGATGAAGTCTAGACATCTTGCCTCTAAAACACACTCTGGTAGTACTTATTCCAAGACAGATTTGTTTGCACTTTTAGCAGTCCATGGTACTTTTAGTCTAGTTTTAGGTCTGCTTACTGTGAAATTCCAATTAGATACTCATCTGGTAAGCTAGTGATTAAAGCTCAGCAGCAATTTTTAAAATAAAATATATAGGTGATTTTTAATATGCAAGGCGAGCTGAGAACCACCAAATCAAGTCAGCCTTTCCACACCATGTCTATACATGTGTCCCATTCAGCCCCTCTCACCTACCTCGCCCACATCCAATCAAACCAGATCACGACTAGCCAAGCCCACTTCTTGCCATTTCTATACACTTCCCTCCTGGCTTTTCTCATCAGATTTGTTTTCATCATTGCTTTTGTTTTGTTTTGCAGGTTTAGCAAGTTCAGGAGTATCACTTAAGAGAATTGTCCATTTTCATGCGTAAAAAAGAAGAATTCCTAGGAAACAGTTCCAGCGTCTGAGAGAACAAATTCTAAAAGCTAAAACATTAAGACATTTCAAATTTATCCCAAGCTGGCCCCCCCACCCTCTCTTGGCCACCATCTCCCTTTGCAATCTCTGCCGCAGAAATTACACTTCTAGAGAACAAGTCTAATATTGACAATATGGGTTAAGAGGCAAACAAAACAAACAAAACAAAAACCATGCTCATGTCAAGCCACTGAGAAATGCAGGCCAAAAGAAAATTCCAACCAACCTTCGCCAAGTGGAAAAGAACAACACCAGCAGGGATTCGAGTTCTCTATGCAGCTCCTCATGGGGTATCACAAGCAATAGGACCCACGCCTTGTGGACTCCCTCCAGACCTGCAAAAAATGGGGCTGAACAATGCAAAGGGGTCGTATTTCCCTACAAAGGGACACTGGACACTCGGAACTCCATTCATAAACTGGTCCCCGTGTTTGCATTCATTCACAAAACCCCTCTCACTGGGAGAGCCCCTGGTCAGTCAGAAATAGCCACTATCCTCACCTTCATTTCAATTTAAAAAAACTAACCATTTCCTGTAAACCCTGTCCTTTCTATGCTACTGTTCTACAGGAGAAATAAAGGCACAGAAGAGGTTAATGACTCCACTCAGCCTAGTGGCAGTTAAGCCGCCTCGGGCACACCAGGTGTGGCAAACAACCTGGCCCTGTTTGCAAACATCACACACCAAAACGTGTCCTCTTTTTTTTGTTTTGTTTTGCTTTTGGGGGGTTGGGGGTTGTTTTCATCTTAAGGAAAGCCTGTGCTTCTACTTTGGTGGTCTACAGCCTAACTCATATATTGGTTCTTTTCCTAGACTTTCTTTTTACATGGTTTTTTTCTTTCTCCCTACTCCGTCTCCATTTTCCAAATTGCATAAATGGAATTCAAAATCTGATTGAACTAGCTCTTCAGGACTGTCCAAAAGACATCTTTGGCTCCTATTTTGGTGAGTCTCTGAGACCTCGGCTAAGCAGCCATTTGTTAGACCTTTGTAACCCTCTGCTGGAGAGCAGTTTCCCCAGCCAAGGGGCTTACAGGATGGGACATGGGCGTTGGGAAGGGTGCAGATAGGGCCCCACAGAAGGCCTGCCCACATGAAGTGCTCTATGCCATGTGTGAGGGTGCCGAGTCAGGGAAGGACAGGCTGCTGTGTGCTGGCTCTGCTAATTCGCCCCATTTGAAGATAATTATGGCAAGACCACACAGGGAGAACAAGATGTTTCGAGTGGAGTAGAGCATGGGGTCAACGAGATAACTAAGCTCTAATCTTGCAAGGATGGACTGACAGACGCCGAGGGTATAAGTTCTTTGGAGGAACTAGAAGGACAACCCCAAGCCAATCTGCAGTCACACCCTGATCATTGTTGCCTTGGCCAAAGTTTTCTCAAGTCATTGCAATATTTGCTAGACACACAAGGAGGATAATTACAATCTTAGTCAATACACATTTGTGGCTGATCTCTCCCATGTCTCCATTTCCTCAGAGCCTGGGCTTTCTAAGCTCAGGCCGACCAAGGAAGAGACTGGCCCATCCTGCTGGGAGGCCTACGGACAGTTATTGGGAAAGCAGGCTGACTTCCTGCAGGCCCCACCCTTGACTCGCTGTTTCTCCTGCTCCTCTTGTTTTCACCGCTGAACTCTTCAGTTCAGAGTAGCGGTGCCCTCGTTCAATCCTCACTGCATCTGCAGTCTGACCCTCGTAGCATGTTTAGTTTGGTATTTCTCTGTTTCTCTCAGAGATGGGGTCCAAACTTTGATCCCACCTCCTAACGCATTGGACCTCCACCCAGGCCATGAAGGTCCAGGGCAAATACGGACCTGTCATTGTGTGGAGTGCAGTCAGCTTGCTCTTTGGGGTTTCAGCTGGTCCACAGGGCAAGCACAAATGGGCCCTCAAATCACATGGCTTCCCCCAATTCCTGCCAGGTTTGATTCCAAAGCACCTCATGCAAAGCTGCCATCCATCTGTCACTGGAAGCATGTTGATGCTGGGATGCGGAACAGACTTAAGCAAAACTTCTACACTGAGACAGATGGTGCAGAAAGACCTGGCCATCTTCTTCTCAAAGTCAGCCAATAGAAACCCTGTGGATCACAACAGTCTAACCCATTGTATTTATAGTCAGTCTAACTCAAGATCCAGATCCAAGACAACGAAGAATCAGAGAAGACATTTCATCAGTTATTCCAACTATCTTGAAAGCAATAAAAAGAGCACTTCATACCAAAATCAATGGTTTGTAAATAAATTTGCATAAATATAGAATACACTGTATGCATATATATACACACACATATGCATATACATGTAAGAAGGCTTCAAATATTTCATGGGATTATGAGCTTAAAATATAATATAAATTTTCCATACATTTCTTGAAGCTCCTCCATATACTAGATATGTGTGTGTGGATATGGGTGTGTACCTCACCTTACTGTCACTGAGTCAATTCTGACTCGTAGCCACTCTGTAGGACAGGGTCAAACTGCCCTTGTCTGTTTCCAAGACTGTAACTACGTATAGGAATATGTCTTTTCTTCTCGAGTGGCTAGTGGTTTCCAACTGCTGACCTTGCCGTTAGCAGCCCAATGCATAACCACTACACCACCAAGGCTCTTTCCGTATGTGTGTATATATATATTATTTTATACATGTGTATATGTATCTACATGTAATTGAATGTCCATTTTGAAGGAAGCAGAAAAAGAGCAAGAAAAAGCATTTCACTTTAAGATGATAAATTGGAAAGTGAAGCAAAAGGAAAGACAATAAAAAGATAATAAGAACAAATAAATCTGAAAGCTATTTCCTTAAAAAGGCCAATAAAATGAACTGCTTATAAATTTGACACAGGAAAAACAAAGAGAAAGAATTAAAATATTCAAACCAAGGACTGAGATAACAGTAGAGTTTAAGAGCATTTTGCAAACATAGGATGATATTCCAAAAATCTGCCTAACTGTCCTCCCAGGAAAAATATACATTATGAAAACTGATCTTACAAATGCGCAAAAGGTGAGTAGGTCAGTATCACAGAGAGTACGAAAGGTTTGGAAGTGCTTTCTTTCAGAGGCTTGTTGTTTGTCATGTTGGGTTGGTTTGTCATGTTGTGTTGTGTTGTCTGACAGTTTGTCATGTTGTGTTGGTTTGCTTGTGGCTGTGATGCTGGAAGTTGTGGCACTAGTATGGCAAATAGTAGAAGGGTCATCTATGAGAAACACGCTTATCAGTGGACCTACTAGACCAAGAGAGACTAGAAAGAAGGCCTAAGTGGTCCCCTGCTGAGGCATTAACCACTGAAAACCTTACAAATTGCAGTGGGATATTGTCAGATAGAGTGCCAGAAGATGAGCCTCTTGGGGTGAAAGGCACTGAAAATTGACTGGGGAAGAGCTGCCGCCTTAAAGTAAAGACGACCTTAAAGATGTGAATGCAACAAAGTTTTCAGGATGGTCATTTGCTGGTGAGGCATGTCTCAGAATGAGAATAGCTGCAGACCTCCATTAGTATTCGGGATATGTAATGTACACAACATGAATCTAGGAAGGTTGGAAGTCATCAAAAATGAAGTGGAGAACGCAAAGACTGATATTATAGGCATTTGTGAAATAAAATGGACTGGTGTTGGCCATTATGAACCGAGCAAATGTGTGGTTTACTTTCCAAGAAATGACAAATTCAATAAGAATGGGGTTACATTTACTATCAAAAAGAACATTTCAAGTGCAATGCTAAATCTCTTTGAAGTACAATGCTACATCTATTTGAAGTACAATGCTGACTATGATAAGATGATATCTAGATACCTACAAAAGAAGCCAGTTAATGCAACTATTATTGAAATTTAGGCACCAATAATTAAAGCCGATAGGAAATAAATTGAATAACTGGGCCAACTTCTGCAGTCTGAAATTGACCAAACCTGCAGACAAGATGAATTGATAAGAATACAAAAAGTTGAAAATAAAGCAAAAGGATCAGTTGTTGGAATTTATGACTTTGATGATATAAACAGTATTGGACATCATATGATAGAGTTTTGCAAGACCAATGACTTATTCTTGAAAATAACTTTTTTCAACAACATATAAATAGTGACTAGACATGGACCTCATTAGATAGAAAACACAAGAGTGCAATTGCCTATATCTGTTAAAAGAGAGATGGCAAAGAACCTGGATACCATCACCTACACAAGGCCAGGGACTGACAAGTTCAAGCTAAAGCTGAAAAAAAACGAGAACAAGCCCACAAAAGTCAAAACACAGTATTGAGTGTTTGCCACCTGAATTGAGAGACCATCTCAAGAACATCATACAAGAAGAAATCAACAAACAGTAAGAAAGAACAATTCACACACATTTTGTTTCATGTTATTGACTGAAATCCCCACAGTGGAATATTACTTATTCTACTTCCTCCCCATGGTTTCTCTTTCCAACCCTCCTCCTTTTACAACCCTTCTGAAAGTTAGTCTTGGGTAAAGGATGCCCTCTTAAACCCCAATAGTGGATTATGCTAAATTGGGCATACTTTCTTTGGGATGTTGTTTCCCTTTAAAGAAACCCTTCAAACCACTGTCAAGCAATCAATCCTGACTCATAGTGACCCTGTATAGACTCATAGATTGTTTGACTGAAAATTAATTTGTGGGGGCGGCGGGGCGAGGTGAGTTCATTTTCAGACCTGAAGGGTGACTAAGGACAATTGTCTCTGGGGTTCCACTAAACTCTGGCCAGTAAGCCTGACTTTTTATATGAATTGGGAGGTTGTTCCACATTTCCCCCTTGTTAATCCAGCACAATCTAGTTCTTCTGGTCTCAAAGTATGAAGATGATTTTCAAGCGGTCCATTAGTACATTAGACTGTTTCCACATGTCTTTTGTTTTGTTTTGGTTTTGGTTTTTTTACTCTTCTTTCCTCTGGACAGGGAAGGCCAATCGTTGCACCTTAGATAGCCAATCATGAGTTTTTAAGACCATAGTTGCTATTCACCAAAGTGGACACAGTATTTTACTTCATGATTGACAGAGAACATTAAACTCAAAGGACTTCATTGACTCTGTTTCTTTCCACTGTCCTTCATGATGCATCCAATTCACTTGAACTAGACTCTCATTTTCCTGAAATCCAAGAAAAATATGCCCCTGGTACATGCCCCATTCCACTCAGGTGTCATGTCTCCCAGCACCCCACTGCTGTCATGAATCTTTCCAGACCCCAACTTTGACCAGCATCCTGTTTAGAATCTTACTTTGGTTCCTCTTCTGTCCAGTACAAAATGCCTCACCCTGATCCCAACCTGCCTTTTCAAACCAACTTCCCACCTCCTGGAACATACTACAGCTGAACTGAATGCTCATTGCTCCCATGCTTTTCCACTCCCCAAAAGGTCACCCCCAATCTCCAAATGCCCTGATCCTTCTGTGCCTAAACACCATGATCAAATACCCCTTCCCCCATGATGCCCAACATCCTGGTGGTATAGTGGGTTATGTATTGCCCGATTAAGCAGAAGGCCAGCAGTTTGAGTTTGTCAGCTGTCCCTTGAGAGAAAGAGGAGTCTGTCTTCTCCCATGAAAATTTTCAGCCTCTGAAACTCTAAGGAGCAATTTGGCTCTCTACACACGGGTCGTCGTGATTTAAACCCCGAACAGAGGGGAAAGCTAATGGGGCGGGCTGATATGGAAGAGGAAATACTCACCTTATCCCACCTGACAGTAGTCTCCTTAATTTATCTCCATGTTTTTGTTATGTCTGCATTATGGGTAAGCCTTTTTTACCCAACCTGATTCCACAGTTTGGGGGTTCTGAGTTATCTTTTTATCCCTTTAGCCCCTTGCCCAAGAATGTTTTCAATATTTGCTGATGGGATAAAGTCTGTCATAAGTGCACACAGACATAATCTGTCTCTCTCTCCTGCCCTGTATCATTCTTCCTTAACCCTCTGAGGAGTAGGCTTGTCTCTGAAACACCTTGGTGGTATTCTTGCCATGACTTGTCTGCCTATGTTCATGCCCACAGAAGATGTATTTGGAATTGCTTGTGGTTGTCTTGTCCTCTAGGACCACAGTATGAATACAGGACTTAACCCACCTGCCATTCTGCACTCTCCAAGGACATACCAAGGTCATGTGCAATGGCCTTCCCCAGATCATTGAGTTAGGCTTACAACATCTTCCTGGTCTTTCCAGATAATGTCTTTGTTATTTGATGGAATTGTTTCTGGCATCAGGTAGGCACTTGTGTGGTTGGAAAATCACCAAGGGTGCTTGTGAGAGTGGAGCTTCCACTATCCATTGCCATACTATGGTGACTTCCATGTCACTGTGATGCTGGAAGATAAATGCTACTGGTATTCAAACACCAACTGGGTCACTCATGGTGGACATGTTTCAGTGGAGCTTCTGGGCTAAGACAAACTAGAAGAAAAGCCTGGTGGTCACTTTCAAGAGTTAGTCAATGAAAATCTTGTGGGTCACAATCGAATCTCCTCCTGGATAGTAAGCACAGTGCTGGAAGGCAATGGCCCTGCGTTAGAAGGCACCGCATAATCATCAAAACAGTAGACTTAGGGCTCAAGTAGAAAGAAAATGTTTGAGAATGATGGTAGCAACAAATGTACAAATGTGCTGGACACAATGGATGGATGGATGGATGGATTGTGATAAGAATTGTACAAGCCCCCAATAAAATGATTTAAAAAAAATTATAGACTTAAGCATGCTGACAATCATGAACATGGTACAGGACTGAACATCATTCTATTCTCTTGTGTGTAGGGTAATCATGATTTGGAATCCCACTCGAGGCAACATATTTCCTTTTCCAGTATATGCATACATGCATTTAGTTCACAAAGAAACATACTGCCAGCGTTGCCTTTACTGATGGTGGGAAAACCTCTAACAGACAACTGTAGGCATGCCTCAAAGGAAAGGTGCTCCCAGATGCAGATAAACACCATCTGCAGGCCAGGAGCTCCTTCCCCTTCAAGGATCTGAGAGAGCACAGGGCGAGATCACAGCGGATAGAAAGGAGCTTGACTATGCGGGGCCCAGGAAGGTCAGGGTCAGCCACTGGATGGAGGAGGCAGGTGACCTGGAAGCAGTGGATGCTTCTCATTCACTGGAACCTGATCGTGTCAGAGGGTCCCATCATAAGTGCTGAGGTTACTGGAAAACAGGGACACACAGTTTCCGCCATAGAAATTGCTTGGGGTAACTAATGACACTATCTTCTAATGGCTTCAGGCTGATATTGGCACAAAGGGACACATGTTTCTTCCCCCAACCCCCATATTCTGCCAACCCCTTACCCCAATCTTGTCCTCACTTTCAACAGTTGGAAAAAGAACCCTGATGTCTGAGATCCTCAGGCCATGTGACTGGTTTCTTTTTCATATCTCCAAACCAAAGATTTAATTTTTTTCAATAGAGTCTTTCTTCGTCCACTACAGCTCTAAATCAATTTCAGTTGTCGGTTACTCCCAGCAGGCATATTTCACCAATTTTCTATGACGAGCCAAAGAAAGACTGAAATTAACCAATTTCATCTGATCACTCTCGTCGTGCTAATGGATTTCCCACTCCCAATAATTTCTTAGTTTCTCGGTGTAATTCTGGAGACCTTCACAAAGTAAAATGTAATTTTTTAAGTGATAACAAAAAATATATATATGGAAGGCAATAGCCATCCAGGAGATTCAGAGGAAATGAAATGAAATCACTAAAATGATTTGAAAATGAGAAGGGTACAAAATTCTTGTCTCTGTCTCTTTGGAGTAATCATTTGAGATAAAGTCTCTATCTCCCTAAAGAGAATATGGATAAGAATGAAATCATTTCTTATTATGCCATTCAGCTTTGGGAGAATGTGATGAAAAACATTATATGTTAGTAGTCTGCGGTGATTTCAAGATTATTTCGTTTTGAAGTATTTTAAACCTTTAAGTCTTGGGCAAAGGGATGTGTTTTAGAAAATGGGGTGGCTGCCTGAAGTGACAGAAAAGGATACTACTCTAAGTGCTGGTGCCAGTTCTACCTTCTCCCTGTGACCAGCTGAGTGGCTTGGGTCATCTCCCTTCGCCCTCTTCACCTCCAGTTAAGTTATGGCTCAGTGCCATGAAGTGAGCTTCAACTCCCAGTCACCCAATGTACAACTCTGGACTGTCCTTACAACCATTGCTAGGGTGGAGCCCATTGTTGCAACCACTGTGACAACCCAGTTCATTGGGGATGTCCCTTTTTCCACGGACCCTCTATTTTACCAACCATGCTATCTTTTTCCAACAGGTAGCCCCTTCTAACCAGGTGCCCCGGTGGAGTAGTAGTTACATATGGGGCTGCCAATATCCACATAGCACTGGTCGCACAGTGGTTATGCACTGGGCTGCTAACCACAAGGTCAGCAGTTCGAAATGACCAGCCGCTCTGTGGAAGGAAGACAGAGCCTTCTAGTCCCATAACGAGCTACAGTCTTGGAAACTCACAGCAGTTCTACTCTGTCCTATAACCTCGTTAGGAGTCGGCATTGACTTGATGGCAGAGTTTGATTTTGAGTGCCGAAGTCAAATATCCGAAGTCAACAAGAGAAGTCTCTCTCTCTTTGCATCTAGGGAGCAGTCTGACTGAGATTCCCCCAGGTCCCAGCTATCCGTGCTGCTGGCAGTACGTGGTACATTCGATAGTCTTTGCCAACCCTTCCATTCGAATGTGCTGATTCTTCACTGGTCTCCCTGCTTCAGGACCCAGCTTTCACATGCATAGGAGGCTGTTGAAAAAACCATGGCTTAGGTCAGGAGCACTTTAGTCATCGGAGTGATCTCTTCGTTTGGTAACACTTTGATGAGAGCGTGGGTCCAAAGAGAGTGGCGGAAACACTCAGAAATGGAGAGTAGCAATGGCCGCAGAGGCATGTGAACGTTGGACACTGAATAAGGAAAACTGAAGAAGAATTGAAGCATTTGAATTATGGGGCTGGGAAGAATCTTGAAAGTATCATGTACTGCCAGAAGAGCAAACAACCCTATCTTGGAAGAAGTACAGCCAGAAGCAAGAATGCTGAGACTCCGTCTCACACACGTTGGACATATTATCAAGAAGAGACCAATGCTTGGAGGACATCACACTTGGTAAAGAGAGAGGCGCAGCGAAAATGAGGAAGGCGCTCCATGAGATGGATCGGCCCACTGACCGCAACAAGGGACTCGGACATAACCATTGTGAGGCTGGTGCAAGACCAGACATTCTTTTGTTCTGTTGCCCATCGGGTTGCTATGAGTCAGAACCGACTCCATGCCATCTAACAAGCACGACAGTATACAATTCTATATATAGAATTGTCCACTTAAAGATAGTGTGGTTCAGAGTAGATTTTGTAGGGATTTCAGTGGCCAATTTTTCAGAAGCAGATCACACGGCCTTTCTTTCAAGGCACCTCTGAGCAAGGAGGGGGGTGGGAGAGGACTCGCTCCCCCAACCCTTTGTCTCCCACCCAAGCGTATGAACCAGTTGCATCACCCAAGAGCACTAGATATTTTACCACAATCTATGTTGCTCGACATCTGCCACCCCAAATCCCAGCCCGTGTTGAATGTAGACTATTCACATTCACTCCCACAGCTCAGGGTGTCTGGGCAGAAGGAGAAAGCAGTCAACTGCAGAGCAGAGAGAAAGGAGGCACCATGCTCGATAAAGCCCTTGAACCCCAGGGGCCTAAGGCCCTTCCAGCCCTGGAGCATTGTACTGTCCAGCACATGGGGCCCAGATCCTCTGACTGCATTGTCTCTTTAGCACAAAGCCTCTCAGAGGCCAGTTGTTGATGAAACTAACTCTGATTTATATATCATGACAGTCGCTTCTTAAAAACAAACCACTTAACATATCAGGGGACTGGGTGAAATGTGAGTTCGTGTCCAATTTTCTGTTCCCTTCTGCAATTTCCCTGGCCCTTTCCTCCCCCTTTTTCTTGTTTAATGGAGTGGTCTGGACCAAGAACAAGAGAAGCTGATGGCAGGACAGAGACCATGCTGGACACAGCTGTGTCAAGGGAGAAAGGAAGTATCAGTTCGATTCAGTCCCAATTGCCCATCCCACCCCAAATGGAAGTTTTGGTGTTCACCAAATGTAATGCCTTATTATGGCTAATTTAATTCATCGTAATAAAAATAATGCAGCGGAGTTGAGGACCACAAGCATGTGGCTGTCCAACTTGGCATGTTTTCAACCTGTTTGACCATTGAAGGCAGTAATTTGGAAAAATGCTTACTTGGAAGCTCAGACTTCTCATAAAAATGAAATAAGCATTATTTCCATGCTAATACCACATTTCAGACATTTCACATTCCACCTTCCCTCTTCCTTTCTCATTGTATACATGGGAGGGTCTGGCTAAGATAAATATGTTTTCTAAGTGGTCCAGGAGTAGTCAGGTGGATTCTGACTCAACCGATCCCAAGTGCTTTGGAGGGGACTGGGCTCCATGGGAATTTCAAGTCCGTGCCCCTCTGGAAGCAAGGGCTGTCTTCCAAAGGGTCCCTGAGTGCGTGCGAACTGCCAACGTTTGGGTTAATAGAGCGCTGAGCCGATTGCACCTCCCTGAGCTCCTCTACCTAAACAAATGAACTCACTGCCATCCAGTCGATTCTGACTCAAACTACCCGGTAGGATAGGGTATCACTGTCCCTGGGAGTTTCCCAGGCTGTCACATTTACGGGAGTAGAAAGCCCCATCTTTCTCCCAAGGAGTGGCTGGTGCTTTCAAACTATGACCTTGCAGCTAGCAGCCCAATGTGTGACTACGACGCCACCAGAGCTCCCTAAAAACTCCTCTAGAAGTGTTTAAAAGAAAGGGTTAAAAGCCAAAGCATAAAAAAGCACAAAAACCAGACATCCCCTTTACCTTAACTGGCTTCCAGCAACAACCTAGAGTGGCCTGTAAAAGGGAACCATGAAGCTTTGTACCTGGGATAGGCAAATGTCAGTTTGCTGGTTTTTCCAGATTTCAAGAAAATGCTATCGTTTGGGTTCCAGAAAAACAGTTTAACTGTTTTTCATAGGCAGGTGCGGTGTGTATCAACTTGTTTGGGTGTTCAGTCATTGACCTTTATCAGATGGGCTGAAGAGCAGGGGGTTTGGCAGGTCACACTGTCAAAGATAAATCCCTGCCTGGTATTTTTCTGCCTCAAGAGAAATGATCTCTTCTTGTTATCTAAAGGGTTGTCTTTATCAAAACCTGATACATTTTAAACTTTATTTCTTCCGTGACTTTCCCCCTCCAATAAGCTACTGGGTGTAGGAGCAGATAATTTAGAAAAGACAGCAAGATCTGTTTCTCAAATGTTCTGTCACCTAAATTACTTAAAAATATGGTAATGGTGCCCAGGTGGAGTTGCTTGTCCAAAAGGCTGACCTTCTCCCAGTAATCCATGGAAGTAATGTTAACTCCCATCTGCCGGGAATGTGAGTTTCTAGCACATACTCCAATCGAAGCAGGGTTTTTGCCATCAAGCTGTATTTTCTTATTTCTAAATCCCGCTTGTATCATTATAGTCTCTCTTTTTATTTTTATACTACAAATCATCCGTCCCGCTGTCATGTAACTGGCGTGGTATCAAAGAATGTAATCCAAAGAGCAGTGGACACTGTCTAAACAAATCCAGGCTTTTTCATAGAAAGAGCATCTTTTTCAAAGGACAGGGTCTGAGATAGAGGGAGCCCAAAATGACAGCCACAAAAAGAAGCCAATGCCAAACAGCAAGCCTTTGTTCCAAAAGAGACCTTCTCGATGTTCCAGTTTGAGCCAAATCATGCCAACTTGATGTTGCCTACTCTTGCACCATCTTATTTCCTCACAATCTGAAACAATCAGGCTTTTGTTTCAGGTTACAGCCTTAAAACGCATATAATCAAAATCTTTGTCACCCAAGTCCTTGTTTTGTTCCCTAAGTGCTCCATGTGTTAGGTCTTCTTCTTCTTCTTCTTCTTCTTCTTCTTCTTCTTCTTCTTCTTCTTCTTCTTCTTCTTCACTTCAGTTAGATTGCCATCTCCTGGGGGCCACTCTGAACATCTTGCATAGGTCTAGGACACACAAGAGCTCTAACTGGAAATCAATGGAATTAAACAAAGCAGAAGAATAAACCCAATTTTCATGTAAGTGCTTGCTTAACAATCCAAAGAAAGGGCTTTAATGGTCCAATTAATATGGACAGTTCATGTGAAGAAATGTCTATTTAAAAGTGCCAGTCTTTCAGAAGAAACTAAGTTGGGGTGTTCCAGAACTAAGTAGCAACCGGGTCGGTGAGAAAGAGGACGACCCTCGAGGAGAATGGTTGACACAGTGGCTGAAAACAAGGGGCTCAAACATAGGAATGATTGTGATGATGGCACACGACTGAATAGTGTTTTGTTCAGTTGTATATAGGGTCACTATGGGTCAGAACTGACTTGATAATAGTGAGTCACAATAACACATCTGAGAAAAGTTGAAGGTTATCAAAAATGAAAGCTAATGCCTGAAGATAAAAATCCTAAGCATAGGAGCTGAAATGGACTAGTACTGGCTGTTTTAAATCAAACAACTATATGGTATGCATGAAAGGTCAACAACGAGAAAGAAGAAGATCCTGGATGAGCTGGACTGACAGAGTGGCTACAACAATGGGCTCAGCCATAGCAGTAATTGCAAGGATGGCTCAAGACTGAGCAGTGTTGTGCTCTGCTGGACATAGGGTCACTGTGCCAACTCAATGGCCCTAACAACAACATGGTGGGAGGGGCAAATGGAAGAGAAAAGGTGTTGCATTCATTGTCAAAAAGAACATTTCAAGGTCTATCCTGAAATGCAATGCTGTCAGTGATTGGATAATACCCATCTGTGTATAAGGAAGACAAATTACTATGAGAATTATTCAAATTTATGCAGCAACCACTAATGCCAAAGATGATGAGACTGAAGACTTTTTATCAGCTTCTGTAGTCTGAAATTGATCAAACATGCAATCAGGAAGCTTTGATAATTACAGGTGATTGGAATGTAAAAGTTAGAAGCAACAAAAGATTAATTCGAATATAGGGCATTAATGACACCAAAGATCACATTCCAGGATTTTACAAGACTGACTTATTGATTGAAAATATAATTTTCAACAACATAAGTGGCGACTATATATGTGGACCTCCCACGATGGAATGAATACATGAGTCAAATGGTCTGCATCTGTGTAAAGAGGCAATAAACTCACACTACCACTGAGTCAGTGCTACTCATAGCGACCTTTTGTGAGTTTCTGAGACTGTGACTATTGACAGAAGTAGAAAGCCCAGTCTTTCTCCTAAGGAGCAGCTGATGGTTTTGAACTGCCAACCATGCAGATTACAGCCCAACTCATAACCACTACACCACCAGGGCTCATAAAGAGACAATAGAGAAACTCAATATCATCATCCAAAATAGGGTCAGGAATTGACTGTGGAACAGAACATCAATTGCTTCTAAGCAAGTTCTAGTTGAAGCTGAAGAATATTCAAACAAGTCTTCAAAACCCAAAATGTGACCTTTAGTATATTCTACATGAATTTAGAGAACATCTCAAGAATAAACTTCATACATCGACTGCTAATTATGTAAGGCCAGATGAGTTATGAGATGGCATCAAGAACATCATATTTGAAAGAAGCATAATATCAGTAGAAAGTAAAACAGGAGAGCTGAGAGCAGAACAAAACGAAATATCAGAGAGACTCTAAAACTTGCTCTTAACTTAGAGTAGCTAAAGTAAATCCAAGAAAGGATGAAGTAAAAGAACTGAAAAAAAGATTCAGAGGATTTCGAGGAAAATGGTGACCCGATAGGATGCACCGGTCCAGAGCTCCTGCTGCCAGACCAGAAAATTGGGAGGTAAGGCAAAGGGAACGGGGAGGTGAAGTCCAGAAATTAGAACTAGGGTACTAGGGTCTCTCCTGAATTTCTTTTCTGTGTGTGATTTCCACTCACAAAGCAAACTGAGAACGCTTTAAAGCGCTCTAGTTTCTGTGAGCCCACGTGCGCCAGCTGCAGCTTTGCAGGAGCCATGGTTTCTCCCACCTGACGCCTTAAAGGGACAGTACCCCCAGACACGGGAGAACCCCACGCCGGAGCTCTCCGCGCTGTTGGCTGCCCTGAGCTCACTGCCTGGGGAGTGGTGGTGGCGGGTAGCCATAAGTTAGAATAGAAGGAAAAGCAGATTATTACCTGAAGTAGATCTCGGTGTGGGAGAAAATAAGCGGAATCCAGGGAGCGGAATCAATTCCAATTGGCTGAGAAGCAAACAACCTCCCTGATAAGCTGGATCTCCCCCTCTGGGGACCAGCCTAACAGCTGCCAATTCAGAGCACATCACAAATATTAAAAAATAAAAATGAAAAAGAAGGTGAAATATAGATTATTGGTTAATAACCCAAACGGCAGTCTGATCTCTCAGCAGCAAAGAGCATGTGGGCGGGGGTCCTTAACATAAATCAGCATATGAATTAACGTAGCTAAGGATTTCCAGAACCCAGCTGCAGGGCCTGGAGGCTTTTTGCATAACAAAGACCAGCCTTACCAAGCTTCAGTTTTAAACAGCACTGAGCTGCAGACTAGAGATTGTGTGTAACAAGTTAATTTGATTTTAGTCTAGCTGACCAGGGGGATTGAAAATAAATTAAAAAAAATAAAAGCCTCTGATCTAGAAGTAGGACACCAGCAGCCTAGATAGGACAACAAGCCCAGCTTCCCTTTCAGTGACTACACATAGCTGGGGAGACCCTGCCAGCCCTGGGGCCCTAAATCGGGCTGTGGGAACACCCCACCCCCTGCCCCTGCTGCAGTGCTACGTATAGTGCCAGGCGGGCATACCAGTGAAAGCCAGAGCTCAACGGGCACCTGGTCACAGGTGCGATCTAGCCTTTGCAAATAATCCCACACAGCATCTGTGGAACCCTACATGAAGCGGGTACAACACCCCACTACCTGGAGGAAGAGTTGGAACTCCTCCAGCCTCACGGACAGGTTTTCAAGCCTCAGTTATTACCCTACCTACTACTCTATTTCTTCCCCTCTGCATTCACTAGCATTTATCTCCTTGCCACCACAGTCAGTCTCAACGACCTCAGCCAGTCTCAACGAGCTGGGGTTCTTTTTGCTCTCTTTCTTCTTTTTCCCTCTTTTTACTCTTCTCTCCCACTCTCTCCTATCATAAAACACTACTGACTTCCAGATCACTACCCTCCATTTAGGGCAAATCAACCCAAATAGCAGGAGGAAATCCAGCCCACCATCTGTGGGAGTGCTGAAAACCACACAAGGCAGCTGAGACAAGCACCTACACCGCACTGTGCTGCTGAGGAAACCTCTGTCAGACCTCTAGGCGAGCTCATCAACTAGGGCAATACTGCCCAGCACCACTGGGTCCCTGCACCAAAAGAGCCCACAAACCTGCCATTGTGAGGCAGGGTCTAAACCCTTTTGGCCCCACATACAAGTAATCAGGGATCAGCTATCTCTTTATACTTTATTTTCCCCTTCTCACTGTCCTCCCTCTGTGCCATCACAGACAATCTTAGAGAACACAGTTAGGTTTTGTTGTTGTTGTTTCTTTTGCCCTTTCACTTTCCTTTTCCTTTTTCTCTTTCTCTCCTCTTTCTACCTTGTTCTCTTCACTTCTCTCACTGCTTGTATGATACTTTCTTCTTCCTCTCATTCCCTTTACATACCACTGCTGGTCCCAGACCCCTACTCTGACTAGGACAACCCTGTCCTCCAAGGGGGCAGCCTGACTCCTAAGACAGGGCCCCACACAGGACTAGTCAGTGCTACACACAGCACAGCACGGGGGTCAGCTATTTCTCTATCAATTTTGTCAGTTCTGTCTCCCTCTCCTTCCTTTTTTCTTCTTTTTTACTTTATTTGTGTTCTTCTTTCACTTTTTCTCCATCCCTCCTCTTATTAAAACACCTCTCTCTATCCTACCACAACCTCAGCAGATTAAGTTACCCTTTCTTATTGTTGCTGTTTTCTTCCTTCCTTTCTTTTCTTTTTATTCCTTTTTTTTACTGTTTTCACTTTTGTTTACTCTGTGCAATCTAGTTGAGTGTGGGTGAGGGGGTGTCAGTTTGGCATATATTGTTGCTTCAGTCTGTGTCTTCCTCCTTCTCCCTTTCTCCTCTCCTTTCACTTTCTTTCCTGTCACAAGCCACTAGCTGCCAGCAGGCCACTCCCCTCTGCCTAGGGCAACTCTGAAGGCCCAAGTGGGGGAGCTCCCACCTGCATTTATAGGCCTGGAAAGCAGCGGGGGGATTCAAGCTGGTCCTCTTCAACACACCAAGCAGCAGGGGGTTCTCCCCTACAAAAAGTGAGGGCATCCCCAGCCTAAAACCCGAGGCCCTACAAGTGACTGGGGGAAATGCCTGGCCACCACTAGTGGGGCTCCATGCTAATGTGGGAACACCCACTCAATCTCCAAGGTGATCTCCCTGTCTACAGTAATCCCCCTACCAGCTAGAGAGCTCTATACCAAGGTGGGTATACCCACACGCCCTCCTGAGCACACCAGTCGCAAAGAAAAATACCACAGGCCAGCCGAGGTGCTCCAAGAACCGTGAAGGCTACTTAGAGATCAGCCAGGGAAGCAAGGCCCTCATGGGCCCACAACAACCCGACCAGTGTCACAAGAGAGGAATATCCAACACACATTCCAAGTAATGGAATAATGGACAGACAGGACAAGAGTGAAACCACAGGAAGATATAATGACAGCCAGACCATTCAGTACAGCTACTGGCAGGTAGTTCATAGAAGATCTCATACAAATCCCCAAGAGAGAGCCCAGGGCTCTTTGACTCAGGAATATGGCACCAGGCTCCTCTAAAACAACACGGAAACAGCAACCAGTTCTAACAGCTTCAACGAGAAACAGAAGGCAATACGGGAAGAAGTCATGAACCTAAAGATGGGCATAGAAGAAGCAGATATTGACCTGCCACAAAAAGAAATTTTCAAAATGCTGCTTGAAGCCATAAAGGATATGAGGGAAGCAATGCAGAAAAAAGATGAGATGGTAGAGGAGATAAAGCCAATGCACCAAAGGGAATTACAAGAGTTAATGGATGAAATAACAAAATCCAGTGACAAATTGACAGATCTTGCCAATAGACTTGAGGAGGCAGAGAAGAGCACCAGTGACCTAGAGGATAACCAAGCAGACCTCAGCAAACGGTAAAAGCAGTCAAATAAGACAATCAAATTAGCTGAAGAAAATTTGAGAGCCATGTCTGATGTTATGAAAAGAA
>NW_022107431.1:16801394-16803627 GCF_000313985.2 Echinops telfairi
ATTCCAAAAATTGAAGGAAAACAACTCAAACCCAAGAATACTTTACTCAGCCAAATTATCTATTAAGATAGATGGCGAAGTAAGAGTCTTCCCAGACAAGGACAACCTCAAAGAATACACAAAAATAAACCCAGCCCTACAAAAGATCCTTGACGATCCAATATGGGCAGAAGATTAACACTAACTGAGGGCAAATAAGAGACCATCACATAGAACAACTCCACCCAAAGGACAACAAAGAGGAAACACCCCCCAGGATAGCATCAACTCAATAGTGGGAAAAGGCAAACATAGACCACACACACAACACAAGTGGATAAGATAGGTACAAAGAAAAATACCCAACACAAAGGTACAAGATGACATCACAGAGTCCACAGGTAGATATGATAACACTGAATATCAATGGTCTGAGCTCAGGTATTAAAAGGCAGAGGCTAACAGATGGTCTGAGGAAACATAACCCATCGATCTGCTGCCTCCAGGAGACTCATCTCAAGCTTGCAGACAAAAACAAATTGAGAATTAAGGGATGGAGAAAAATATACCAAGAAAATGGTAATTAAAAAAAAGCAGGAGTAGCAATCTTAATATAACACCAAATTGACCTAAAGATACAGACCATAACAAGAGACAAGGAGGGGCACTATATAATGCTCAAGGGAACAATAGACCAAGAACCAGTAAGCATAATAAAAATATATGCACCTAATGAGAGACCAGCGAAATTCATGAATCAAACACTCAAATAGATGAAAAAAGAGATCATAGGCTCAACAATTATAGTTGGTGAATTTAATACACCACTCTCTGAAAAAGATAGAGCGTTGGGAAAGAAACTCAGCAAACAGGCTAGAATCTAAATAGCACACTTGGACGACTTGATTTGATAGATATCTTCAGTGTTCCACCCACATGTAAAATAATTCACATTCTTTTCAAGTCCACATGGCACATATTTGAAAATAGGCTACATGCTGGGACACAAATAAAACTTGAGTAAATTCAAGCACATAGAGGTTATACAGACATCTCTCTCTGATCACTGTGCCATAAGGCTGGAAATTAACAGTAGGACGGTGAAGAAAAGTAGGGCAAACAATTGGAGGATGAACAATTTCCTATTGCAAAAGGAGTGGGTATTGACCCAGATCAGAGATGAAATCAGAAAGTTTCTAGAAACCAATGAGAATGAAAATACGACGTACCAAATCCTGTGGGATACAGCAAAGGCATTTATCACAGGAAGGCGGATAGCAATAAATGCACACATTAAAAAAGAAGAGACACTCGTGGATGACATGCTGACACAAAACTTACACCAATTAGAGCAGAATCAACAGAACAACCCTACTAATAGCAAGAGGATATATATAATAAAAAAAAGATACAGGAAAGGGAAAACAAGAAAACTATGGGGGAAAATTAATGCTGCTAAAAGTTGGTTCTTTGAAAGAATTAACAGAATTGATAGACCTCTGGCAAACCTAACCAAGATAGGAAAGAATAAACGATATTTGCAAGGATGAGGGATGAAACAGGGGACATTACAACGGACCCTAATAAAATTAAAAGGATAATTACACAGTACTATGAACGTCTATACGCTAATGAATTCAACAATTTGGAAGACATGGACAAATATATGTAATTACAATCCCTCCCTAGACTATCCCAGATGGATGTCAAGTACCTCAACAGACACATAGCAATGGAAGAAATAGACAAGGTAATCAAGGGATTACCAACAAAAAATCCCCTGGGCCAGATGGAGTCACAGGAGAATTCTACCAAGCATTCAGGGAAGAACTGACACCAATCCTGTACAAACTCTTCCAGAACATAGAAAAAGACTGAAAACTCCCAAACTCTTTCTATGAAACTAGTATAACTCTGATACCTAAAGCAGGCAAAGATGCCACAAGAATTGAGAACTATAGACCAATATCCCTAATGAACATTGATGCAAAATTCCTTAACAAAATACTGGCCAATAGAATACAAAAACATATTAAAAAAATGTTTTTAATTCACCATGACCAAGTGGGATTCATACCAGGGATGCAGGGATGGTTTAACATACGAAAGACCATCAGCATTATTTGCCACATTGGTAGAAAAATAGATAAGAATCTCATTATTATATCGATAGATTCGGGAAAAGCATTCAACAATATCCACATGCATTCCCATTTAAGTCGCTCAAGAAGATAGGAATAGAAGGAAAATTCCT
>NW_022107431.1:16815264-16816818 GCF_000313985.2 Echinops telfairi
ACCCACTGGCCTGTGATCTACATTTGGTATCATCGCATGTGTTTCGTGAGTCTGAAGAGGATTTTATAGATTGATATCGAGAATATGAGCTAATATCGGACTTATGGACTTGATCTGGACTGGGCTGAGATGTTTTCTCAATGTGTCAATTACTCTTATATATAAATCTCTTTCTTACACACATATATGTATTTATGAATTTGTTTCTCTAGTCTACCTGGACTAACACACTTACTGATGAAGATAAAAAAAACTGCAGCCTTCAATACAGATTACCTCAACATAATGAAAAGGGAAATCATCAAACCCAAACCAATACATCATAAGAAGAGGAAGATGAATGTTTTCAAGGATTTCATTTTACTTGGATCCACAATCAATCGAGAGAAAAAATTATGTATTGTCATGAACAGGTCTGCTATGGAAGACCTAATTAGAGTATAAAAAATCAAAGATGTTACCTTGCGGACTAAGATAGGGCTGACTCATGCCATAATGTTTTCAATTACCTCAAAATGGAGACCCAAAGACCATCTGTAAGATTAATTGGACACACCTCACAGAAGGGCCACATGGAAGGGAAGATATATCCAGGGTGCAGTATAGCAATGTTGAAACACATAACTATCCTCTAGTTCTTTAATATTTCTTTCCCCTATTATTATGGTCTTAGTTTTACTTCATTAATCCTGTTAGATCTGCATATGTTCATTTGTACAATTAAGATCGTTCGATGCATGAAATCCAAGATGGATAAACCCTTCAGAAATAGCAACGGCTTAACAATTCCCTGAAGGTACAGAAAGAGGGGGGAAGGGAAAAAGGGGGAATTGATAGCAATGATGACTATATAATCCCACTCAAGGGGAACGAATAACAGAATGGCAGTGGACAGATACATAGGATGGTGTAATACATGGGGGGGGGTGGTGAATAGCAATAATAATAATACTTAATATAATAACAAGTGTTCTTGTGGGGGTAAGGTTGGGAGATCAGGGATAAATGGGAGCTGATATCAAAGAGTGCAAGAAGAAAGAATGTGTTTTGAAAATGATGGAGGCAACAATTGTACGATCATGCTTGATCTAATTAAACTAAGGACTGTTATATCTGTAAGAGCTCTCAATTAAAATGGTGGGGGTGGGGAATTTAAAAGAAATAAAAACAGGAAGTAAAAGAAGAAGAAATTTCTGTGAAAAAAAATTTTGTTCTAATTTTCTTATGCTAAACAACTAATAAGACAGAAGGATAATTGATGCCTTTACATAATGGTGTGGGCAAAGAACCCTAAATATGCCATACACGAGCAGAAGAACAAACAAGTCCATGATTGAAAAATGTACAGACAGAACGCTCCTTAGAAGCGAAGATGTTGAGACTCCATCTCCTATACTTTGGACCTGTGATCACAAGGTACCAATCTCTGGAAAGAGATATCGTCTTTGGTTAAGTAGAGGGTCTTCAGAAAAGAGGAAGGCCTTCAATGGTCTCACTGTTAAATCAATGTATCTATCTCATTGAAGAATAACAATTATGAAGATAGCTCAAAGC
>NW_022107431.1:16818015-16819149 GCF_000313985.2 Echinops telfairi
CATATGTCCCAGTGGTAGGTGCCTTTGTGCTGGCCCTGGCTTATCATAGCGATCCTGTGTACAACAGCATGGAACAATGTATGGCCCTGTACCATCCTCACAATTGTTCTTATGTTTGAGCCCATCGATGCAGCCACTCTGTTGATCCATCTAGTTGTCTTGCTCTTTTTCACTGCCCCAGGACTTCACCACACATGATGTCTTTCTCCAGGGACTGGTCCTTCCCGACATGTCCAAAGTATGTGCCACCCTTGCCTGTAAGGAGCACTCTGGCCTCACTTCTTCCAAGACAGATTTGTTTGTTCTTTGGGCAGTCAATTGTACTTTCAGTACTCTTCTCCAGCCCCATAACTCAATGCATCTATTCTTATTCAGTCTTCCTTTTTCAGCGTCCAACTTCCCATGCACATGAGGCAAGTGAAAATACCATGCCTTGGATCAGGTGCACCTTGATCCTCAAAGTAACATCCTTGTTTTTCAATACTCTAAAGAGATCTTGCTTTACTCAACTCAATGCCTATTTGATCTCTTGACTGCTGTTTCCATGAACATTGATTGTCCCAGAAACTGTATGAAGTACTTTACTTCTGTTACTATCTGGCCTTCAAAATTTTCCTGAATGGTGAGCATCATATTAATTTCACCAATGAAGAAACCAAAGTTCAAAGTGGTCAGAAAATCACATATGGAGCACATATGGCCAGATCATCTCTTACCCAGGAACCAGCCCAAACACTTCGGTTACTAACTGAGAATAATGAGACTCAGAACTTTAAGAGACTTACCCATCATTCCAGTGAGTTTGGGTCTGAACCATTTCTAGAACCAGGCCTCCTGAGTCACAATTTAGGTATGCTTTCCATTAAGTGGAATAAACAATGACTTAATTTATTAGCTGCACTAAAGTTTAACAAGAAGTTGCAAGGGAATCATGGGAGCTCTCCACATTTATTTCTTATAAACAAAATCCTTCGTTTTTTCCAAATACATGTGAAAAACTTTCAAAGCTATTTTTTTTGCAACTACTTTTAAACAGAAATTGAGATGTGATGTGTGTTGGGCCAGGTAGACTAGAGAAAAAAAATCTGGAGACACTCATATATGTGTGAAAAAGAGCTTTATATCAAAGTAGTT
>NW_022107431.1:16820804-16822169 GCF_000313985.2 Echinops telfairi
GGCTGAGGCAAGGAGACCATGAAGCAGAGCAGAGGAGCAGTGCTGAGACTGTGAGACTTCCTGCCTACTGAGGCAGAAGCCAAGGGACCATGTGGCTAAGAGGCTGAGAACCAGAGAAAGAGACTTGACTGCTGGCTGAGGAGAGATGCCACTGTGGACAACTGTATCCTGACTGTTTTCAGATCCTGACTTGTGGTAACCTGTTACCTTCCCAAATGAGCTCCTATGATGGTGCGTGTTGTCTGTGAGTTCCATCAGGTCATTGCAATGAATGCCTGACAACCCAGCAGAAAAATAGAGTGCTGTGGGAGGAACAGTTGGTGACAAAATAGGGTAAAGAAAGATGGAAGGTGAAGGCATGGCTGACTTCTGCCTCATGGCATTCAGCTTTGCGCTGGGGTAAAGGGGCGTCTCCTGCGCGCTTGTGTAGCCCAAAGAGGTCAGATGGAGCCCCTGTACCTTCTTCTTGGTACTTAACCTCGACTTCCTCTCCTTAAAAGCAGTGAGACCAGTTGGACTTACTTCAAGCGTTTATATAAAGATTAAATAACATAATTAGTACTCAATAAATATTGCTTGGCCTTTCTCTCTCAGAATTGGAAGTACAGCTGGACTTTTGCCCATAAACTAGATGCTGACAGCTAAAGTGATGGAGGAGGAAGAATGAGAGATATCGAGTTCTGTGGTCATTGACAAGAGGAGCTAATAATAACCCTGTGGCCAGCAGTAAGGCCACGATGATTATTAAAATATTGGAATACCTCCACAATGGAAGTTAAAAGGCCACTAAATTTTCTCTGAGTGCAGGGAACAAAGATACGGTTGAAGGGGATGTAGGATGGATGGGGTGAGAAACACAGTTTGGTTTTCTCCAGCATGGTTCTTACTCTAGGACACTGAAGACCAAAGAAGACTTGGTGCGTTTGAATTGTGGTCCTGGGGAAGAATGCTGAACTAGTATGCGCTGTCAAAAGTACAAACAAATCTCTCTTGGAGCAAGTACAGCCACAGTGCTCCTGGGAAGCAAGGTGGTGAGGACGTCTCACGTACTTTGGACAGGTTGTCGGGAGAGACCAGTTCCTAGAGAAGGACATCACGCTTCTTGGTAAAGTAGAGGGGCAGCAGAAAAGAGGAAGGCCCTCCAGGAGGTGGATGGACACAATGGCCCCATTCATGGCCTCAAACATAAGGACAATGATGAGGAGGGCTCAGGACCAGGCGGGGCTTCGTTCCGCCATGCACATGGTTGCTATGAGTCCAAACTGACTCCACAACTAACAACTCAACAAAAGCAAGATACCCAAACTGCCACATGATGTAATCACAGAATTCTTGGGAGAGGAGTTAGTGAGATGGAAACACTAC
>NW_022107431.1:16822586-16830941 GCF_000313985.2 Echinops telfairi
TCTTGGAAATGTTGATGACAAACTATATACAAAGGTGCTTAATAATATTGGGTGATGGATTGTTATGATTTGTAAGAACCCCCCCCCCACAAAGAAATAATTAATTTAAAATTTTATTTTTAATCCTGCCTTCTACTGTGGGCTAGACTGGAGCAGGTACATAGGTACAGATAAGAGCTCAGAACACCCAGAATCCAGGTCAGATAAACCCCTCAGGAACAGAAATGCGAGTAGTGATTCCAGGACAGGGAGAAGGTGGGGTGAGGAGGGGAGAAGAAACCTAGGGGGCAGGAGACAGTGGTCTGTGCTAAGATATGAAAATAATAATCATTTATCATTTATCAAGGTCGTGAAGGGGGAGGGGGGAGGGGTGTAAAAAGAGGAGCTGATATCAAAGGGCTCAAATATAATGATGGCAATATATATACAAATATGCTTGATACAATTGATCTATGATACAATTATTATAAGAGCTGTAAGAGGCCCCAATAAAGTTATCTTAAAAGCTCAATAAATAAATAAGGTTTTTTTTAAGTTAAGATCTCAGAGACCCACAAGGCCGTTCTGTCTTACAGGGTCACCATGAGTTGGAGTTGACGGGACGCCAGTGAGTTTGGTTGGGGGTGGGTTCTTCCTCCTAACCAGGTAACCATCAATCGAAAGAAAGCCCTGGTGATCTACTCTCAGAAAGCGACTATCTGGAAAACATTACAGAATGGTTCCACTCTGCACACAGGGACCGTGGGGTCACTGGACCACTGCAGCAAGCCCTAAGTCCCCGAGGAGTTGCGTGAGAATTTTACCCTTACTCTTACAATTGATCTGTCGATTTCACTTTTGCCCAACGGATATTCGTCCTGATGTCTTTGAAAGGACTGAGCTCAAGAAATACCAAACTGATAACTACACTGAGGGAGCTGTTTTAAGGTGGGTGCATTGCATCAAGGTAAGTGCTAGCGGCTCCCTTGCGCTTGTTGCCATCTTTAACAAAGATCCGTTTTTCACACAAGCACATCTCAAGAAATAAGGGGCATTGTAAAGAAGTACTATACCTAATAGTTCCTTTTGCTTCTACAGCTTCGGACTCCTACATTTGGTTTTGATGATTAGCCATGCCTGTGATTGATTTGGGGGATGGGCATAGCCAGCCAATGTATTTATCACATACATTCTTTTTTTATTCGATTACTTTTTTTGACTTAGTACGATCCGTACTGCAGACTGGCAGGCTGCTGCGTCTTGAACGGAAAGCTCTGGATGAGGTTGCAGTGTTGGCCTCAGCTTTGATGATTGACTCTTACCCAGGGTCTAGTCCCCAGACCCTGTCCACAGCTAGGAAGTGGAATCTTCTTTGAAAGCCTGCCTTACGGTGTCCTGAATGTCCATTTGTGTCATCGGCCACAAGAAAAACAGTGGTAAAAGGAGATGGGACATTGCATCATTGGGCAAACCAAATCATTGGGCAAACAGGGAAGCCAGTTTTATGAGTGGAAGGTTTCAGGATGAACACAGCAGTAGAAAACGGAAAGTTGCCAGCTAATTCTCAGTAGGAAAATCTCGCCACAGGCCTGCATGAGTCAGACTTCATGTCACTCTCTCTACCGGTCAATGTCTGCTTCGGCCTTGCTCAGCTCTGGCTCCTTGGCTTCCCCTTACTAAGCTATATAAGGTCAGATATAGGCTGACCTTCCCCAGGAAGGCCTGAATTGTTGATACACTATGATGTTGCTGCTGCGGCTGCTACTGTTGTTGTTGTTGTTGTTGTTGTTATTGTTAGGTGCCATGGAGTCCGTTTGGACTCATAGAAACCCTGTGTACAACAGAACAAAACCCTTCTCAGTCCTGCGCCATCTTCGCAAGTTTTCTAATGTTTGAGCCCATTGTTGTAGACACCGTGAAGCCATCTCATCAAGGCCCTTCCTCTTTTTCGCTGCCCCCTACGTTACCAAACATGCTGTCCTCTTCCAGGGACTGGTCTCTCTGGATAACATGTCTACCTACGTGAGATAAAGTCTCAGCATTCTTGTCTCTAAGGAGTATTCTGTCTGTACTTCTTCCAAGGCTCAATCCATTTGAATTATGGAGCTGGTGAAGACTATTGAAAGTACCATGACCTACCAAAAAGAACACCTATGTTAGGACCTGAAACTTGAATTCAAATCCAGTTGTCACTGCATTACTTAACTCTGGACTAGATACCAAAATATAGGTCCTGGTTAAATACAAGATTTTCCAAGCCTCAGTTTTCATACCTGTAAAGCAGAAATAATACTCTCTCCCTTCAGGAAGATGTGAAGATTCAATGAGACCCTCACTGTCATGCACTTAGGACGGTGCCTAACACCCAGTAGGTGCTTACCATAGGACATGTGCTACTATATTTAACCAAAAATGTAAAGCAACGCACATAATTCTTATTCATACAGAACATTCCTGGGTACAAACAAGATCTGTTCCTACTCGTGTCTTCAAGAATTTGTAAGTAAAATAGAACAGCTACATCCAGTCCTTATTTAAGCTTACTTTGGGGTAAGAAAAGCTTAGTCTTTTCAATGATTTAAGAGCGGCACAGGTGAAGTGTGCATGCGGAAGACTTTGCTGTGAGTCGGAGCCTTGGTTTAAGGAGCCGTGGAAGAGAAAGTGGGCTTCCTGTTGGGCTGCTCACCACCAGGTCAGCAGATAAAAACCACCAGCTGGCTCATTGGGAGAGAGGTGAGACTTTGTGCTCCCATAAAGATTTAAAGCCACAACCATCAGCTACAGGGTCATTATGACTCAGCATTGACTTGATGGCAGTGAGTGGGCCAGGGATTGGTTCAAATATTTCAAAATGAGGACAAATTTGCATCCCATTAAAGGGCAAGTAGGAATTGTCTGTAAGTCAGACACTCCTAAGCCAAGGACTAACTGCTTGTATTGACACCTAAATTTTACAAGAAGGTGAAAAAAATGAAATCCTGTTGACACAACAAAATAAATATTAGTCTAAGAATAATGCTCTGTGTGTACTGGAGACCAACTATTTCTATAAAATAAGGAGTATCAACAGGCACAACTTGGCAAAAGCCACAAACAACAGAACTATGTGTCTCTGCATAAGTAGATGTATATAAGAGACCATGGTGGTGTAGTGGGTTGCACGTTTAACTGCTCTCCATAAGGTCAGCAGTTCAAACCCATGAGCCATTCCACAGGGTGAAGATGAGGCTTTCTACTCCCATAAAGATCAATAACCTCAGACTTACAGTGTCTACACTGTCCTGTAGTTCACCACGAATCAGAATCCAATTGATGGCAGGGAGTTGTTTGACTATTGTATTGAATGTATGTAAGACTTTGCAAGTTCAGAACTCAGAAATAGAGAAGAAGAAGAACCAAAAAAAAGGATTTCAAAATAAGTAAGCACTTTTGTGGGACCTTTCATGTACATGAAAGAAAATATTTAGTGAAAATAAAAAGGTGAGACTAACCCAAAACCTAGTTTTATTGACAAAAATTTAATTTCCCTTTAGTGTATCACTCCATAATTAGGACTACCATAAAATATTGACTGAGTGCTTACTGAGGTCGAGACAGCAATGGTGTGAGCTGTGCTTGTGTTTAAATCATGTGGAGACTTATTAAGAAGTTAACAAAAAGGTTATTGGTGTTGCTCAGTGCTATCAATTCATTTCCAACCCCTAGCGACCTTATGCAAAAGAGAACAAAATGCTGCCCACCCCTGTGCCTTCCTCACCAGTGTTCACATGCTTGAGCACTTTGTTGCAGCCACTGTGTCAACCCATCTTCTCAAGGACCTTCCTCTTCATGTGTATCAGGCCTGAACAGGGTGGGGATGAGGGACAAGCAATATCCCTATGCCCCATCAGGCAGCTCCTTGTCAATGTACTGCTGCAACCATAGTTGGAAGATCTTCAGGAAATGTTGCTTGCATATGATAGCAATGGTGTTGTTCTATGGTTTGAGCATTCGTTTTGAATGTGTACAAATAAGGATCTCTTCCCATCAGTTGGCCAAGTATGGCTGTCTTCCCAATTTCCTGGCATAGAGGAGTTAGTTCTTCCAGTGCTTCTTCAGCTTGCTGAAACATTTCAAGAACTATTCCATCAATTCCTGCAACCTTGCTTTTCGCTAGTGCTTTCAGTGCTGCTTGAACTTCTTCCTCAACACCATTGGCTCTTGTTCATATGCTACCTCCTGAAATGGTGAAATGTCCACTAGTTCTTTTAGTACGATGACTCTGTGTATTCTTTCCATCTTCTTTTGACACTTCCTGCATCATTCAATATTTTGCCTATAGACTCTGTCAAGATGGCAACTCAAGGCTTGTAAGATTAAACGAGAACCAGCTCTCTCACAAATCGCACAGGGGTTTAAGAGGGGGCATGGCCATGATTGAGAAAGATAGATTAAGAGATAAGATAAAGAAAACAAAGGTGAGGCATAGGGTGCATGAAGAGTATAGACCCTCTGAGGCCCAGAACTTTATTCAAGGCAGGCTTATATACAATTCTTGTCACATATCTTGCATTTGATGACAAGTTCTCACACACAAGGTTTGTTGTCAATATACTTTGAAAAGTTCTCACACAGAGGATTGTTGGTTTCAGTATACTTTGAAGACAAACAAAGAAGCAATAATACCACAGCCTATTTAGTCTATAGTCCAGAGGGGAGCGTAAGAGAACAGCTGCAGAATGCTGTGCTTCAGCAGTATCCCAGGGAACAGGAGAAGGTCAGACTTTCAGCATCTCAGCTCCTTGGAAAGAGCGGACAGCTCTTTCCCATAGACCTTGCTTAACCTGTGAACTATGGCGATGGTTTTGTCTCACTTCAGCAGGAAATGAAGCTCCAGTAATAGACCCTGTTACGCACGAGCCCGGGCGGCGTTCTGCTCCACCTTCTCTGCATTCAGAGAATTAGTACCAATATCTCTGCATTCAGAGACTTCAGCACATATTCCTTTCCCAGAGCTCGTCTTAAGACAAGTTGCTCCCACAAAGGCTCAGATTTCTTCTTGAGTTTCAGATATTTTGAGAATGTTCTTCTCTTTTGGTCTTCTCCTTCTAGTCTCTGCGCATTTCATTATAATAGTTGGCATTGTGTTCTTGAGTTTCCATTTGAATTTTTCATTTAGCTCTTTGACTTCACCCTTTCTTGCCTTTGCTTTAGCTGCTCTCCAATTAAGAGCAAGTTTCAGAGTCTCTTCTGACATCCACTTTGATCTTTTCTTTCTTTCCTGTCTTTTTAATGACCTTTTGCTTTCTTCATGAATGATGGTCTTCATGCCCTCCCACAGTTCATCAAGTCTTGTGTCAATAGTATTCAATATGCCAATTATGTTCTTGAGATGTTCTCAAAATTCAGATGCATAGACTCAAGGTTTTATTTGGGCTCTCATGGACTGGTTTTCATTTTCTTAAGCTTTATCCTGAACTTACATATGAGCAATTAATGGTTTGTTCCACAGTAAGCCCCTGGCCTGGCTGTAGCTATTGATATTGAGCTTCTCCATCATGTCTTCCCACAGATGTAGTCAATTTGACTTTTGTGCACACAATCCGGAGAAGTCCATGCTTTTGTATTATGGAAAATAAGCATTTGCTATGAACAAGTCATTGGTTCTAGAAAATTCTGTCATGTGATCTGAAATGAAGTGTGTGTGTGTGTGTGTGTGTGTGTGTAGAGAGAGAGAGAGAGACAGAGAGACAGAGACATAGAGAGAGAGGCCCTGGTAGCACAGTGGTTAAGTGCTCAGCTGCTAACCAAAATACCTGTGGTTTGAACCTGTCTGAGCTGTTCTGTAAGAGAAAGATGAGGCAGCCTGCTTCCATAACTATTACAGTTTGGAACCCCCATGGGGCACTCCTTGAATAAGGAGGCCTCTGGAAGAATCAATGCATGTGAATTGTGATGCTGTACAAGAATATTGAAAGTACCATGGACTGCTAAAAGGACAAACCGATCTGTATTGGAAGATGTAAGGCTAGAGCGCCCCTTAAAGGCAAGGACGACAAGACTTCTTCTTACATACTTTGGACATCTTGTAAGGAGAGGCCAGTTCCAGGAGAATGAGGTCATGTTTTGGTAAAGTAGAGGGGTGGCAAAGAAGAGGAAGGCCCTCAAGGAGATGGATTCACACAGTGGCTGCAGCAATGGGCTCAGGCACAGGAACCACTGTGAGGTTGGCGTAGGACTGGGCAGTGCTTCCTTCTGTTGGGCAGAGGGTCACTCTGGGTCGGTGCATACAACAACACAGGACATTTCTACTCTGCCCTATATTGTCGCAATAAGTCATGTTTTACTCTACAGCAATGAGTTGTGTTGTTTTGTTTTATACAAAAGGGTGTGCTCTTCTTGGATGATTCAAATCTATATGAAGAGACAGAACATAGCATAAAAGTTAAATGAGGGAGGGAAAGTTCATGAAAACAACCAGCTTACAAAATGCTCCAATTAGCAACACATGAAAAGAGAGGTCTACAGGGCCAGCCCCAATCAGAGCCAAACTGACACACATACCACCCCTCCCCCAGAAGTATGTGCTACAGAACACAACACTACAGGTTGGGGAGAGGGGCCGGCCTGCCACACCCACACAGAAGCAAACCAAGAAGGAAAATGAGAGAGTGAGGGACTAGACCTCATACACGCATATCAAGCCCTGGGGATAATGGCCCCGCATGGAGCTGCTAAGGTACAGATAGGGCTGTACGGTCGACAACAGTTCAAGACACAATGTCCCCTCACTGGAGGATATCAAGACAGAGGACCATATGGGGACACATGGCAGGGAGTGAGTCTGGTCTGACTACTCCCACAATGGAGTGAACCAAGAAGGGAACATAACAGATCAGCAACCGGAGCAAACAAAGTTTTTTTTAAAAAAACCTGAAGAGTCCCCAAAATAGACTTCAGGCTAGGAAGGGCAGTTCCTGGGAGCCCCTGGGACTGGTGGAAGGTAGTTATAAAGGTTAGCAGACAGACCTAGAATTATGTGTGCCTTTTCATTTGGGGATGGGGGTTTATCCTTTATTTCTCTCTCTTTTTATTTGACCTTTTGTTTTCTTTTTGTTTTGTCTCTGTTGTTGTTTTGTCTGTCTATGTAAGATAGGCGTGGGAAGCAAGCCCAAGGCGAAAGCAACTGGACCGGCAGTTTCAGAGGGGCATGTGAGGAGGAGGAGGTGGGGAAAGGAGCGGTGAGCAAACAACCCCATAATCAGGGGAACAACTAGAAAATTAAAAGCAAGAGGAGGTCGTAGAGATTGCAGTGGTGTTAGAGCAACAGCAATCTAGCTAAGAGGAATTGCTAAGAGGCAGAAGAAGGGGGAGCATGATGGTGGGGCAGGAGGAAGGTAAAAGGAAACAGAGGAAAGATCTAGGAAGCAAAGCTATGGATAGAGGGATAAACATAGGTGTGCACCTATGTACATATATTAATTCATAAAAATAGAGGTATTGGCCTATGTACATATATTTTATGGTAATACATAGAAGAAGTGGATGGACTTTGGGCCTCTGCTCAAGCCTTCCCTCAACGCAAGAACACTTTGTTTTAACAAGCTGGCATTCTGTGATGTTCACTGTCCTGACACGATTGCGGAAGACAAATGGGTGCATAAGCAAATGTGGTGAAGAAAGCTGATGGTGCCCAGCTATCAAAAGATACAGAATCTGGGGTCTTAAAGGCTTGAAGTTAAACAATCACCATCAGAGAATCAAAAAGCCCACAAAGAAGAAGCACACCAGCCTGTGCGATCATGAGATGTCAACAAGATCAGGTAACAGGTATCAGAAGACACAAAACAAAATGAAAAACATATTGTTGAAAATGAGGGGGTTCAGAGCAGAGACCCAAAACCCATCTGTAGACAATGGGACGTCCCCTCACAGAAGAGTCACAAGGAAGAGATGTGTCAACCAGGGCACAGTTGCACCAATATTCCTCTGGCTCTTTGAGGCTTCCTCACACCCACACTATCATGACCCCAGTCCTGTCTTTCAGTTCTTGCTAGACCGGAGCATATACACAGGTACAGATAAGAGCTCATGACACAAGGAATCCAGGTCAGATAAATCCCTCGGGAACAGAAATGGGAGTAGTGATACCAGGAGGGTAAGGGAAAGCTGAGGGGAGGAGGGAATGACTGCAGTCAGTGTAAGATATGAAAACAATAATAATTTATAATTCATCAAGGATTTACAAGGGTAGAAGGGAAAAGGAGGAGCTGATAGCAAGGGCTCAAATAGAAAGTGTTTAGAACATGATGATGGCAACATGTACAAATATGCTTGATGCAATTGATGTATGGTATGATTTTAATAATACCTAATTGATGTATGGTATGATTTTAA
>NW_022107431.1:16831228-16833142 GCF_000313985.2 Echinops telfairi
TTTCATTTTTCAGGGGTGCAATGGGATCTTAAAATTTTAAATTCATCTACCTATATAGTTTTGAATTCCCGTTGATTTCAAATTCAACTTACTTTTTGTTAACAACTATTAATGTAAAACCTGAGTTTTTAAAGAAGACAAATGACAATCTTACCTGACTAGATGAAGAATCATTCAAAGAAATATGCAAACAATATTCCTTGGAACAACATATGATCTTTGATGAAGGATAGAAACTAGCCTAATGTAACTGAAGAGTTGTTTGAATATCATCAGTTTGCGATCTAAAAAGTCTCCTAACTTGTAAAAGTGTTTGTCACACCTTTAAGAACTCTGAAGAACTAGGGACCATGTATCTATCATCTTTAGTGACATCGCCAGTGTGCCCACATATATTCTACATTTATAGTTGTGCTTTAGACACACTTTATGGCACACAAATGCTCATCTGGCCTTGTAAGATCTTAAACATCAATGAGATCTTGATTTGACGACATTTTGTCTATCAACTAAGATGTCAGACTATTTGGGAAAATCTTAATAAAGGAAAAAGAAGTTAATTTACCTTATTTGGCCACTAAAAATATATAATTACCAATCAAAAGCAATGGTCTCAGGTTCTAAAGCTATTTGAAGCATCACGTTTGTTTATCGACTTTTTAAGATGCTGCTGTCACTGAGTCGATTCCAGCTCATAGCAACCCTTTATAGGATCCCATGATTGAATCTTTAGGGAAGTAGTATCCCTCAGTCAATCTGAACCACTGACCTTGGAATTAGCCACTCAACATCCCATTGAGAGAGCTGCAGGGTTCCTGACTGGTTTAGAGCCGGCCAAAATAAAATCTCTTAACCAAATATTTTATTTGGACTATGCTTGCATGGTTTGTTCCACCATTGATAGCATGCCTGGGAGAGTCATTTCTGCTTTTCAGTAAGTTTTGTTGAGAGAAAGAAAGCATAGAGTGGCTGTCTCAAACCATCAGTCACTTTCCCAAGAGATCCTCATTGTGCTATTCCTAGTGAGTGGAAATGCTGACCTCCACCAGTATGATAATGAGTATGAACGTCATAAACTAGTGGGGGAAATTATATAACTACATTCTTAATCCACAAGCCAAAAAAAACAAACCCCAATCTGTATTTAGAAAGGAGAATCTGAATATTTTAATTATAATGGAAAATAGGTTCACATTCTTAATAAATAAAATGAAAAGAACCCTTATTGTTGAGCCAATTCATGAGGACTCTGCATAGGACAAAGTAGAACTACCCCAAGGGTTTCCTAGGAAGAGTGTGGTAGTTACATAATCTGTTGTCAATTTGAGACTATTAAGAGTGAAGGGATGGAGTTTAGCCTGTCAATCAGATTGCAGCTTGATGACCTCATTTTGGAGGCACTATGGAGATAAATAGACACTTACACACTCCCTGTTAGGCATTCGTGATGACAAGCCAAATGGAGCTACCCTAGGGCCCTGAAGCTGGAGGAGCCGTGTGGAGACCCATGCCAGCACTGAGATGCTTCCACTGCCTCTGGGTCCACAAGACTTTCTAGCCAATGGCCTATGATCTTCTTGCATTCGGCATCATTGCATGTGTTGTGTGAGTCTGAAGAGGAATTAGATTAGTATTGGACATATGGGCTAATATCGGACTTATGAACTTGATCTGGACTGGGCTGGGATGTTTTCTTAATGTACAACTTCTCTTTGATATAAAGTTCTCTCTTACACACACATGAGTGTCTCTGGATTTGTTTCACTAGTCTACCCAAATTAACAGAAGCAGGCAGCCTCAACTTTCTCCAGTAAACCAATTGGGGAATTTGAATCAATGGTTCAGTTAATAACCCAATACTTAATCCATGGAGCCACCAGGGTTCCTTAATACAGGAAGAGCTCTTTTTAAAAA
>NW_022107431.1:16839249-16859877 GCF_000313985.2 Echinops telfairi
TCCCTCCCGGCTCTCATCTCCCCTTTGAACCCTTGATAATTTATAAATTATTATTATTTTGTCATATCTTACCCTATCCAACGTCTCCCCTCGCCCACTTCTCTGCTGTCCATCCCCCTGGGATGAAGTTTATATGTAGATCTTGTAATCTGTTCCCCCTTTCTTCCTCACCTTCCCTCCACCCTCCCGATATTGCCACTCTCACCACTGGTCCTGAAGGGTTCATCTGTCCTGGATTCCCTATATTTCCAGTTCCTATCTGTGCCAGTGTACATCCTCCGGTCCAGCCAGATATGTAATGTAGAATTGGGATCATGAGAGTGGGGGTAGTGGGGAGGAAGCATTTAAGATCTAGAGTAAAATTGTATATTTCCTCATTGCTACACTGCACCCTGACTGGCTCATCTCCTCCCTGCAGCCCTTCTGCAAGGGGATGTCCAATTTCCCACAGATGGACCCTGGGTCCCCACTCCGCATTCCACCTCATTCACAATGCTATGATTTTATTTTTTTTGGCGGTGGGGGTCTTTGATGCCTGATGCCCGATCCCTTCGATGCCTTGTGATCTCACAGGTTGGTGTGCTTCTTCCATATGGGCTTTGTTGTTTCTCAGGGGGAAATAGATCTATGTACATAAATTTATAGCTTGAGTATTAAGAAAACAGGTGGACATTGGGCCCCTGCTCAAGTCCTCCCTCAGCACAAGAACACTTTGTTCTAACAATTCGGCAATCTGAGATGCTCACCTTCCTGGCACGATCTCTGAAGATGATGGGTGCACAATCAAATGTGGTGAAGAAAGCTGATGGTGCCTGGCTACCAAAAGCTATGGCATCTGAAGTCTTAAAGACTCGAAGATAAACAAGCAGCTCAGAAACAACAAAACCCACATGGAAGAAGCACACCAGCCTGTCCCAACTCTATCACTGAGGACAAAGTGGGTGAATAAACAAAAGTGGTGAAGAAAGCTGATGGTGCCCGGCTGTCAAATGATATAGTGTCTGGGGTCTTAAAGGCTTGAAGATAAACAGGCGGCCATCTAGCTAAGGAACAATAAAGCCCACATGGAAGAAGCACACCAGCCTATCCCTACATGAACACTGAAGACAAAGTGGATGCAAAGCTAATGCGGTAAAGAAAGCTGATGGTCCTCGGCTGTCAAAAGACATAGAATCTGGGGTCCTATAAGCTGGAAGGTAAACAAGGGGCCATCTAATTAAAAAAACTTTTTTAATGAATCATTGGAATAGAGAAACTAGAAATAGAATAGAACAAAATACAAATTACTAGAAACCAATAAACCGCTTTTTAAAAGTTCAATCCCACTGGTAACGAAAGATTACAAATTTTTAAGACTGTTACTAGTTTTTAAATAACATTTATGGTGATGATGGTGTAGGAAAATGGTACTCTTGAATGCTGTTGGTAGAAGTCAAAATTGTTCCAGACTCCTTAGAGGGCAATTTGATTTGATTTCAAAATCTTAAAAGAGTCACAAGAACAAGAAAGCACTCGCTCCTACAGTTCAGAATCATGTCATTGTAAGAATGTCCCAGCGTGCACTGTATTCTGACCCACAAAATCCTGTGTACCAAAAATGAAACACTGCGGGAAGTTCCTGTGCCATCCTCGCCATCGTTGCTGTGTGTGAGTCCACTGTGGCAGTCACTGCGTCACACCACCTCCATGAAGGTCTTCCTCTTTCTTGCTGACCCTCAACTCCAGCAACCACAACGTCCTTCTCCAAGACCAGGTCCCTCCTGAGCACGTGTCCACGGAATGAAGACTTGTCATCTTCTCTCCTAAAGTGTATTCTGGCTACACTTCTTCCCAAACAGATCTGCTCATTCTTCTAACAGTCCATGTTGTGTTTAATATCCGTCACCAACATGGCATCGCTTTTTCTTCATTCTTCTGTGTTTGTTGTCCATGCTTATGAGGTGATTGAAAATACCATGACCTGGGTCAGGCACACCTTAGCTCTCAGAGTGACAGCTTTGCCTTCCAATACTTTATCATTAGTGCTGTAGCTGAACCTCTCTCTACATTCTGTTTTACTCTTTCAATCCGGTTCAGCATTTCTGTGTTTAATCTTGGTTTTTTAAAGTTGTGTCTGTCTCTCCCCCCTAAATTCCCAAGGTTTTCACATCCCTTTCTCTCGTTCCCTTTCTTCTTCATCCACTCCCTGAAGATTGATCACCTCTCAAATTTTAAGTCTGGACAGTTATGAATTACATAGCCCTTTGGAGTATTCTTGGTCATTCTTGTATCTTTAAGTCAATAGCCTTTCTCTCACACATCTCCTATGGGGAAAAGGTGGAGAGCCTTGGGTACAAGAAAACCACAGATAACCAACTCCTGTCCTGCTGAAAGAATACCTCACCACATCGGTGCTTCGCCCCATCACTCCACAGGCAAGCGGGAAACCCCTGTAGATTGAAATCCATCCCTTCCTGCTTTTCTCGGCTACTCACTTAGGTACCTACTTACAGAGGGAGTTTTGTCACTGTCTGGATTTCCTTCTGAGGATACCTGTAACTGCTGTCTGCCTCTGAGTTGACTGGAAATATCATGACTGGGTCAAGTGTACCTTGGTCTGCAAAGTGATAGCCTTGATCATCAACACTTTAAAGAGGTCTTGTGAAGCAGATAAACCCAATGCAATGCATCATTTGTTTGTTTACATGAGCACTTATTGTGGATCCAAACAAGACGAAGTCCTGTCAACTTCCATCTTTCCTTTGTTTATCATGCTATTAGCTATTGACTCCGTTGTGAGGATTTGGGTTCTTTTTACACTGAATTGTAATCCATATGGAAGACTGTTTTCCTTAATCTTCACTAAATGCTTTAAGTCTTCCTACTTTCAGCAAGGACGGTTGTATCATCTGATTATCAAAGGTTAATAAGCCTTCATCCAATCCTGATGCCGCATTCTTCCTTATATTATTTGTTCCATGTCTCAGATTATTTGCTCAGCATACAAATTCAATAATTATGGTGAAAAGACACCACCTGAAATACATCTTTCTCAGAAAGAAGGGGATAGCCTATTCTTTCTTCGTAGTTGTTGGTCTGTGAGCTCTGCTCTAACCTGTGCTTCTTGGGTGACCTTCACATATTTGAAACACTGAGGACATATCTCCCAGCAGCACAGCAACACTCTAGCAACCCCAGTACAAAAGACTGACTGACAAATCATTAAGTAGGTAAGGGAAGTCAGATAAGATTTGAAGCCTGTCTTCACTGCATGCGGAGACCAGAGCTTAGATAACTCTGAATCTCTGTTTATTTCTCCAAAAATGAAAAGTGAAGATACTATCTTGTGTATTATATGATGTGTTAGGGCGGAGGACCAGCCTCTCCACAACCTGATGGGTCCAAGAGGTGGTTGTGTAATGAGGGGTAAATTAAAGAGACATGAGACAAGGCATGCAAAAGTTCACCTCTTCCATGGCGCCTGGAGCCAGCATGAGGCAGTGATGTATTCTCTCACGAGCTTATGTAATGTGGTGCATACAAGCCACAGTAAGCACATACGTAACAGGAAGGGGTTCTATTAGAGGGATATACATAACATGATGGGGACACGCTAGGGGTGCACACCCAATAGGAAAGGGAGGCACGAGAGGCATACATGGGACAGGAAGGTACATCCGTAACAAGATGGGTGGGCTCTAGAATTATGATGGTGGCCTAACCTTTAGTCATCTCTGAGCTGACTTGACCTTGAGTGTCTCTGAGCTCTTCTATGGGGGAACAATCTATGATCTTTATCAAACCGGAGTGGGCCATACATAGGGTAGACAGACAATAGGGACTGATTGCTTTCAATGGAAGACAACTCAGGCAAGTATCCTTCAAGAGGTTGACCTTCAAGCATATATAGTAGCAACCATGTGCTTGAAAGCACCTTAAGATTGGCATTGTTATGGGGGGACATCCTGGGGAGTAACTTTTACTTAGGAGAATGTGACTGGAATGCATGTCCATCTACAGATGTGAAGGTCTTCCTGCACAGGAAGCCTGGCCCCCAGACTCCTTAGCATATGAATGTAGAGACTTTGTCTGCAGGCACTCTCTTCCTGGTTCTGCTTCCCACAGTTAGGCACAAAGCAGATGGTTGGGGAAACCTTCTTCACTTATGTATCAGACTAATTGAAGAAGACAGAGAAGAAGGGGGAGGGAGGAGAGAAAGAGGAGGAAAAGGAGAAAGAAGAAATCAAAGAAGAACAGTAAGGAGAAGGGGGAAGAAGAGATGGAGGAGGAAGGGAAAAACTGAGAAGGAGGAGGAAGGTGTAGGGGATAAAAAGAGAAAAAGACAGGAAAACAAAAAAACAATAATACTGGACACCGACATAAGCCTGTATGTTCCTTCCCCTCCCATTAAAAATCAAACAACCTTGGAATGCTTTTGATTTTATTGTGTTTTGTACTTATTCCCTAGCAGTCTCATGAATCAGATGGAGTAACTACTATTTTCCCTGCAATAGTAAAGAGAAACTAAGGAGGCTGAAGTAGGGGCAGAGCCAGGTCCAGAACCTACATCCTCATTACACAAGTTTCTTGACCATGTGATTCCCCCTTTTCTAGAGCATTTATAAAGGGCATCTGTCAATGCCTATTTCAGTGGTAACTCCCTTGGCAAAAGTCAGAATGACAGCCCCTGGTGTTATAGCCTGAACAATCTTTTTGGCTCTGTGTGCAAAAAGATTTTAATTTCTATGAGCCTGAAAGTAATAGAGAAGAAAAAAATTTCCCCAGTCTAGAAATAAGTTTTGAAAGCTATAAACAAAACACCTTCAGATTACTATGATGTTACCTAATGGACGTAAGCTACAGTGGTACTTGACGGTCTGTGTATTATATGATGTGACATAAAGTGGCATCCACATTCATTTACTTTTATGACTGTGTCAAGTCAGGTAAATCTCTGGCATCTCAGGGCTCCTTTCTTAGAGAAAAGATGGCTTTGTAAAAACAATTCTATCTTCACATTCTGTATTTTGTGAGTACAATAATAGTCTACGTGGTAGTTAGGTGATTTTATGTCAACTAGACACTCCTGGCTAGGGGCGGAGTCAAACCTGTCAATCAGGTCAGAGTCTGATACTTTCTCCTTGGGGGGGTGCCCTTCTCATAAAGAGGACCCTGCGAACCTACTTCACACTTTCCCACTCCACCTTCCTGCTTGCTGGGACTCTGGTGGCCAGTCCCCTACCATGTTTCCACAGCCATTGGATCCACTGACTCTGCACCCGCCAGCCTGTGATCTTCCTGCATTCTGCATCACTGCATGTGGCTGCGTGAGTCTGAAGAGGGGCTTATGGACTACTATTGGGCTTATAGCTTTGAACTGGATTGGGCTGAGATGCTTTCTTGACATAGAATTACTTCTTGACATAAAGCTCTTTCTTCTACAAATATGAGTGTCACTGGATGTGTTCCACTAGTCAGCCTGGCCTAATAGTCTACTTAGGATAGGGAAGGGCAAGTCTTTTTTAGTAAGTGTATTGTTACAATAAAGTATAGTAATGAAAAGAGATTTATACATCATTTCTATAATCCACAGTATTGACTCATTCTGACGCTTTTGCTTTTGATTCTCAAGGAAAGACTCTAAAACTGGGAAGACAAGTGTTTATGTCTCTGGGTTCATTTGATCTGAGAGAAGCAAACTGGCAGCCTTTTCCCTAGCCATGTTCTCCCCACCCCCCAAAAAAGTAAGCTTTACCTCCTCAAAATTACTCACTGCCATCAAGTCGATTCCAGCTCATGCAGACCTTATAGACCCCATAGACCTTATAGACGTTATTGGGTTTCTGACACTTTAAATCTTTACGGGCTGAGAAAGCCTCATCTTTCTCCTGTTGGTGAGTTCTTGGGATGAGAATAGGTGATCGAACCAGAGACTTAAAACAGTAACAGCACACCAGGTAAAAGCTGAAGGAAATCTACCCAAGATGATTGAATTTCTAAAAGGATTCTGAAATATCCACATTGGCATGAGAATGAATAAACTTAAACATCCCAGTAACCATAAAATATATTAAAAATTAAGTCTAGATTCATGGAGGCTGGATGAACCCCTGAAAATGCTACCCCCAAATAATCTTTAAACCTAAATCACAAATAACCACTGAAGCCATGGTGTGATTCAGCCAGTTTGCACTGGCTCAGCAGAATAGACACCCGATTTTTTTTAATTAATCATTTTATGGGGGCTCTTACAGATCTTATATTAATCCATAATTCAATTGTATCAAGCACACTTGTACACATGTTCATCATCATTTCCAAAATATTTTCTTTCTACTTGAGCCCTTGGTATCAGCTCCTCTTTTTTCCCCTCCCTCACCCTACCTTCCACCCTCATGAAGTCTTGACCCATTACATATTACTATATAATATAATATATAAGCCTTGACTCATTAGATATTATCATTTCATATTTTACACTGCCCATTGTCTCCCCTCACCCACATTTCTATTACTCATCCCCCTTGAAGGACAAGGGGGTTATATGTCCCACCTTGTGATCAGTTCCCCCTTTGATATCTTATTTTTGAGGTCGGTGAGCCAGTTGTTAAAATGGCTCTTGTAATCAGGGTTGACACTAAGGTGGGCGGCTATTGTTTTTTTGGCAGATATTATTTAATAATTTGTATGAATATTTTGAAAGTCTCACAATCTACTTTTAGATACCTCTTCTATTGTTCTTAAATATTATCTGTATTAAATAATAAACTAACTTTCAGAATATCCTTTTTTCATACTTGAAATGGCTGCTAGGGCAGTGAAATTATTTGAATAATTTGTTAAATTATTTGAATCCCACCACTGCCCTGCAGTCTCCTTCCACTCAAACAATAATTTAGCTCACCTAGTAAAGAATGTGTGCATTTAAACATGATGCGCTTTCAAATGTATCTACATAGGATCTATTGACAACAGAAACTTGAAAGATTAGACAGAGGGCTAGGGAGCAGTAGGTTGATGCTATTCAAAGATAAACAACTCCCAAACGCAGGGTGTGAATGATTTTGCAATTTGAAGGATGGGCTCGTTGTCTCCAACCCATTCACACAGAAACTATCAAACTGGCCTATGTTTTGTTATGCATATTCTCAACAACAACAAGATAAGCTTTTGAAATTTAGAAGTTGGGTCAAAATCTACCTCCTAAGAAAGGCTCCAGGTTCAAAGAGTTTTATAGACAAGAATTCTATATATATAGGCAGCTTGCTTCTAAGCCAGAGACAGGGAATATCCAGCCCGCAGGCCACACAAAGCCCACAAACTCATTGATGCCAGCTAACATCCCATGCCTCACCAAAGAGAGGCCATTTCGTCCCATTAGGGGTGACTTAACTAAATATTGGACCAAATATAGCAGGCTATTGTTTTAAGTTGATAATGTTGTACGCCCCCGAAAGATGTTACAAATATCCAAATGGCCCTTGGCAAATCAAAGGTCCCTCACCCCTGTTCTAGACCAAGGCTCAGGAAACTACGGCATGCGCAGGCTTCTGGCGTGTTTTTGTAAACCAAGTTCTATTGGGACACAGCAAGACATGTCCACCTCCATGTGGTTATGAGTGGTCTCCCACTACAAAAGCAGAGTTGAGTGCTGTCAACAAGCTTGCCGAGCCTAAAATATTTGCTACCTGTCCCTTTTCAGAAAAAGTCTGTCAATCCCTGTCCTGCAAGAAGTTTATAATATCAATTCATAGTGACAGAGTGGAGAGATTGACTGTCGTGTGCTCTTTTGAAAGTAAATTGGTCCAACCAGGTAGCAAAGCAATTTATTAAGTAAGCGCACAGTTTAACACAGCAATTCTACTTCTCGACTTGAAATGTGTACAATGAAGCATACGTAAGAAGTTTCATTGTAACATTGCTCCTACTAAAGAAAAACTGGGACTATACAACAGAATTTTAAAAACGTTAAACAAGACCCACTGCTACCAAGTCCATTCCAACACACAGACTGTAGGGTTTCCGAGACTATTAACCTTGACTGGAATAGACAGCCCTATTTTTCTGCTTCGAAGCCACGGATGAGTTTGAACTACCAACTTTGTGGTTAGCAGTCCAACAGCTAACCCACAGTGCCACCAGAGAGCCTGAGCAATTATTAAATAGTGATACAATATCAATACTGTGAAATACCCCGGTTTAGGCGTGAAAAGTGGCTGGGAGAAGAGGGAAATCTATACGTACTAAAAGTTCTCCAAAACACCCCAGTAAGAGAAGAGAGAAAAATATGGAATAATCCATGCAGGATAATACCATTTATGATTAAAACACACCTACAACTTTAAAAGGTATACATCAGGTTTTCTCCATGCATACACACACACACACACACACACACACACACACGCACACATCCTTGTACTAACTCATGAAACTTTTATCAGCAATTTTATTTGGGCCAGGGCGCAGAATTGGAGGTGATGAAAACAACCTTTCTTTATCTGATTCTGTGTTAACATTCACAAGGCACATCGATTCATATATTGTTTTCTTGTTGTTGCTATTTTCATTCATATAGTAGCAATTTTTCTTCTCCAATTTCTCCTTGGGCACTGTTAGGGAACCTTTGAGGCTCCAGAAAACACGACAAGCGGTGCTTATGCCTATTCTGTTGCTGCTGTTTGCTGTAAGGTGCTGCTGAACCCCCTCCCACTCCTAGGACCCTTACCTGCAGCAGAGCCAACCACTGCCTGACCCTGTGCCATCCTCACAAGGGTGATATTTGAGCCCACTGATGCTGCAAAGACGTCACTAGCTCATTAAGGGTCTTCCTCTATTTATTGGCTGTTCCTCTACCTTACCCAATTGATGTCCTTCTCCAGGGTGTTCTCAGTAAGAGAGACAAAGTCTCACCCTCCTCACTGCTCAGGAGCAATCTGGCTGTACTTCTTCCGAGACAGATGTGTTTGTCTCTGTGGGTGTCCTGTTTAAGCACCCTCCACGGTACTTGTAATATGGTTTGCCAAGATACCATCATTCACATGCATCGATGCTTCGCCAGCCTTCCTTGGTCAGTGTCTACCTTTCACATGCCTGTGAGGCCATTGGAAACGCCATGGCTTGGGCCAGCGACAGCCCAGTCCTCAGAGTGACAGCTTTGCTCTCTAACACTTGAAATAGGTCAGATCTGACGAACGCAGTACATCGTTTGATTTCTTGGCTGTTGCTTCCATGAGACTTGATTGTTGATACAATAAAATGAAATCCTGAGAACTTCAATTTTGTCTCCATTTATCATGATGCTGTCTATTGGTCCACTTGGGAGAAGTTTGGTTTCCTTTACTCTGAGTTATAATCCATACCAACGGTTATAGTCTTGGATCTTCATCAGTAAGTGCTTTAAATCTTATTGGCTTTTCATAAGCAATACTTTGTCATCTATATATAAAAAAAACCTACTAGCATCACGTTTATTCTGACTCATAGTGCCCCTATATAGGCTTTGTAAATCTTTACAGAAGAAAACAGCCTCATTCTCCCCTCAAGGGGCTGCTGATGGGCTTGAACCATGCCAAATGTATGGGTAACACTTCAAAGCTTACTCCATAGCACCACCCGGGCTCCTCGTTATCTGCACATATGTAGTAATTTGTTAATGACCTTTCCTCCTATCCTGCTGCTAAGATTTTTATATAGCCAGCTTGTCAGATGATTCTCGGGGTACAGATTGAATAATTATGGTGAATGAGTACCACCCTTTGCGTATCTTTCCTGATTTTAAACCATTTGGGGTTAGAACCCCTGCCACTAGCATACAAATAAGTGTTCTGCGATTCCCATTCTTTGCAATGTTATCAATAATTTGCTATGATTCACACAGTCAATAAAACACAAGTAGATATCTTTCTGATAGTCTCTGCTTTCCACCAAGATCCATCTGACTCACCTCCTGTCATGTCCTATTCTGAAAGAGACTTATTAACAGCTATCAACCTACTTCTGCAACCATGTTTTAATTGTTCTCAGCAAAATTTTACTTGCGTATGATAGTATTGATAGTGTTTTATAATATATGCACTCTATTGGAATGGGCCTAGATATGAATCTCTTCCAGTGGATTGAGATAATTGTCTGAGTTAGACTGGGTTATCTAGCGAAACAAACCAGTGACACTCGTGTGTGTACAAGAAAGAGCTTTGTATCAAAAAGTAAATGTGCCTCAAGAAGACCATCTAGCCCAGTCCAACTCAAGTCCATACGTCTGATGCCGGCTGGAGCCCACTGCAGACTCATGTAGTTGCAGACCTCGGACACAGAAAGGTCCAGGAAGCAGGAAGATCACAGGCTGGTCGGTCAAGGGCTGCCTGGATCCACGATCGGTAGAAATGTGGTAGGGAGGCAAATGGGGCCGTTTCTGAATGCAGGCACAAAGTCCCAGCATGCTCAAAGGGGCAGAGAGAGTTTCTCCCTTATAAAAAGATCACACCCTAGGAAAGCATCACCAGGCTGCCACTTGATTGACAAGTTGCACTCCACCCCTGTAAGTTCACACGGGTCAAGCTGATATAAAATCTAACTGCCACACTGTCTTCCAAAGGGCTTAACATAGACTGGTGAATACCTCCAGCACTTCATTTCTTTATTTCTTTATTTATTTTTTTAGTATTTCAATTACTGCTTCATCGATCCATAGAGCCTCATTTCTGTCTAAAGCAGCGGTTCTCAACCTGTGGGTCGTGACCCCTTTGGAAGTCAAACAACCTTTTCACAGGGGTTCCCTGATTCATAACAGTAGCAAAATTACAGTTATGAAGTGGCAACGAAAATAATTTGATGGTCGGGGGTCACCCCGACCTGAGGAACTATATGAAAGGGCTGCGGCATGAGGAAGGTGGAGAAACACTGCCCTAAAGCCTACAGGAGCAGCTCAGATGTCTTCAGTATCGTCAGTTCTTGATTAAATGCTCCCTCTTAAAATGGTTGAATATGGAATCATTCTCTTTGGTGCAATGACTGCCTATTCCTTCTTCATTTGTTGTTATTTCCTTGTGAGGCTTCCTGCATCATTCAATATTGTGCCCACAGACTACTGCAAAATTGCACTTGGAGCTTGAATTTTTCTTGAGTTCTTTTAGTTTGAGGTCTGGTCAGTGTATTTTTCCCTTTTTGCTGTGCTATCTGCAGACCATTGTACAATTCTTTGTAATACTTTACTTCTTGAGCTGCCCTTTTGAAGTTTTCTGTTCAGCTCTTTTACTTCATTATTCTTCCACTGACGCTAGCTACCCCCCATTGAAGAGCAAGCTTCAGAATCTCTTCTGACATCCACTGTGACCTTTTTTCCCCCTTATCTTTGTTCATGACCTTGTGATTTCTTCACAGGGAGTGCTCTTGAGGACTTCTATGCATATAGATCTAGAAGTCCGTGATGACTTTGTAAAGAGTCATCCTTCTGCACAGAAGATCGAGAAACTCCTTCACAAATCAAGGTTGCAATGAAATTTGCCTGGTCTGGTTGCTCTGATTTTACTAACAGAAAACTACATGGCTATCAGAGAAGGATCCTAGGAATAAGCCCAGTAAACTTTCTAACAGAACCAGAGAACTTACTTAAGATTGATTACCTGGCTGGGTTGGGGCATACATATCTTCAAAGCTACTCTATGTGTTCAAATACCCATAAGACTATCTCGTCCATAGTTTGCAGTCAGCGTGACCCAGACTAAGCATCAGATGGAGGAGTCGGCTGTGTTTTCGTAGCAGATTGTACAAAGGGAACAACAGGTCATCAGAAAGCAAGCTGGCATCCTTTGAATGTGGTACATGCTCCTGTCCCTGAGTCTCTTAATTAGATCAAACATTCTGTAGAGACCACGTCTGAAGCCAAAGAACCTGACCCAAGCCATATGCCATTTCATTTTCCATCTAAGCAGCCTCACTTTCACGGAGCTCAGTTACTGAAGATAAGATCATTTATTTATCTGCCTGTAATGGCCCATCTGCTCTTAATATTTCTCCAGTGAAACCTTTTAATACCATGAGCTGCACATCAACTCCTAATAGCAGCAAGAGCACATGTTTTGGCTTCCTCTGCAAAAACATCAATAACTCTACTGGTTAACTTCTTGTCACCTCTGTCAGCACTCTCTTCCATATTAGACCATGGAGCAAGCTGTGGTGCAGGACTTCATAATTATGTAAGCAAAAACGTGGTCTGACTGTTGGGGATTTTGTGGCCATTGATAGGAAACTAAGAAGTCACTGTTAAGCATTAATCTGGATCCCAGGCACTGGGGACTCAGGGCTCCATAGAAACCCTGTGTAGAGTCTCTAGTGATAATGGACAGATGAAGGAGCGGTGTTAATTTATTGGTAGAATTTTCATAACCCATGTGGGAGACCCAGGTTCAATTCCTAGCCAAGGCACCTCAAGGACAACCACCTCCCATCTGCCATTGGAGGTTACATGTTGCCACACTGCTGGGGGGGGGGGCGTGTTGAAGACCCCCTGTTAGCACAGATCACTAAGCTCACAGCTGTTATCCAAAAGGCTGATGACTCCCTCCTCTACAGATTATTAGCCTGAAAGCTGAAGATGCAGTTCTGCTCTGTCACACTGGGTGGCGATGAGGTGAAAATTGACTCCATGGCACCTAACAGTAACAACGGGTTTCAGCAGCGCTACCAGATTAAGATGGATGGGGAGGAAAGGTGTGAGGATTTAGTTCCAAAAATTAGTCAACACAAACCCTCTGCAGCACAACGATGTGACCCCATGGTTGATGGATCAAGGTAGGTTGGGGTTTGATTCGACAGCAGCTAACCACAATACCAGGATGGCCTTCATCACAGGGGAGCCTTCTCTGGTCAATGCCAATATCCTTGGCTATCCTCTGCAGAAGAGTATACTGAGCCAAAGGCTAGGCTGATGCAACCTGGTACAAGGGCACAGCTTCCTTCTCGTTCATCATGGCCAGTGTCATAGTCTCACGGGACCTCGGCCTCTGGTTAGCAGGGTTTCGCTTGTATCAACCATGTCAACCAGCATTGTTCTTTTTTTGCACCAGCAAATGTTTCATTATTATTTATGCATCCTGTTTGTCTATTTAACATAATAATGGCTAACAAGTCCTGAGCACCTACCTACCACGTGCCAGGTGCTTTGTCTCCGTGTTCTGTGTTAATCCTCGCATGACTTTGGGTCTCATTTTACACTTGAGGAAACAGAGGATTAGAACAATACTTTGCTCAAGATCACCCAGCATGAAAGTGGTAAAGCAGACATTCAGAGCAAACGCTCTCAGATTTCAAAACCCAAACTCTTAACAACGATGTCATCCAACTCCCTAATCTGTTAGTGACATAAACTGGTCATCAAATAACATTTGACATTATTTCTAATATAGCCAATGTCAAGGTAAACTTTGGGATATTTATAATGAATATCCACTCATGCGTGCACTTACTCAACAAGCATTTATTGAGTACCGGCTGTGTCTCATTCCAGCTGCATCCAAGAGACATTATATCTCACAAACTCACAAAAATTGGGAGACTCACAAAAATCAGTGAGACATATGCAAAACTATGCAAATACAATGCCAAGATTCCCTCTTCTCTACAGATTTCTCCTGTTCCCCAGTCTTTATTAGATTACCTCTTATTCTGATAGTTTTCATAACCATGCTTTGCAACGAACAAAGAAATTTTATTTTGTGTGTAGTCTCCTCATAAGATTGCCAGGTTTCTGAAAGAACTGATGATTTAATAGCCTTTCTCAGAAACGTGAGCTAGTAAAAAAAAAATTTTTAAATGTGAGCTAGTATATTTCTACTCATTCTTTACACTTTTTAAAATCCTATTTAACTTACATAATGCTAAAAATTAATTTGAATCTTCTAAGTGCTAGTACCTTTTTAAAAAACAGTCAAACATGATTTTGTTCTAGTTGTTGTTTCCCATTCATGGATTAGGTACGTTTTTCTTCTGGAGATTTATAGTGCTCTTCAATAATCACCAAATCACTCAATCTGTTTTACGCAAGATAATGATTTTTTTTTCAAGCAGAAAAGGGAAGCCGAGGCATGGAGACCCAGCAGTGCTTAATACATGTAGTTAGGACTGCACCTGTTGTCCATGGTATACTGCATGTCACACCTATTCAGCTGCCACCATGCAAACAAGCCTACACACATCCCTTTGAATATAGTAACTTTCGATACTACTTGGTCAAATTCTTACAGATTCCTAAAACAACCCTCGCCCCTGCTTTGCTCTTCTTACAAACCACATGTTTTGGGAAAATACCATTAGGGTGTAACTGGCAGTGACATTTTCCAAATAAAACATTTGTTTCTGAAAATATAAATTGTCTTGTTCCTCCGCTGTAAACACTGGTTTTGTTGACAAGGGGAAATGTGACAGCAATTGTTGTGGTGAGGCCGTTGGAGGACCTGTGGGTTTCTCTGTATTCTTAGAGGTCAACTGCCACAGTGTTGACTTTCCCGGGAATGCAGGGTCTCAGCAAATCCCTAGGTGCCTTCTGATGGGCTCTGTGGCAGCAAGAAGGGAGTTCATGAGGCAGACGTGCCGCTCTGTGCTCTCGGAGAATTCCTCCTTCACACAGCTATCCCTTGGCCTTGGGATGAGAGCATCGATACTGTGTTTTATTACATGATACAGGCATCTGGAGAGGTGTGCTAGCCATCTACTGAAGCACAGCGAACCACCCAAAACACCAAAGGCTTACTTCAAACAGCAATGAGCATATTCACTCATATGACTCTGCTGGTTGACTGGGTAATTCTTCTATTCAGAACAAATCCCCCAAGTGGTTGTATTCAGCTAGAAAGTTTGCTCAGGGTTGGATTCAACCTGGAGATTCTTGGTGCGAGGACAGCTGTGTTTCCCTCTCTGCATGTGGTTTGTGGTCTCTCTCAAGAGGAGACTAGCCTGATCTAGTCTTTGTACTCCGCATCGGAATGGCACGGGGGACGGGCAAATCCCATTGCACATATGCTTATCAAGTTTGCCTTGCATCATATTTGCCAAGATTCTATTGGCCAATGCAAGTCACATGGGCAAAGAGCTAGATTTGGAGTGGGAGAGGATTACCCAAAGATGTGACTACTAGAGATGTGACACAACACGGGTCACCCATGTAAGTGGAGCCAGAGAAAGAAAAAGATTACTATTTGGTGGCAGTAATCTAGTGCAAGATCAAAGTTTAATGAGTATGATGGCATGATCATTGGGCATCTTAAGGGGCTCATAATGATAAACTAGTATGTATTGTTCATTACAAGGTGCCGGGCAGATATTGCTCTAAATGTCTCTTATCTATTATTTCCCTTAATCCTCCTTTCAACTCTGAAAGATTAGTACTATCCGTAACCTTTACATTATAGACAAAGGAACCATGTTTATAGAGAGGGAGGCGAACATCAGAAGTAGACTTCAGAGTAAAGCCCATCAAAGCTCAAAATCCCTGGTAGCGTAGTGGTTACACATTCCGCTGCATCGAAACGATCAGAAGTTTGAAACCATCAGCTGCTCCACAGGAAAAGGAGGGAACTTTCTATCCCCTCAAAGAGTTCCAGTCTTGGAAACTCACAGGGGCAATAGCAGACCTCACCTAAAATAGTCTTGAAAGTGGTGTGTCTCCCAACAGGTGATGTTTGAAGATGAAGTTCTAATCAATATTCCAAAGCAGTGAGGCAGAATAAACTACTGCCACGAGTACACTGATACTCAAAGCAGCCCTGCAGGAGAGAGTGGGCCTGCCCCTGTGGGTTTCTGCAACTGTAAATCTTTGTGGATGTTGAAAGCCTCATCTTTCTGCTAGGGAGCAGCTGGTAGTTTCCAAAACTGCCCGGCCAGTAACCACTACACCCCCAGGACTCCACTTGCTGATGGGATGTCTTTTTTTGCATTGCTGGCTAAGGAGTGTGGCCCCCTTCTGATGCTGTTGGGCCAGGTGTGGGGTCGATGGGGTAGGGTGTTGTACTGCTAACTGCAAGGTGAGCTGTTCTAATGTTCCAGCTATCTGCACCCCTCAATATTTACTATCGCAGAAACTTTATATAGGGCCACTATGTGTCAGAATCGTCTTCTTGGTGTTTGGGGTTTTATAAGATGATGTTTCCAGAACTTTGCTGGAAGCTACTGCTTCCTTCCCACTGAGCATCCCCACTGCCCTGGTGGATGTGGCCTATGATCATGGCGTCTGTGGAGGGGGCCTCCTGCTGGCTCGGAAGCATTGCTGGCTGAACCAGGTCACTCTCTAAGTATGGTTGTTCTTGTGAGATGTTTTTGAGTGGGCTGTGACTCACCACAGAAATGAAATGCTCACAAGCCCTGCTGTCAGAGCCCAGTGCTGTAGCCACTGTGTCAGTCCATCCCACGGAGGGCCTTCCTCTTTGCCAAGTAGAATGTCCTTGTCCAGGGACTGCCCCCCCCCCCACCATCATATGGTCAAAGTACGTGAGGTGAAATCGCACCATCCTCGCTGTATGTATTTCTTCTGAGACAAGTCTGCTTGTTCTAGCAGTCTGTGGTAAACTACATTAGCCGGCCTATAAAAAGAACTGAACGGACGATTTTAAGGAAGCTGTTTGAGTGTTCTCAATTGAATTGTGTCTTCTTAAAACATATGCTGGAATCCTATGTTTGCAGAAGGAGCCCTGGTGGTGTACTGGGTTATTCATTGGACTATCACCACAAGGACAGCAGTTCAAACCCACCAGCTGCTCTGAGGGAAGAAGATAAAACAGCCAGCTTCTATTAAGATTTACAGCCTCAGAAACCCAAAGGGGTTTCTTTATTCTGTCCTATAAGGTTGCTGCGAATTGGAGCTAACTCGATAAAAAAGACAGTCATTCCTGGGTGACTTGTGGGCTGCTACAACCCTCTAAGGTAGCAGGCCTCCTGTACATTGCCCTGTTGGTAATAGGATTTTCTCTGGTACATGATTGTAGGGTGGCTTTCAAGCCTAAGGGCTTTGGGGAGATAGACAGCAGATTTGACAGAGAAGCAAGCTCCCATGGGGGAATGGTGGGTGCCAGTGGGGAATCTCCAAGAAGAGCATTAGAGACAGGGATTTACCCCAGAGCAGCCTGAGAGAGCCTTCCCCTGGAGCCTGGGCCCTGAATTCAGATTTCTGGTCTCCTAAGCGGTGAGAGAAGAAATGTCTGTTTGTTAAAGCCACTCCCTTCTGGTCTCTCTGTTACAGTCTCAACAGGAAACTAGACATTGGTTTAACAAGAAAGGGAAAAAAGCAATGGGATTCTCAAAAGCATAGGAAGCATGCTCCCCCGAGCCAGCCGTCATAGATGCTCTCAGCGCTCTCTCGTGTCAGCTCCACCTCTGTATTGTAGCCAATAACATCCACTGTGTGGCTGAAGAAAGACCGTACACGGTATTCTTTTGAAATGTAGTATTTCACTTAATTTTATGTTCCAAAAGAGTGCAAACTCGAAAACAATATGGACTCCGATGTTTAAAGAGGCATGGACACTTCGTAGATTTTTTTCAAATGTATTTTACAAGCTTAGCTAGTGTTCTGCACATTGCTACAACCCCAAACCAAACCCAAACCCTTTGCCATTGATTCTGACACATAGCGACCCCATAGCAGGGCAGGTGACCGTGTGGTCAACTGCCCAGCAAATAACCCACTCAATAAATAACCCGGGAGCAGGAATGGGAATAGCATTACCAAAGGGGAGGGGGAAGGAAGGGAGAGGTGGAGGGGAAGGGGACACCGATCACAATGAATCGCACATAACCACAACCCCCCATCCAGGGGGAAGAACAAGAAACCAGAGGGGAAGGGAGACAGCGGTCGGTGTGAGATAGGAACATAATAACAATCAATAATCTATCAAGGGGCCATGAGGGCAGGGGGGAGGGAGAAAAAAGAGAGAGAAGCTGATCCCAAGGGCTCAACAGAAAGTAAATGTCTAGAAAAGAACGATGACAATATATGTACTAATAGATCAGATACAACTGATGTATGGATTGTTAGAAGAGTTGTAAGAGCCCCCAATAAAATGATAATAAAATAAATAAATGACCCAGGACCCCAGCAGCACACCCATCCTGGCTGCAGCTGACACAGTTACATCTTGAATAGGTCATTGTGTTAAAGTTGCATTTGCTGTTACTTACACGAGCAGATCAGCAGTTGTAAGCCACCGGGCACTTTGAGGGAGAAGCTTTCTAAGCCGGCAGAAGCAGTTCTATGCTGTCTTATAGGATCGTTCTAAGTCAGAATCAACTCGGTGGCAGTGAGTTTTGTTTTGTTTCACAGCTTCTTCCCATTCTTTCCACCTCTATCACAAGCAAACAGATCCCACGGAAGACCATGAAGCCCAAAGAATGGCTGCCAATGATCTTTTGAGTTCTCTGTAGCGCTCAGCTGCTGAGGTCCCGTGAAGAGAAGGGAGCCCTGGCGGTGGCACCCCGGTTAAGCACCCAGCTGCTGACTGCGACGTTGGCTGTTCCAACCTACCAGCCATTCTGCTCACAGTCAGCCTCCCTGAAGCTTCACAGAACGTCTCTGGAAGCCACATGGGGCAGTTCTACTCTGCCCTACAGAGCCACTATGAGTAGGAATCAACCCACAGCAGTGGGTGTGGGCTTTTGTTTGTTTGGGGGGGTTGAGTGAAAATGTGGCTTAGGCCACTTTTAAATAAAATGAGCAGCTTGTGTGTCCCTTAGAAGACTTCTTTTTCCCCCTAAAAACAAAATAACGTCTGGCATTGGAGCTGTGATTTGACCGCACCTGCCTGCATAGCCCAGGTGCGTTCACGTTCTAATCTGACAAGCGGGGGGAGTCCCTGTCAATCATTCTGTTCCTATTTTACGCATCTGCGAAAAGTGAGACTCATAATTCTGCCTGAGGGGCTGTGAAAATGACATGAAGCACTGACCTGGAAATGTGTGGCACGTCGTTTGGCACAGAAGAGGCGTGTGTTAACGGTGTTGACCCCGGTTGGGCTGGGTTTGATTTTTCCTGCCTTCTCAGCAGGCTTTTCTTTTTTTAAACAAATTACCTTCAAGCCTAAACTTAATTGTAGAAACGATCCTTATTGACAGCCTCAATTAGTGGCAAATAAGCCTTTGCTTAGAAGCTCTGCATTAATGGCATTCATTCTTCACTGCATTAATGGCATTCATTCTTCACAAACCTTAACAGTGGAGTTGGCAATGGCCTCTTAAGCCTAGAGCAGTTAAGCTGATCACACAAACCATCATGCCCTTGGAATTCGTCATTTGATTATAAACCTACATACAAAATCAGAAAGGTGACTACAACCAACCAAAGATTTTTAGGAACATAACAGTTTATCCCTAAATGGACAGTCCTGTGAACCTAATTGATCCTTTTCTACAATGTAAAAGGAACTGATCACCCTTCACTCAAAAATTAGTTTTTATTATTATTAAAAGATCATTTTATTGGGGGCTCTTATAACAATCCATGCATCAATTGTACAAAGCATATTTGTACATATGTTGCCATCATTATTTTCTAGACATTTACTTTCTATTGAGCCCTTGGTATCAGCTCCTCTTTTTTTCCTCCCTCCCCCCAAACCCCGCCTCTTGACCCCTTAATAAATTATGTTATTATTATTTTCATATCTTATAGCGACCACTGTCTCCCTTCCCCCATGGTTTCTGTTGTTCATCCCCCTGGAAGGGGGGTCGGGTTATGTGTCGATCACTGCGATCATTCCCCCTTCCTCCCCACCTTCTGCCTACCCTTCTGGTATTGCTACTCTCATTCCTGTTCCTGGATTACATGTGTCGCGAGTTCCTATCTCTTATCTGTACCTGTGCACATGCTCCGGTCTAACCCGAAGTGAAAGGCAGTATTGGGGTCATGATAGTGGGGGGTGAGGAAGCCTCGAGGAGCCAGAAGAATGCTGTGTATTTCACCAGTGCTTCACTGAGCCCTGGTTGACTCATCCCTCCCCTGTGACCCCTTTGTAAGGCGATGTCCCATTGTCTACAGATGGGCTTTGAGTCTCTGCTCTGACTCCCCCTCGTTCTCAACAATGTCGTTTTTGTTTGTTTGTTTGTTTGTTTTGGGTCTTCTGATGCCTGTTACCTAGTCCCGATGATACCTCATGATCACACAGGCTGGTGTGCTTCTTATGTGTGGACTTATTGCTTCTCTGCTGGATGGCTGCTTGTTTAACTTCAAGCCTTTAAGACCCCAGATGCTATACCTTTTGATAGCCAGGCACCATCAGCTTTCTTCACCACATTTGTCTTCAGCGATTGTGCCAGGAGGGCACACACAAATGTTTTAGATATCCATTGGGTCATGAGTTACTGCAGCAGTATTTCACACAGAGAAACTGCCATCCAAGGAGACTTGATGATTGTCTAAGGTCACCATCAGAGTTAAGTCTAAAGTCCACTCCTGATTCCCAGTCCACAATACTCACTTGTATATTATTAAGCCCCTCCTCTGAGCACTTTTCCATCCTTTTGATTAACATGAAGACAGAGTGAGGTAGTTAGTTTATTGTGCCAGCCTGGCCGATAAACACATGTGGGATTAATTGAAGGGCAGAGCGATAAATGGCTCGGTGAGCCTCTCCTTTCTAGTTCTTGGGTCTCTTGCTTTCTGATGGT
>NW_022107431.1:16860407-16862545 GCF_000313985.2 Echinops telfairi
TACATAAAAAAAGTATCCCAACTAAGTCCAGTCCAAGCCCATAAGTCCTATATTAGCCCATATGTCCAATACCGATCTATAAAGTCCTCTTCAGACTCACAAAACACATGCAATGATGCCGAATGCAGGATGATCACAGGCCAGTGGGTAGAAAGTCTTATAGATACAGTATCAGTGTAAGCATCTCAACGCTGGCATGGGGTCCCCACATGGCTTCTCCAGCTAAGGGCACGACCATAGTTCCATGTGTCTTGTCAGTAGAGTGTCTCCCAGGGAGTGAGCCGAGAGAGAGAAGTGCCTCCCGCCTCCAAGGAGGAAAATACCGAGTTCCCAGAATTCTCAGGAGAAGGCCATGCCCACACAGGCCTCATTGGCTATGATCCAATTGACAGACTAGACTCCACTCTTAATCCTCTCAAATCCCAAATTGACACCCAATTGTGTTACTACCACATCTCCCTTCTAATTCAGTGCTTTTGTTTTTAAACTTGACTCATTAGTAGATCAAAACCAGCATTGTGCAATAGAATGGAAGAGTATAGAACAGCACAGCACAGAAAACATCAGAATGCATCACTTCATCTTGGGAATCATTCCATTCAGGCAGATAGGCGTGAGGTTGTGTGCATGTGTGCGCAAAGTGGATTGTACGGAGGAGCATGTCAAAACATTTGAAAAGCACCATTCTAGAACACCCTTCTGGACCTCTGATATTCGTAAGCTAAGTATTATGTTTTCCTAGAATCCCTCAGCAAAGATTCCAGATGTTTTCTGGGACTGGCCAGTCAGAAGTACACACAGGAGGTTTGAGCAATGCCAGTGACCACATCTCCATTACCACAGCCATTTCTGCTGGCCAGCAGCTGAGAACCCAGGATGCAGTCATTATATTTAAGGATGCTGAGAGTCTGGATACACTTGGATGGTGCAAATGCTTAACCCAGTCAGCTGTTTACCCAAAGACTGGAGGCTCAAGCCCATCCAAGGGTGTCTCCGAAGAAAGAGCTGGCAACCGACTTCCAAAATATCAGCCATTGAGCACCCTGTGACCTTAGTTTTGTTCAGACACACGGGGCCAGGAGATTGGGAACTGACTCCAGGGCAACTGGTTACCGGCACCAGGTGCAGGGCATCCATTTTTCTGATGCAGATGGCAGCTGGTTTGGGGTTAGCATCAGGAAGAGTGGAGTGGCGCCGCTAAAGTGCTTCTGGTTCATGGTAGTATCAGTGAGATTCTAAATCCTGAGCCTTCTCCTTGTGAATGGAGTGGCAGCAATAGCTCCTAGGGTGCCTTCGGGAAAGCTAAGGAAGCCGCAGCCTCCAGTGTCTCTTTTCAGCTTCACGATTCTGTGTGCCATTTGATATCCGATGCTAAATACCTTCTTGCTAGAGCTACTTAGAATAGTGCTTCTTCTGGACTGCACCCTGTTGGAATGGACAGGAAATGAAAAATTCAGTAAAATAAAATATATTCCCAATATCTACCATTATACTAGTTGGTGACTGCTTATGACTTTTAAGGGAAAATTTTGAAAAGCAAAGCAAAGAAACAAGCCAAAAGTACAGTCATTTGTAAGTTATTTGACGTGTGCTTGATTTTTGGTTCTGAAACATACTATACACCAATAGTAATTTAAACAGCCTGGTACTGGTGTAACAATAAACACATAGGCCAAGGGAATACCTTGAAAGTCCGGAAATGAATTCACACATCTATGATAAATTGATTTATAACCAGTGTGCTAAGTACATTAAAAGAAGTAAGAAGAGTCTCTTCAACAAATGGGAATATTGCATTTCTATAGGCAGAAAAGAAGCGAGAAAGGGAAGAGGGAGAGAAAAAGCAGGAATGGAAGAACTATACACAAAAACAATTCAAAATGAATTAAGGACTTAAATATACAAACCAAAATTACAAGGAAGAGCAAGCAAAGGCAGCACCATCTGGCTTCACTGTCAACAAAGGGTTATTGATGATAATAGCAAAATCACAAGTAGCAAAAGATGAAATAAGTAGGACCTCATAAAACTTTAAAACTTTTGTCCATCTGCCTGCCCCTCCCCCCAGAAGAATGTATTTCAAAGGACGGCACTGAATCTGCAGCTCTGGGAGACGGACATATCTGACCAGAGCACAC
>NW_022107431.1:16864194-16869906 GCF_000313985.2 Echinops telfairi
GTACACTGGTACAGATAGGAACTGGTAACACAGGGAATCCAGGGCAGATGATCCCTTCAGGACCAGTGGTATGAGTGACGATACTGGGAAGATAGAGGGAGGGTGGGTTGGAAAGAGGGAACCGATTACAAGGATCTACATGTGACCTCCTCCCTAGGGGACGGACAACAGAAAAGTGAGTGAAGGGAGACGTTGGACAGGGCAAGATATGACAAAATAAAAATTTGTAAATTATCAAGGTCTCATGAGGGAAGGGGGGAGCGGGGAGGGAGGGAAAAAATGAGAACCTGATGTCTGGGGCGTAAGTGGAGAGCAAATGTTTTGAGAATGGCGAGGGCAATGAATGTACAAATGAGCTTTACACAATTGATGTAGGTATGGATTGTGATAAGAGTTGTATGAGCCCCTAATAAAACGATGAAAAAAAATGGATACTATACCTGAGCCAAGGGGAGAAAAAAAAAATGAAAAAACTTGTCCATCAAAAGATCTTTACCGAAAGAAGTGAAAAGACAAGCTGCCAATTGGGAGAATATCTTCAGAAAGCATATACCCAACAGGCATCTAATAGAAAACATGGAAAACGTTGGTAACTTAACAACAACAACAAAAAACACATAACCCAATCACGAAATGGACAAAAGATTTAAATACACATTTCAGCAAAAAGGATTTTCAAATGGCCACCAAACACAGGAGAAGATGTTCAGCATCATTAGCCATCAGTGGGATGCAAGTGAAAACCACATTGCAATACCATTTCACTCCTACTGAGATGGCTAAGACACAACTTTAAACTAGCAAATGTGAGGCTGGGGAGAAAATGGAGACTTGTCCATATAATGGGAATGCAAAACAGTACCAGTTCTGTGGAAAATGGTGTGGTGATTCCTCAAATAAGTAAATAAATAAAGCTGAATCCAGCAATTCCACTCTTAAGTATATACTCAAAAGACTTAAAAGTTGAGACGCAAAGAGATTTGTACACTGATGTTCATTAACAGCACTATTGGCAATTGCCAAAAGTAGAAACAACCTAAATACCCGTCAACAGATGAATGGATGACCAAACTATGACACATATGTACAACGGAATACAGCTCAGCCACTGTGAGAAATGAAGTCTTGATACAAGCTACAGTAGCTTGCAAGTGGCCACCCAAGGCACAACCATTAGTCTCTGGTCACCTGGAGCAACAGAAGGACAGTCAGGAATGACAAGGACACAGAATGAGTGCCTAATTGTCCCGTGAACAATTGCCTCCTTCCCCATGAGACTGAAAGAACTGCATAGTGTCAGGCTACTATTACTAACCATTTTAATAAAAGGTCTCATAGAAGAATCCTGATCAAAAGGGGGAAATGTAAAAAGTAGTTTCAAAATCTCTAGGTCTTCTAGGTCCATGGAGACTGGATGATCCCCTGGAATTATCGCTCTGAGTTTTTGGGGAGACCCTGGGTTTCCTACCACCTATGGTGTGAAAGCTTGAGTCAATATTCCCTAATCTCAAAGAAAAAGATGACCCAAGGTGACATCTAAGTACACAAAAACACCCCCGAAAAAGAAGAAGAAAGAAAGAAAAGAACCTACAACGTACAGTGGCCCAGTCCACAGATGAGGAGGGGCAGAAAGTCTGTTCTTGGAAGATCCTGAGGGTTTCCATAGGTGCCAGTATGTTTAAAACAAACAAACAAACAAACAAACGATTTGCCTTGAGATAATATTTAAATCTTAAAACAAAAATATAAAGTCTTCTTAGAAGAGAGCTAGTCAACAGAAATGGGGGTGAAGGGACACATCAGATAGGACAAGACATGACAAAATAATAATAACTTATAAGTTATCAAGGGTGAAGGAGGGAGAGAGGGTGGGGAGAGATGGGGAAAATGAGGAGCTGATACAAGGGCTCAAGTAGAAAGTAAGTGTTTTGAGAATGATGATGGCAACAAATGTACAAATGTGCTTGACCCAATGGATGGATGGATGGATTGTGATAAAAACTGTAAGAGCTCTCAAAAAAAATAAAACCAGAGCAAGTTTAGCTTAACTAGTAAAAGGCATCTGTCTTGAGGATTGTGGCTTTTTTAAAGGGCTGTCTCTATGGGAGCAATCTGCCAACTGCTTGAAAAATTAGACAGGAACCTTAGGGGACAGAGGGAGGAACCACTCAGAAAAGCAGAGTGTGTTTGGGGTTTTTTTGTTTTGCTTTTAATCATTTTATTGGGGGCTTGTATAGCTCTTATCACAATCCATGCATACATCCATGTGTCAAGCACATTTGTGCACATGTTGCCATTATCATTTTCAAAACATTTTCTTTCCACTTGAGCTCATTTCCCCCTTCCCCACCCTTCCTCCCTCATGAACCCTTAATAGTTTATCTTTTGTTTTTCTTCATGTCTTACACTGACCACTGTCTCCCTTCATCCATTTTTCTTTTGTCTGTCCCCCAGGGAGGGGTTCTATGTAGACATTGTGATGGGTCCTCTTTTGTTCCCGACTTTCCCCTTCCCCTCCTGGTATCACTACTCTCATTATTGGTCCTGAGCGGCCTATCTGTCCTGAGTGTGTTTTATTTTAAAATGAATGCTTGTAAAATAAAATTAATAAAACATTCAAAGGGGGAAAAACAACTAGCCGCAAGAATGACTGGGTTTTTCTTTACTTTGGTTTTATGGAAAGACTCTGAGGTGGAAATTTGGATACAGAAGTCAGTGGATTGGTCCCTCAGAAACACCCTTAAGCCAGTCGGAAAGCAGGGTTGGGCTAGCAGGGACAGTGGCATGGTGATCCCTCAGTGAAAACACCGGGCGATTCTGACACTGAGTTAACTCTCCAGTGTTGTCATGAATGGAGGGAAGAGGATCAGGTTGTTATACCCCACACCAACCAGTCCCTAACCCCGAGCTTATCTGAGACCTGAGTACTCCTCCAGGAACAATTCCTTGCAATCGATCACTCGAGGGTGGGCAGCAACCAACACTGGGTGCTGGAAGGGTGAGTGCCTCAGCCCCAAACGCCCAAAGGGATAGAAGGAAAAAAACACAACAGGTTGAAAGCCATACCATAGAAGCTACTGGAAGAGGACGTTTCAAGAAGGAAACAGTCCATTGGATCGAATGCTACAGAAGGATCAAATAGGACAGATACCTTAAAAGTAGCAAAATCTTGCTAACAAAAAAAATCGTGAGCTGAGTCAGGTAAAGTGGAAGCCAGGTTGCTGTGGCTCAGGGCCCGCATGGGAGGCAAGACTGGAGAGAGAGCAATAGAAACTCCATTTTCAAACGGTCCAACTGCGAAGCGGAAGAGAAACAAAGAAGGTTCTGAGTGGAAGTGCCCATGGAGTAGAAGTGGTTTTTGTGAAGATGATTAAAAAGAGTTGGACACATTTAAATAATAATTACTATAGGCCAATTAGGAGAGTGTCGTTGAAACCCGATAAAGAAGAAAACAATCTATGGGAGTAAGTTGCTGAAGATGCGTGCACCCAGGTGGAGAAAGTAAACTTAGCCAAGAAGAGGAAAGAGACGAGGGTGGGTGTGGAAACAGACACAGTAAAATTCTGTTAGGGGAAGATATTGATGGTGTTTTCTGTAATGGCTTCTATTTTCTGGTTGATGTCAGAGAAGAGATTTTCTGCTGCGAGTCGAGGGCTGGAGGAGAGGCGGGAGGGCAAGAAGAAGGGTTGAAATAGCCAATTGAGAAAATGGCAGGAAGAAATAAGTAGGCGAGCAGGGGCGAATGACCCGTTAGCACAAAGGGTTGCAGCAGGACCAGAGGCCGTGCATTAGGGACGTTCAGTTGTCATCGTAGATGGTTTTCTCTGCCTGCTTTCATTGAGACAGGAAAAGCAGCCAAGCAGTTGTGGATGGGACTGATTTCATGTTGGGGACAGAAGGATGGAGGAGTCCTCAGGAGAGGATGGCTGAAGAAATGAACCCTACTCTCTAGGCTGGCTCCTGATTGCTAACGATTGGCACAGCCAGCAGGAAGAAGGGGAGACGGAGGATGGTAAGAGGTTGTAGAGATTTTAATTTCTGATTTCACTAGTGATATACCAGGTGATTACAAGATCCCGATTGGACAATGTGTTACAGATGTATGTTGTGTGTCTGTCCATTACATGTCCTAACGAATTATTCCAGAGCCTCAGCTCACCCCACTGTCACTGGAGGGGTTGCATAGAAAGCAGGGTGACTAATGTACACACACACCCTTGGTGGGAGTGATTGGCTCAGCAACGCCCATATGAGCAAGAAGAGACCATCAGAGACTTTCCTCATATTTTTTAAATGGATGCTTGGAGCACAGAGTCTCCCAGCTTCTCCACTCCTGAGCTGGGGAGACCATGCAGTTTTTTATGACCACCTTTCCCGATAGCCTGGAGGAACCTATCTATAGAAGGTGAAAGCAAGGGAACATCTAAAGCATCAGTTCTCAACCTGTGGGTCGTGACCCCCTTGAGGGTCAAACGACCTGTTCACAGGGGTTGCCCAATTCATAACAGTAGCAAAATTACAGTGAAGTAGCAACAAAAATAATTTTATGGTTGTGGGGTCACCACAACATGAGGAACTATATGAAAGGGTCGTGGCATTAGGAAGGTTGAGAACCCCTGATCTAAAGGGAAGCAAAATAAAACAGAAGCTACATTCTATGGATTGAATTGTGTCCCCCAAAGGATATATGGATGTAAATATGTCCATGTTTAGAAGTGAGTGTTTTCTTTTGGATGGTATACTAGAATAGGATGGGTCTCAAACCTAATCACTTCTGAATGGCATCTTAAATTACAAGCAGAGTAAATATAGAGATGCACACACCAGGGGCAGACAAATGCCAGGAGAGGGCCCATCTACAGGCAAAAGAAAGCCAAGGATGAGTGGCACTCATCAGAAACTAGGGAGATGCTGCTGTTGTTGTTGTTGTTGTTACAGCAGATTGGTTTCTAGGCAACTAAAACACCTCCAAACCTTTCGTATTTGCTAAACATATTCCCTTTGGGGCTTAGAGACATCTAAGTTATATCACTAAATTTGCCAGTGAGTGGCTGTAAAAAAAAAGTGGATGGGGTGGGGGGGGAGTGGCGGCGTTGGGCGAGAAAAGCAAGGGAAGTCAAGGACCTGAAGACAGGATATGGTATGGGTTGACCTTCTAGGCATTAAAGTCACCAAGGATGAAGACAGTACTTGGGTAGGGGAGAAGACAAGTACCTATGAGCGATTTAGACAAGACCTTCATTGGAAACAGCAACACGAGGAGCACAGTAGTTAGCAGGACAAAGGTGCCAATTGGCAGGAGCCTCAAAGAGTGTTGGATTTTACAAGGGTAAGCAAAAAGTAGTGCTACAAACCACAGAATCCTTTATTAAATAAAAAGATCACAATGCACAGTGATTGCTTCTTTACACACATACCCACCATCTAGGCCTATTTGATTCTAAATGGGGGGTGTTTCCAACTCTCTACACCACCCCACAACCCCAAAGAACTCTTCACTCTCTGATTTACACCTTATCAAAATGACAGTTTGGGCATCCTGAGGGGACTCAAATCATGTTCCTTTGAAGTGTTCTTTGAGTTTGGGGAAGAAAAAGAAGTCTGAACAGGCAAGATCAGAGCTGTAGGGTGGATGGGATAACAAGGGTTTCCTAACAGGATTCTCACAGGACAGCCGTTGAAAATGAGTTTGATGGAAACAATGAAAATTCC
>NW_022107431.1:16872088-16873586 GCF_000313985.2 Echinops telfairi
GGGGATTTGGGAAGTAAATAATGAGGGCGGGAGCAGGGGAGGGGAGCACTGGAATAGATTGTGATTGCACAACTCACTTAAAGGCAATTTAACCATGGGGGGTGGTGGACCCTCTGAAATTGATGTAGTGATGGTTGTACAATTCTTGGTATGGTTGAGCTATTGAATTGCATGATATGTAAATTATTATGCCAATAAAACTGCTGGGGGGGAAAAGTTACAGTCTTGGAACTCCACAAGGTCAATTCTACACTGCCATATAAGGTCGCTCTGAGTTGGAATCAACGCAATGTCAGTGAGTTTGAGATATTTTTAAACAGAGCCCCGCTGAAATCACTGTTCGGATTGACTTTTTTTTTTTTAACAATACTCTATAGATACTAAGACAAATGAGAGAACTTGTCGGCAGCCATTCACATATTTAAACATGTTTTGTGTGGCACAATTGCGTGCACGCATAAACTGGAAGCCTAGTAGCAATGCATGTTGACCAACACTTGTGCACAGAACGAAGGAGCAGCAGGGTGGACGCTGTGGAGGAGAAGAGCAGCACACAGGCCCACGGGCTGGCAGTCCGCTAAGGGCAGTAGTGTGGATGTGATCATCACGCTGTGAACCGAGAGCAGACTTCTAGTTGAGTGTTATGGACCCATGAATATTAGACCTCAATATTAGACCTCATGTCTGAGCCCTAAATATTATTACCATACTAATTACATATACCTCCCTTACACCTCTTCAGACTGCCACTTGCTGGTCAGACTATCATGTAGAATTGAAACTTTAGATAACTGAGGTATTACCATTTTCCCCCAACTGAGATAGTGTACAGATATAATTGACCAGAATAATTACCCTGTACTAATTATCACTCCAGTGAATTTGGTAGAAGAATTAGCATTAAATAATTAAAACCCTATCTAGAACATTTCATTGACCTCATGCGTCTTGCTGGGCAATATAAAATATGCATGAATATTATAAAAGAAACGAACACAAAAATGAGCAGCCCGATGGACACTCCTGGAATGAATGCCACAGAGGGAGGCCAGCTACCAATTGGTATTTAAACCACTATCCGTGCAGATATTTATTTAATCTCACCTATTCTTTCCACTTAGAAATCCTTAAAGATGATATGAAGGTAATTTTAGATTTTGCATGTATCCAAGATTATTGTATATACAGTAGGACCACACAATAAAACATTACACAAATATATCTCTGGATACATGGAGCATAATCTCATATCATTAAGAGAACGTACAGTGCTAATCACAAGGAACCATCTTTAGGCTCTTCTATACATCCAGAAATATAATTAAGAATTAGTCTATGTTAGACAGGGTTCTCTAGAGAAACAAAAGCAAGACACTAATAATTTTATATATATTTATATAGATAGATAAATAGATAACACAAGAAATAAACAATTCATCTATAAAGCAGTACAAATGGCTCAGTGCAACTCACTTGCATAAGACAGCTAATACACTGG
>NW_022107431.1:16873746-16875085 GCF_000313985.2 Echinops telfairi
GTGGCGAAACAGGTCTTGAAGGAAGCTCAAATTACAGTGACACAATCCATGGGTTAGATGTCCCACAGGTAGTGTAGCTTGCAAATTGAGGCACAGAACAAGCAAGGCAGCCACAGACTGGTCCGGTGATCAAAGAGCAAGAGACAAGAAAGGCGAGGCTCACCCAGCCATTTATCTCTCCGCCCTTCAATTAATCCCACATGTGTTCATTGGCCATGCTGGCACAATAAACCTTAACTATCTCAAAATCAAAAATTGAAAGATCACATAACTCATTTTGTATAGTGTAAAGAATATTAGTTATTGTATATTGTAAAGAATTTGGATATTGTTCAGAATATCTTTGTTGGGGAAAGTTTTGTTGAAGAATATTGAACGAACTGCCAGAAGAATGAGCCAATCAGTATTCGAAGAAATGCAACCAGAACATAGGTGAAGAATGTTGAGATTGTTGTCTTCCTTTCTGCGAACACCTCATAAGGAAAGACCAATCACCACGGGGAAAGCATCATGCTTGGTACAGCAAATGGTCAGGGAAAATGAGGGAGACCTTCAATGAGATGGATTCACACAACCAGCACCAAAAATAGACTCCAACTTAGCAAGGATGAAGAAGATGGCTCTGGGGCAGGCATTGTCTCCTTCCAGGATAGGCACGGAAAGTTGACATGAATCTGAGCCGAAAAACAGTGAGGCATTTTCTCAGTGAAAAATGCAGTTTCCTGGAAAACAGCTGTAAAACAGGTATTAAAGAGGTAGCCTTAACTAAACACTGAAAATATAATAATAACTACAATGGCAAATGTTGTGTTATGCATATTTGACCATAATGTTTAAGGAAGGTAGGCTTAACAACATTGCGGGAAAGAAACTAGCTGAGAAAGAAATCAAGTGCATGAAACACATGGGGCTTGGTAAAGGGCTCCAGTTAGACATGAAAGCCCCGGGAGCGGCATTCGCAGGAGGCTGAGCACAGCAGTTAATGCCTCAGGGGATTCCTGAGAGAGGGCATAATGGCATCACTTCCTCACTTCCAGGGCGGCCCGAGAGGGCAGTGGCCATTGCTTGTTTGGAACACATGCTGAAGCGCATACTTGAGGGGTGTCACTTACCATTGGCCTGGCGCACTGGAGAAACTGAGGCCAAAAGGGCTGCCCCTGAACAGAGCCTGTGTCTGGGGTGCCTTCCTTCTCTGTAGTCTGGTCCCTAGCCTATATGTGTCAAACTCATTTCTTGTCTTCTAGGACTTGTCTGTAGATAGATAGATGATAGATATAGATAGATAGATAGATAGATAGATAGATAGATAGATAGATAGATAGATAGATAGATAGATAGA
>NW_022107431.1:16875185-16889703 GCF_000313985.2 Echinops telfairi
ATAGATAGATAGAAAGGTAGGTAGATAGGTAGATAGAGATACCCCCCTCTCCCTTAGTTAGACACTATTGTTTCTGTAATGGACAATAAACACACAGACACACATTTCATATGACAAAGACAAGATTTTTTTAAAAACACCTAATTCCCAGAGTTGACTCTGTCACGTGGTGTGCAGCCCTACCTCACAGGGTCCCCAAGGCTGCCGCCTTTGGGAATCAGATCAGGAGTGTGTTCTTCCAAGGCACCTCTGGCTGGATCTGAAGAGCCCGTCTTTCTGTTCCCACCATCCTAAACCAAGCCCATGGCTTGAAGTGCATTCCAGCTCATAGTGCTCCTCCATTGGTCTTCCAAGAATGTTCATCTTTACAAGAGCAGACAGCCTCATCTTTCACCTGCGGAGCGATTGGTGGTGTTGAACCATTGACCTTACAGTTCTCAACGCTCCTTTTCTCAATGAATAGTCAAGCATTTAACCTTTGGCACCACCCAAGGATGTCCAGAAAGATGATAAATTACCCAAAATAATAAAACCTTTTTGTTTGTGAAGAATGTGGTTTTCTGGGTAAAAAAAAATAGAAAACTTAAAAGTAAAGAAACAGCTGAATTATATACTTTTACAGTGGTTACAATGATACCTTTCATGTTGTTTTACCTCCATTTTAAAAAAAAAAAAGATAGAAAGTGATACCAAAAATACCCATACCCACGAGACTACTCGGAACTGACTCATCGTGACCCAACAGGGCAGAGTGCACCTGGCCCTGGGTGGTTCTGAGACTTTCATTCTACTGGAACTAACAACCTCACCTTCCTCTCGAGGAGCAACTAGTTGGTTCAAACCACTGGCCTTTCGGTTAGCAGCATAATGCACAGCCCACTACGTCACCTGGGCTCCTGGGAAAATGAGAGAATAAATAATAAACCTCTGATCCTGAAGAAAGGTACCATTATTAAAGTGATGAGATCAGTCCTGTTCAAATGTTTCAAATTATCATTTGGTCCATTATGATTCAACATGCTGAGTAGGTAAGTCTCTTAGAGAACCTCAGGCTTGTAGGAGTGGTGCAAATGGTCAATGCATTCGGCCGATAACCAAAGGTTGGAGGTCTGAGTCCTTAAGAGGTACCTTGGTAGAATTGAGATCAAGGTAGTGGGAGGAAGGAAGCACCAAAGAGATAGAGGAGAGTTGTGTGTTTCATCAGTGCTATATTGCACCGACTGGCTCATCTCTTCCCCGTGAGCCCTCTGTGAGGGGATGTCCAATTGTCCACAGCTGGGCCTTGGGTCTCCACTCCACGCCCTCCTCCAAGTCACCTGGGGTATGGTTTTTTATTCTGGGTCTTAGATGTCTGATACTTGATCCCATCGACACCTCATGATCACACAGGCTTGTGTGCTTCTTCCAAGTGGGCTTTGTTGCTTCTCAGCTAGATGACCATTTGTTTATCTTCAAGCCTGTAAGATCCCAGATGCTATATCTCATTGATAGCCAAGCACCATCAGCTTTCTTTACCACATTTGCTTATGCACCTGCTTTATCTTCAGCAATCGTGTCTGGAAGGTGAGCATCGCAGAATGCCGGATTGTTAGAACACTATCATGACCTCAATTCTACCTCACAAATTGGATTAGACCACAGCATGCACACTGCTACAGATAAGAACCTGAAACACAGGGACTCCAGGGTAAATAAAACCCCTCAGGGGCAACAAGGAGAGTCAAGATACCAGAAGGATTAGGGGAGGGTGGGGGGATAAAGGGTGAACCAATCACAAGGATCAATCTAGAACACCCTCCCAGGGAGATGAATAACAGAAGTGGGTGAGGGGCGAGGGAGGACAATGTAAGATATGGAAAAAACATCTATAACTTATCAAGGGTTTGTGAAAGAAGGCAGGCGGGGGGAGGGAGGAGGGAGAAATGGGGAGCTGATATCAGGGGCTCAAGTGGGAAGAGAATGCTTTGAAAATGATGATGGCGGCATATGTGCAAATGTGCTTGACACATTGGAAGAATGAATGGATTGTGATAAGATATGTAAGAGCCCCCAGTAAAAGGATTGAAAAAAAAAGAATGCCAACAAAACTCAGAGTGCCTGGGTTATACGCTTAGAACCAAGGGAGAAAGGGCATAGCCCCGCCAATCTCCAGAAATAAGATTTCTCGTCTCCAGAACTATAAAAAAATAAACTTGCATTCTGTTAAAAAAAAAGAAAAGGACCTTGGTAGAAAGGCCAGGCAATCTGCTGAAAACTCAGCTATTAAACCCCGTAGGCTAGTCCTCCTCCAACATCCATGAGGAGCTGTGAGTCAGAGCCAACTCCAGGCCAACTGCTTTTTGTCTGTTTGTGTTTATTGCTTTCTGGAGAAATCATATTTGTTATACTCATAAATGTCGGTCACTTTTGGATTTAAGTGGCTTGTTTTTTGAGCTGGCACATCAATATTTATTAGGAATGTCCACCCACAAAAGGAAAGATTTTGTAATGAAATTTGGGGCCGAAGATTCTTTTAATTTCACACTGGCAACGTTACCAAACTAAACTCACTGCTGTGGTGTCGCTTCCAGTTCAGAGTGACCCTTAGGACCGTCGAACTGCCCCGGTGGGTCTCCCAGACTGTAACTCTTGATGGGGATGGAAACCTTTGTCTTTCTCTCATGGAGTGACTGGTGGTTTTGAACTGCTGACCTGGTAGTTAACAGTCCAAGGGGTACCCACCATACCGCCAGAACTCCTGTAATGTGGCCAGCTCAATCCAACCTGAAGATCTGCCTGTAGAGAGTGGCGGTATTGTCTGACTTTACAAATCACACAAAGATTCACAATTACAGAAAAGGGTTTTTATTTTCAGTGAATTACTGGGAGTTCAAAATTCCAAAATGGAAGTACAGATATTTAGCCTGAAACTGGTAACACTCAAACTCTAATAGAGATGGGAGACAAACATCTACTATTCCCACTTATTTCCTGATTGGCCAGCTGCAAGACTTTTTTAAAAGATTTTTTTGGATGGGAATTGGGTGAAGACCATCAGTTTTACATTCAACCATTCATACAGATTTTGTTTCATGTATTTGAGGTACCATCACTTACCCCATTTCCTCCCTGGATTTCCTACTCCCCTACTTCTATCTTTCCCAGCCCTCTGAAAGTGGTCCTGGGGTCAGTGCTGCCCCTCTTGATCGCAGTGGTCTATCATTCTAAGGTGGAGCACCTCCCTAGTGTTATGGGCCAACACTCATAGGCTTGTCTATGGTTGAGCTGGAAATTGCCCCACAGGGGGATTTCAGTCCCAGACTTGAAGGAATTATATAGATATGCTCCTTTATTTCTGCAAGAAACATCCATCAGAATCTTGGAGATGCTAGAGTAGGAGAAAAGGCAATGCCCTTTGACCCTGGGCAGCCAGGTGGTAGATATGACTCTCACTGACCAGCTGCAGCCTGGGATAGGGAACATCTCCTCTGAGCCATAAACCCCCTGCCACTGGGTCCATTCTGACCCACAGCAACCCGACCCAGGGTTTCTGAGACTGTAAATCACCACAGGAAGAGGCAGCCTCAGCTGTCTCCCTTACAGTGGCTCCGGACTTTGAACCGCTCACCTTGCAATGAGCAGTCCAACGCTTAGCTGATGGTGCCACCAGCACCAATTCCTGAACCCGGTAGAAGTTGGAAAATAAACGCCACAAAGGTGTCTCCATCTGGTTGAGATGGGAACTAAATTAGATAGCAGAGCCCCCACCTCAGAATAGGTGCCTTACAGAGGTTCGATTCCCTCTCCCATTTACCAACTTAAATATTGTGGAAGTACCTACAATAATTTAGGAAAACTCTTTGGGGTCCCAACATGCTAACAAATAAAATATGTTTTTAATGCTAAACTGGCACCCATGGGATCCTGTGTGTGTGTGTGTGTGTGTGTACATGTGTGTCTTCTCGTTATATCATAAAAGTATACGTGTTCACAAAGGGATCTGAATTCAGAGGCATGTGAACTTGGGAGCTGTGTCCCATCTCTTCGCTCCACCTCTTCCCAGAGACACGGGTGCTTAAGGAAGCGGCTTTAAGAGGTCTGTCAGATGCCTGTCTTGTCCGGTGAGCACATCACTGAGGCAGGCACGGGTGGCAAAATGGTGCTGGTGGGAGTGGATCAATCCTTCAAGACACTTGATGATTTCATAGTCAGGAAGGGCGAGACTGGTCACCCTCAGGCCCAACATCTGGGAAATCACTTCTCTGAAGTCCATCAGCTGCAAAATCAGACAGAAACGTATTACCTGGGAGAAGGAAGTGTATTCACTACTGCTGGGCCCAATGAACCAAGAAGTGCCAAAAAACCAACTGGGGAAAACACATGTTTGCACACGGCATACAAATTAGGCCATCTGCTGCCATGGTGACCACTTGAATCCTGGCAACCTTGTGTGTGTCTGAGTGGAACCGTGCTCGATGGGTTTCCAATACCTGTGATTGTTCAGAAGAAGATCACCAGGCCTTTCTTCCAAGATCTGTGGGTGGATTGGAACCACCAAGCTTTTGCTTAGTAGCAAGTGCTTCACTGTTTGCACCAACTAAGAACTCACGTAGGCAAATCACCTCCCTTGTTTAGTATTTGTTCTCTCATGTCTACTAAAATATCTCTGAAGTCCCCTCGGGTTTCCATCGTCAGTAATTTCACAGCCCCTTTTCTGATTATCAAGGAGTCCTGCTGGCACTGTCCGGTAAGCATTGGGGTGCTAACTGCAAGGTCAGTGGTTCAAACCTCCCAGTCCCTTCTTAAGAGAAAGAAGAGGTCGTCTGTTCCCATCAAGATTGACAGTCTCGGATGTCCTGTAAAGAATTGCTGTGAGTTGGAATTGACTCCATGGCCAAGGGCTTGAGAGGGTTTGGGGTTTCTGATTCTGAATGTCACATGGCGACCAAGTCAGAAAGCCTGGTTAAGTAGCTGTTACCTAGATCCCCACCTCACGAAGACTCAAGTTTCTCGCCCAGGGTAGGTATCACCGTCTCCCTACCTCTCAGGGCTGTAACATTCAGAGCAGGATACCTGAAAACCTGCCTGTGTGCTCTCCGCATGCAGACCTGCTACACAAATGTAGGTGGGGCCAGGGATGGTTAGCTCCAGGTATTGCAATGCTCACTGGGCAGCGAGCCTCCTCAGTGAATGGGAGATTAAAGGTCAAGAAAATATAAGCTGATGAGAAAGAAGGACTTCGAAACCTTCAGATCCCCTCAAGCACAGATGACGCTGAGACTGGACTTTTGTGTGCAGTTAGGGTGACAAACAGGATTCGGTGGAGATTCCAGACTACGGTGGACTTAGAAGGAAGGCCTTGGGATCTACTTCTGAAAAATCAGCCACCATAACCCTAATGGATCACAACAGTCTGATCCCTTTGTTCAGCGGTTGGAGACCAACTGGATGGCAGCTAACAACAGTGGGTGTCCATTGATCGCGGCCAACTGGACACTGAAGGCAATGGCTGAGGTAGACCTCAATCGCCTTTGAAATCTCATAGGTTGGTTTCCGAGCTTTGAGTCCAGGCTAAAGCAAGGTTGCTTTCTAACACCCTACCAAGGTACCTCCCACTTGAGAAGAGGTGGCACAGGGAGAAGACACCCAAGAGAGCCGCCACTCAAACCTCACTCCCATCCCCCATTGACTTTCTCATTGCCCACCCTCTTTTCCGGCTAAGTCTACACTAGAAGCTAGCCCCTTCCCTCCATTGTTGCCTGATGGGTAGAAAAGTTTCCTTCCAACTCCCGACCCCCTCTCCCCGTCCCTTTGACTGGGAGTCAAAGCTCTTCTCTCCTAGTAGGCTGGCTCTCTGAGCATCCTCACTCTTCAGAATCGGGCTCCGCCCAGATCTGCCTGACACGTGAGCCAATGCAGAGGCAGCCAAGGAGAGAGCGAATTTAAAAAAACACCAGGACCAGTGTCCACTGCATGCCCTCTGAGCTTCAGAAAGCAAGCAAGATGAAAGCCAAGAACGATGGGGTCAAGCTGCCCGGAGGGCTCTTTATGCGCTTGACCTCCTGATGCATTGCCCAGATAAAACACGCTGACCAGCCAGCAAGTGAGAGCTGTTTTATGGCTTCCATCTGCACCTGGTCAGCCATCAAGCCTGTGTGCCACTGTTTGGGATTTGGGACGATGCCCTGCAGCAGCTCCCAGCTGGAGATCAGGTTCCCCTCCTGCACCCTCCACCCATCCTGAATCTGCTCTGGGAGGAGACAAGCCCCGGAGACAGCCACCGAATGTCAGAGAAACCTCGCCGCAGCCAGAGCCTGGCTCCTCCCAGGCTTTCAGCTGCCCCGTCTTCACGTTTCTCTCCAGCTCATGACATGGAATGTGAACTCTTTCTCTCCAAGAGCAAATCATCATGGTTCTGAGCAATGCCAGCAAGATACCTCGGGGAGCAGGTTGGTCTGCGAGATGGTGCCCCTAACCTGGTAAAGGTCCTGCCAATCCTCAAGCCAGCAAGCTTTCAGACCCACCTGCTTTTCCCTCTTTTCTGCCTCCTCCAGCGATTTCTTTAGGGTCTTCATCTCACTGGTCACCACTCCCATCATGCTCTGGGTCCTCTCTTGGCGCTCCTTGGCCTCCTGCTCTGTGGTGTCAAGTTCTGCCTTAAGGGACAGGAGCTTCCTCTCAGCGTTCTCCTTCATCTTCTCCAGTTTGTCTCTGGATTCACTTAGGTCTTCGATGGCTTTGGTTTGTTCCAAGGTTTTAATCTAAGAAACCAAGAACATGCAAATAATGCCCTTCATATTTATTTAGAAAAATGGTATACACAAGACAAATCAGAAGTTTACGGAATCCACTTAGCTTCTTTTTTAATGAATAAAAACAGAGCTCATCCCAAACAATGATGAGGCTTTGCTGAGCATCTTTGCTAGACAAACATGTTTTAAGACAGTTGTTGCTTAGAAATAACATACTGGTGTATCGAGGTTTGGCAAGTCATGAAATACCATGACCCCAGAGGCTGGATGATAAAATGAAGTCTGCTAACACATTCACACACATATATAGAAGTTCAGGCAGCTTGCACCTGCTTTCTCTATCATTAAGTGATCCCTGGCGCATCAGCATCAATCAGTAACCAGTTGTCATGGGATTGATTCCAACTGTTGACCAACCCAAGCATGTTACAATGCAACCATGTTCCAGGGAGTTTCCACTGGATGGCTTGTCAGACAGAGATCACCAAATCTTTCTTCGGAGGTACCTATGGGTGGACACCAACTGCCAGCCTTTCGGCTAGAAGCCAAGTGGGTACCATCTAGGGACTCCTGCATCAGTATCAGGAAGATCAAACCATCGCCTCGCCTTGCGGTGCATCACAATGAGTCCTTGCCTCAAACACCCTCCCAAGCTTGCAGAGAAGTTGGCCAGTGATTTTGCACAAGAGATGTGCCAGACTTGCACTTCTTTGCTGCTTTCTAGCGAGTGCAACAGGTGGGAGGTGGCAACAGATTTCCACTACAAGCAAGGTGGAGGAGGGATGGCCCCTCTACCAAGCTGTTCCAGCAGCTGGAAGTCAAACCACGAAATCTTCTGGAGTCTAGGGCACACTTTCTTTCTCAGCTTAGTATTTAAAATTATACCAAATCAGCTTCCAAGACAAGCATCCCTGGTGGTGTAGTGGTGGTGTATTGGGCTGCTAACGGAAAAGTCAATAGTTCAAAACCACCAGCTGCTCTCAGGAGAAAGATGAGGCTTTCTACTCCCGTAAAAAGTTACACTCTTGAAAACCCACACGGGCAATTCTACTGTGTTCCACAGGGTCACTATGAGTCGATACTGACTCAATGGCAGTGAGTTTGTGGAGAGCTTAAAAAAGGCTTTGAGATCATTCCATTTGAATTCATTTCACATATTAAAAATAAAGTTTTTAGATATGAGAGCTAAAATTAGATCTGGTCATTTCCTATCCACTAGGATGGGTCTAATAAAAAAGGCAGACAATAAAAATGACGACATGGAGAAACTGGAATTCTGGTGGGAATGTAAAATGGGGCGTTTTGAAAAGTCCTTTGTCAGTTTCTGAAATGTTAAACACAAGTGTTACCATATAACCTGGTAATTCCACACGTAGGTTTATACCCAAGAGAACAGAAACGCATATCTACATAAAAACCTACACTCACATACATTAAAGTTCATTGCAGCACTAGCCACAATAGCCAAAAGGTGGGGACATCCTAAATGTTACATCAACACATAGGTGGATAAACAAAATGTGGTACATGCATACAGTGGAGTATTACTCAGCCATGAAGAAAAGGGAAGTTCGGATATACACTATACCATGGAAGACCCTGGAGAACATTATGGTGAGCAATGTAAGTCAATCACAAAAGGACACATATTAAACTGCTTACATGAAATATTTAGAATAAACAAATACACAGAGGCCAAAGCTTATTAGTGGCTTCCTGGGGTAGGAGGGAGAGGACAAGGAGAAGCCATTGTTTAGGAAATATTCATCATCTCTTCATGGGGATGGAAAATTTGGCAAAGGTGGTGGCTTCATTACATACTTATTATATATTTATCATTATCACAGTACATATGAAAATATTCTGAATTGGTAACCGTATGTGTGATGGTTAAGGTTCTGTGTCAACTTGGCTGTGATTCTCACTGTTTTGGCATTGATTATGTAATCATCCTCATTTTGTGATCTGATGTGAGCAGCCTATCAGTTGAAAGGGGAGTTTCCTTGGAGGTGTGGCTTACACCCAATATATATGGATATCCTGGAAAAGCTTCCTCTTTCTCAGTCCTACCTACAATCCATCACCCTCTGACTCACTGGTCTAGGGACATGAGCCAGCAGTCATCTGACCTGCAGTTTGGGGGTATCCTGCTCCCAAAGCCTCATGAACCTACTGTGTGCGCTGCACATTTTTTATTCTTTAGCCTCTGAAACTGCGTGAGAAGAAGCCTCCAGACTGACCCACAGTGGCCAGCCTCTACAACTGGGTGAGCCATTTCTTGAACTAAATCTCTGTATGTGTACATTTCTGGGAGAAAGGTGAGGCCTTTGAGCTCCTGTGAATATTCGCAGCCTTAGCAACCCCAGGGAACAGTTCTAGCCTGCCCTATAGGGTTGTCTAAGTTATAATTAACTTTATGGAAATGGGGTTGGATGTGGGGGCGTGATTTTGTTAAACATATACTTCTTTGGTGTTGTCTCTAGAGAACCCAGCCTAAGACAGTGTGCTTTATATTTATGTACTGACTGGAATTAAACAAACCGATACACAAGACTTTATAGCAGTAACATACATAATAGTCAAAAAGTAGAAACACTGTCATTCCATTAATTAATTAATGAATAAAAAATGTGATTTATCCATAAATGAAATACTATTAAGGCATAAAAAATAACAAAATATAAATTCACCCAACCACAGGGATGAACACTGAAAACATTATACTAAGTAAAAGAACCCAGTCAGAAAAGATTGGATTCATCGCATGATTCCATTTACACGAAAGATCCAGAAAAACAAATCCACAAAAAGTAGGTTTGAAGTTGTCAAGGGCTGGGTGGCAGGGGATGGGGAGAGACACTAAGGGGTGCAAAGTGTCCTTCTACGGTGATGGAAATGTTCTGAAACCAGTGGTGATGGCCCTAGAACTCTGGGGTGACATTAAAAACCACACAAGTGTACACTTGAAAATTTTATGATATGTAAATTATAGATTCATAAAGCTGTTATTTGACAGAAAGCACCCTTACCACGAAAGCCTTAACCACCATCCCAATAAATGACTTTGAAGTGTTTTCTCAATGCAAATAAACAAGTGACTATGGAACAAGCAGCCAGAGTAAAGACCAGGAGAACTCCGAATTCCACTCCGAGCTTAGGAGTTCAGATAAACCTACCGGTATATGCTTTCAAAAACAGCATCATTTTGTCTTTTCATTTTGCTGACAATCGTGCAAAGAGTTCAAAGCGATAGAATAAAAGACAGCAAAGAGTGAGTACTTGAGGTCTTCTACTTTCCCTCACTCCCTCCTCACTGCATCTACTCTCCTCGGTTTCTTCTGGAGCAGATGGGGGGCTACAGAACAAAAGCCAGGCAGAGAGGCTAAGTGCATTTACATAAGCAAGAAGTAAGGAAAGGTGGGTGTAGGGCATAAGTGCAGCGAGCCCGTGCTAAGTAGGTTTCGAGAATTGTGTCTTGAAGGAAGTGGAAAGGGTGATGAGATGACTGAGGAGCCCATGAATCTCAAGTCAGCAACGTAACCAAAAGGAAAGAGAAAGAGAAAGAAATCAAAGATTTTAGGAAACACTGCTGCCTCGACTGAATCAAGGCCCCCTCTGCTTTGTCTTGTTTTGTTGAGCAAAACTAGGAAGGCTGACACTGCCAGGTAGTTGCTGGAATGTTGGTTATTAAGGGTTTTAAGATGGCTGTGAGTTAAATGGGTTTTATTTCGAGGAACTGTGAAAGATTAAAATCTTTACCTCATCGTGCGCTTAGAGTGTATCTTCTCTGGAGGATCTAAGTAATGCACAGGAGCACACGCTGACCTGATCAAACACTGAAGGGTCTCATGATACCACTAGCAAGTCAGGGGAGTTGTGGAACCCTTTCTAAGACTGGAATGAGGACAAGTGATGGTAGGTAAGTCCAGATGGAAAAGCAGACTCACACCCGATTGGGGGGGGGATGTCCTCAGTAAATTGGGGGAGTCTACATGAAATACCTCCATTCTTCCTCACCTTCAGCTAGCAGGTTGTGTCATCTGCAGGTAGCAAGTTGCTAATAAGCCTTCCTATAAGCCTGATGCGGCAATCTTCTTTATATAATCCTGATGACTTGCTCCGCATATAAATTGAACAAGTATGGTGAGAGAATACAACCCTGACACACCTCTTTCCTGATTCTAAACCATGGAGTGTGCCCTTGTTCTGTTCGCACAACGTCCTCTTGATCCAAGTACAAGTTCTGAATGAAGTGTTCTGGAATTCCCAGTCATCTCAAGGTTATCCATACTTTTGTATAGTCTATACAGTCTAATGCCTTTGCACATAGTCCAGGAAACACAAATAGACATCTTTCTGGTAGTCTCTGCTTTGAGCCAAGATCCATCTAATACCATCAATGCTATCGCTTGTTCCACGTCCTCTTCTGAATTCGGTCTGAACTTCTGGAAGTACCCTGTCAATGTGCTGCTGTAACCATTGTCGGATGATCTTAAGTGAAATTTTACTTGTGTGTGATGTCAATGATATCATTCTATACTTTAAGCATTCTGTTGATTTTGTCTTACTTAGATCCACAATCATGCGCATGGAAGCAGCATTCAAGAGATCAAACGTTGAGTAAATCTGCTGCACAAGACCTCTAGACAATTGAAGAGCATGAATGTTACTTTGAGGACTAAGGTGCACCTGGCCCAAGCCATGGCGTTCTTCATTGCATCAAATGCATGTGAAAGTTGGACATTGAATAAAGAAGACCATAAAAGAATCAATATATTTGAATTGTGGTGCTGGAGAAGAATATCGAAAGGACCATGGATGACTAAAAGGAGAAATTGATCTATATTGGAAGAAGTAAGCCCTAAATGCTCCTTAGAGGCAACAATGGCAAGACTTCATCTTACATACTTTGAGCATATTGTTCCCCAGTCCCTGGAGAACACCATGGTTGGTACAGTGGAGGGGCAACGAAACAGAGGAAGGCCCTCTACGAGACGGACAGACACCGTGGCTGCCTCAGTGGGCTCAAGCATAGCAGCAATTGTGAGGAGGGGCCAGGACCAGGCAGTGTTTCCTTCTGTTGTGCAGAGGGTCGCTGTGGGCTGGAAACGACTCCATGGCACTTAACAGTGACAACAACTACATGAAGTACCTGTAGAAGTTTTGCCCGCTATCCCATGCACACCTTCAGAAGAAATTATATCCCTTTCCAGACCGAGAGGAGGTCCATGGTAGGCATATTTGAACAAGTTCAAGCCGTTTAAGCATCCCATCCATTAGAGACTAAAACCGCTGGGAAGCAGCAGCAACCGTAGAGCTTGTCACCAAGGCTTAAGAACAGCTACTGAAGTTTGGGGAGCAAGCAGGGTATAAAATGCCAAGAGCTAGGAGAAATGGCTCTGCATTGAGGTCATGAGATGGCACCTGTATCTTGTGGCCTCAATAGAGACAGGGAGATGGCGTGTACTGAGGAAGGTCTACAGGACTGATGTTGGGCAGCACAAATTGGGTCAAACCCATTGAAGGCCACCTTGGAATGTGGACTTTACATTAGATGCCAGTATAATCAAGTTTTGCCTCAATGTTAATGTTTGGGTGTTATCATTGTATTCTGACGAGGCAGAAGAATGTTTGTAAGAGACAACATTCAATGCTTTGAAAGTGAAATGTCACGATGTCAGCAAGCGACTTTCAACACGTTCAGCAATTTGTGTCTGCATGTGTGTTTCTATCTCTCTCTCTCTAATTCAACTCATGGCTATTGAGTTGTTTCTGACTCATAGCAACGCTATAGGGCAGGGATTCTCAACCTTCCTAATGCCATGGCCCTTTCAAACAGGTCCTCATTTGGGATGACCCCCGAGCATAAAATTATTTCCACTGCTACTTCATAACTGTCATTTTGCTACTGTTATGAATCATAATGTAAATATCTGATATGCAGGAGGTATTTTAAATATAATTAGAGCATAGTGGTTAATCACAAACAATATGTAATTATATATTGTGAAATATTTATGTGTTTTCCGATGATCTTAGGCAACCCCTGTGAAAGGATCGGTCGATCCCCAAAGGGGTGGCAACCTACAGGTTGAGAACCGCTGCTACAGGGCGGGGTTTCTAAGATTGTAACTCTTTTATGAAAGTAGGACGCCTCCTCTTTCTCCCACAGAAAGGCTGGTGGTTTTGAAGTGCCGACCTTGTGATTCTCAACCCAAAGTGTAACTCACTACACACCACCAGACTCCTGGTCTATCTCTAATTAGGCCATATGTATCAACCAGTTATCAACATAAAAGGGGAATGTTATCAAAGTAAAAGGGGGTCCATTATATTATTTTTTTTCTATGATTCTATAGATTTGAGAATTTTTTTAATAAAATAAAATGGAATGTGTTGATTATGTATCCTATCAGTAAAAGGGGTTTTTAAAAATATATGAGTAGATTCATTTAAAAGTTTTATCAACAAACTGATCTGTAAGACATATTTTATAGACTATTGCAGAGTTTACAAATTAGGAATGTTACAAGGATGAAATAAAAGAGACTTTGAGGCAAAGTGGCCCATTGGCCCCTTTCATTTTCCAACCATCTCACAGCTGCAGACAGACCATGTGGCAGAGCAAGAGGTCAGTGGGATTTGTATGTTAATTTCAGAACTGACATTAACACAAGAGAGCCAAACTCAGCCTTTCTGTTAAGATGGGAGGGAAAAATTACAGTGAGCTGTCTACCAAAAGCAAAAGAACGCAGCTCAGAGAGCTAGTAGCTCATGAATCAAATCATATTAAGAAGACTCTACAGCCAAGAACTTCTGAAAAGTATGAGGCTGTGTCACCAGCCTGAACATGGCCTGGATCCTTGCTGTCAGGGAACAGGAGTACAGTAAGTACCGGGGCTGGATCATGCCAGCCGGTAGGACCAGAGCCAGCAGCAGTGAGGACGACCTCACTCTTGGAAACAAGTCTGGGGGTGTACCGGAGCTAAGTCGCCTTCCACATCCTCGTAAAGCACCTACCCAGAGTTTGGTTAGGGACTATGGCCCCTCATTTTCTTCGGGGGGGTGGGGGGGCGGTGATCTGGAAGAGAGCAATGTGCCATGCAGAACCCAGCTAGGATGCCAACGGTTCTGAGAGCTATCGGTTCATGAGTCACCCTGTCAGGGAATTGCCTCCAGGAGAGAAAGAATCTTACCCCCCTGGTGGACATCCTGGATCCGTTTCCTAGGGCAAAACACCACAAACAGGGCAGCTTTTAAACAAGAGGACTGCATTGTTTCACATCGCTGCAGGCTGCCGCCCAGACCCCAGGTGTAGGCAGGGACTACACACACACTTTCTGAAGCTTTATCTGGTAGCCCCAGGCATTTATTGACACACAGCAGCCTCACTCCCATTTCTGTCTCCATCTTTACGTCGTCTTTCTTCCATCTGTCTTTCCTTCATGTCTCTTCTAAGGAAGGACACCAGTCATATTGGATTAGGGCCCACCGTACTCCAGCAGGGCCTCGTGTCAACTAACTATATTGGCAAAGATTCCATTTCCAAATAAGTTCATAGGCACAGGTACTGGGGGCCAAGACCTGAGCATACCTCTTTAGGGGCTACACATCAACCCATGGCAAATCGCCTCTCATGTTCTAATGACCAGAGACTCCGGAGTCAACTTAAAATCTAAAGTGAGTTTGCTCTCCCAGAGGGTCTCAATTCTCCAGCTGTGTGGTTTTCCTAAAGCTATACTGGAAACAGCAGCCTACAGGAGCCAGGTGCTGCACAGAGCCGCCCC
>NW_022107431.1:16889803-16913261 GCF_000313985.2 Echinops telfairi
AAAAGGGGGCTAATGCAGCAAAATGGGAGCATCGTCCAGGGGCCCAAATGGATGCTGGGATCCCTTGGAAGAGGACCACGAAGATGTAACTGGGGAAAAGTGTAGCAGGAGTAAAAGAAAGATGTTACAGGGCTGGCCTCAGTCCCAACTATGTGGACACCCACTGCCTCCTTCAAAGAATGCATTTCAGAGGACAGCACTGAAGCTGCAGCTCGGGGAAAGGGACATGTCTGAATAGAGCACACAGGAGGAACAAAGAGGGATGGAGAATGAGGGGAGCCCATCCTGGCCCCCCAAGCCCCAAGGGCGATATTCCTGCTCAGAGCAGACATGCACAGAGCGGGCCATAGGGCCGGCCCCACCACAAGACACGACATCCCTCACTGAACCATAGCGCTACGGGGGACAACACTGGAGACACAGTGTGGGAATTGTGCTCAATCTGACCCCACCACTCCGGGGTGAAACACCAAGGACATGCAACAGAGCAGCAAGGGGGGCAAAGCGATGAAGTCCCCGGGGAATACCAAAAATACACTTTGGAGACAGTGTGGCACCCCATCAGATTGGACTGGAAAACACTCCTAAAAGCCAGCAAACAGACCTTAAACTATTTATAGGCTTTTCCATTTTTGTCAGTGGTTTTCTTTTTGTTGTTTTTATTTAATTTTTGTTTTGGGGTGGGTTTTTTGTTGCTGTTATTGTTTTGTTGGTTTTGACTTCCTTTGTTGTTTTGTTAGCCTTTGCTTGGTTTTTGCACTTATTAATGTCTATGCATGTCTATCTAGATAAGATAGGCAGGATAAACAATTCAGAGATGAAAAGAATGGGACTGATGGTTCTGGGGGGATACAGGAGAAGGAAAGGTGGGAGAAAGGAAGGGAGGTGGGGAGCCAACCCAGGGACAAGGGAACTACAAGGGAACTAAAATCAATGGAGAGAAGGGCATAGGATGCCTAGCGAGGCTTAATCAAGGGCAATGCAGCAGCGAGGAATTACTAAACCTGAATGAAGGCCAAACATGATGGTGGGACAAGAGGGAAGTAAAAGGAAATACAGGAAAGAACCAGGAGGCAAAGGACATTTATAGAGGTCTAAATACAGGCACGTACATATGTAAATATATTTATATATAATGAGAGGGGAATAGATCTATGTACTTATATCTATATGTTAAGAATTAAGGTTGCAGATGGACATTGGGCTCAACTAAAGTACTCCCTCAACACGAGAACACTTTGTTCTAATAACCTGGAATTCTGTGATGTTCACCTTCCCAACATGATTGCTGAAGACAAAATGAGTGCATAAGCAAATATGGTGAAGAAAGCTGATGGTGCCCTGCTATCAAAAGATATAGCGTCTAGGGTCTTAAAGGCTTGAAGATAAACAAGTGGCCATCTAGCTAAGAAGCAACAAAGCCCACATGGAAGAAGCACACCAGCCTGTGTGATCATGAGGTGTCAATGGGTTCAGGTATCAGGCATCAAAGACCTAGAACAAAATCATACCCAATGTGAACGGGGGTGGGGGGTATGAGGTGGAGACCCAAAGCCTATCTGTAGACAATTGGACATCCCCTCACAGAAGGATCACAAGGAAGAGATGAGCCAGTCAGGGTACAGTATAGCACCAATGAAACACACAACTTTCCTCTAGTTCCTTAATGCTTCCTTCCCCCCACTATCATGACCTCAATTCTCCCTTACAAATCGGATTAGACCAGAACATGCACACTGCTACAGATAAGAGCCCACAACACAGGAAATGCATGATAGATAAACCCCTTGGGGCCAACAATGAGACTGGAGATACTAGGAGGATAAGGGGAAGGTGTGGGGAGAAAGGAGGAATCGATCACAAGGATAGACATATAACCTCCTCCCAGGGGGATGAACAACAGAAAAGTGAGTGAAGGGCAACAGAGGATGATGGAATATATGAAAATAATAATCTATAACTTATCAAGGTTCATGATGGAGGGAGGGCGGGGGAGGGAAGGGAAAAAATGAGCTGCTATCAAGGGCTCAAGTAGAAAGAAAATGCTTTGAAAATGATGACAGCGTATGTACAAATGTGCTTGACACAATGGATGAATGGGTGGATTCTGATAAGAGATATAAGAGCCCCCAATAAAAGCATTTAATGAAAATAAAAAAGAAAGATGCTAAACCTCCCCATCTCCATATACCTCCACTTCTTCACCACTCCACACCCCGGGAGGAGTCTCCCTTTTTCCCAGAAGTAGGTAGAACTCAAAGAAATCTGAGCATATCGGCAGATCTACGCAGTCCGAGCTGAGTCCGAGCTTGGAGTCAAACAATGGCACTGCTGTGTTGGAGAAAGTTCTGGGAAGGGGAGGGGGCGTGAAGGGTGTGTCTTGTGCGGACATATGCAGAGAAAGAGGCAGTACAGTAGCTGAAGAGTGTTACCCCTTCTGATGTTTCCATGAGAGACTTCAGGGAAGATGAGGGTGACTCTCCACTAATCTCCGGTTCTGTCTACTGCTTTTTAGCCACAACTCCCTCCTCAAGTTGATGCAAACTGACAGATGGTAGCTCACCACAAAAACAGTACTGTTCTTTATTTCTTCTTTACGGCTGCAAGGGAGATGACAAGCCAGTGTTTACACGCCAACCACGTTGTGTGGAGCTCCTACAACTCTGTTCTGTCCGCACCAATAAGAACATAACATAGCTTCCCTTTCTAGTTCCCAACACGAACCACTCATGCAGCACTGCTTTTGAGCCCTACCCACCACACAAGACCCTTCAGACTGCCAAAGAGATGCCAGTTACAGCTCAGCAAAAAAAGAAAAAAAAAAAGACGAAAAACCCTTGACAAGATGAGTTGGCACTGTAACTGCACCAGGGGCTCAAACACAGCAACCGTCATGAAGCTGGCCCAGGATCGGCTGCTTCCTTCTCTTGGTCATAGGGCTCCTATGAGTCAGAACCAACTCAATGGCACCCAATAACAACAACTGAGGAGTCCAGGTGGCATCCTTACTTCAGGCCCACTGGCCACAGCCTCAGAGTACCACCTGTGAGCTCAGGGGTCCCCTATTCATTTGGCTTCCCCTGCTGGCTTCCCCTAGTCTTCTGGCTTCAATAATTTGCTCAAATGACTCACAGAATTCCCTGAAAATACTATCCTTAGAATTACAAATGTATTGTAGCAAAAGGCTACAAGTCAGGACTAACAGAAAGAAGAGATCCATGAGGATTCCCCAGGGGAGCTTCTGTGCCCCCAGAGGCGGCACTAATCTCCCCGGTGTCCCAATGTCTTCCACCAACCAGGAAGCTCTGGGAGCCCCCAGGCCCGAGCTTTCACAGCCATGACCAAGGCCTCATCAAACCTGCCTGACTGATTAAATCATGCCCCCACTCCCGTCCTCAGGTGAGCTGACCAGGCGGTCTCTGTGGTCCGGCCAGCCCTCCACTCATTTACACACATCCCCAATGCTGTCTAGCAGTTTTAGATAATAAAGCACCTCCACCATTCAGGGACTCCTCAGGGTTCTCTCTCAAGAATCAGGAATAACAGCTAGCTCTTTGTCTCTGAACGGTCTGAAAAAAGACACCATTTCTCAGGCTGACTGTGCCTAAGGACGGTCTGGTGAGGACGTTTTGGAAAATGGGGAGGTCAGAAGTGGTATTTGGGTCCTGGGAGTGCTACCCTTCCTCCTGCCAGGACTGCAGGGAGACAGGAGTGCCCAGCAGCTAGCCACTGAGGGGCGGTCTTGAGGACGAAAACTGTTGCAAGGATAGTGGGACACGAACTAAAACCAGCCAAGGTTGCAAACAGCCACAGAGCACCCCCACTCACCTGGAAGTGGCTCCCTTTGTGCGGCTGTTCACAGGAAAGAAAGGCACAGCCCTCCTGCTTAGGCCACCTTTACTGTGGAGCCTGGGAAGACACAATATACAGCTGACCCTGATCATCAATGAGGAAGGTCAGGAGACAAGTGGCTTTCTGTGGGTTATGGGAAGCATTTGCTGGACCATCTGCAGTTCTCCTACGTGATTCCAGAGCGTGCATTTGTTTGGTGTATAGACTATGTTCACGTCAACTAGCAACACGACTCTAATCATCCTGGAGGAGCCCTGGTCGCATAGGAGCTTACACACTGGGCTGCTAACCATAAGATCAGAAGTTCCAACCCACCAGCTTCTCCAAGGGAGAGGGATGGGAGGGTTTCCGCTTGCATAAAGATAAATCGCTTCAGGAGCCCCCGAGGCCAGGTTAATGGGAAAAGGGCAAAGGTAGATTTCATACATAAATAATGCGATCATGCCAAGCATCGGCCAAACTATTTCACAATGAACTCTACACCCAAAAGACCCTCGGTAGTACAATATGGCACATGCACACGCACACACAGAAACCAGTGCCATCCAGTCGATCCTGACTCATCATGACTCTATAGGACAAAATAGAACTGCCCATCGGGTTTCCAGAACTGTGCCTCTTTACAGAAGCAGACTGCCGCATCTTCATGCACACATGGTAGAATAATTGTCTGTTGCCAACATACGTCATAGGCATGCCTAACTCCAAAGGACCTGCACCACAAGCAGTGGGGACTGTGTTGTTGTTAGTTGTCATCAAGTCAGCTGGCTGAAAGCAACCTTACATAGGACGACAAAACATTGCCTGGCTCAGCACCATCCTCACCATCACTCGTATGTCTGAGTTGATCCCATACATTCTTAATCATTTTTTGTTTTGTTTTTTAGGAAAATGACACACCCTGGTCAACAAGTTCATTCTATTTGGGTCAACAATATCCATGATAGCTGAAGTCAAGAGGTCAAGCAATGTCTTATTTCATTGGGCCAATCTGCTGCAAAAGGTCTCTTTAAAGTGTTAAGAGACAAAGATGCTGCTTTGATGACAAAGGGGTGCCAGACCCAAGCCATGATCTTTTCAATCACCCCGTATACATGTAAAAGCTGAACAAAGAAAGAGAGGCTGACAAAGAATTGGTATATTTGAATATTGAATGTAGCAATGGACTGTCAGAAGAATGAACAAGTCAGTTTTAGAAGACAGACAACCAGAATACTCCTTAGAAGCAAGAATGGTAAGACTTAGGCTTGCTTACTTTGGATACATCATTGGAAAACACGAAGCAATAGAAAAGAACATGCTTAGTAAAGTCAGCACACAAAAAAGGAGGTGTGGGGGTGCTAACTTCATGGCCACTAACAAAACCAACTCCATGATAGAAGGAGTTTTATATCATCAACATGACACCAGCTGGCTAGCTGGTGTCCCTTGGAGAATGGTGCCATAATTAGGGCTCAGTTTGGGGCAGATGAAAAGTCGGCACTCAAAGTAGCCAGGTCAACCTTGGTGAAGAGAAGTTCATGTATAGCCTCCATCCATCCGCAACCCCATGGCCATGCCCTTGGTATGTGACTCTATTGAGTAAGGAGCAAGATGTCCCAGAAAGATGCTGGCATTCACAGAACATGTCATTTTGTCCATGTGATTATTGGGAACCCCCTGGCAGTAGATGTCCTTTGGTGAATATTCACATATTTCATTAAAATATTATTTTAAATATAGTAGGGGAAAGTTTAAATATCCCTTAAAATAGTCTTGATCATGTCAGCAAATCTCTCTCCAAATAAATTGTTTCTCATGAGATATATATATATATATATATACACATTTTCATGCCAGGAACCTACTATTCTAGTCTCCAGGGCTAGGATCTGAAAATACGCCTCCTATTTCTGACATCATCCACTCGGCCAACTATTTACCCCTTCTTCATGTGAAGTCACAGATTTTGGTTAAAAACAAAAAACAAAAAAAAACCACCTGTGCTGTCCCCAACTCATTCATATTGCTACTCAAGAATTCAAAGCACACATTACAAAATGCTCTGATGATATTGTGTATTCCCATATTAATAGATGTTAAGAAGTCCTCAATCAGAAACAGGGTTATGCCAATTATTATGGCAGCATTGGGAAGTGATCGAAGCTGGTAAAGTCTTACCTGTTCAGTTCTTTTATTTCATCATTTCTTCCATTTGCCTTAACTACTAATACCTTCAAGAACAAGTTTCAGAAAATAAAAGAACAGTTCCAAAGTATATTCTGACGCCCACTTTGTTATTTTAATTCTTTGTCTGTTTCGTAGCCCTTTGCTTTCTTCATGTATAATGTTCTTGATGTCATCCCATAGTTTGTGAGGTCTTCTATCTTGTATTCAGTGCATCAAATCTGTTTTTATAATGTGCTCAACATTCAGGTGGAATATACTCTATGTGGTGTTTTGACTTTGTGGATTCATTTTCAATGTCTTCAACTTCAACCTGAACTTATATGTGAGCAATTGATGGTCAGTTCCACAGTCTGTCCCTGGCCTTCTTTTGTCTGGTGATATTGAGTCAATGGAGCATCTCCATTGACTCTTCCCACAGATTTGATTCCTGTACAATACATCTGTCAGGTTGATATGTAATACAGGCACCATTTATGTCATGGAAAAAAATGGTATTTGAAATGAATGTCATTGGTCTTGCAAAATTCTATCTTGCCCAAAATTTTTCAACAAAATTCTAGCAATAGAATACAACAAAATATGTTCAAAATAATCCATCATGATCAAGTGGCATTTACACCAGGTATGAAAGGATGGCTCAATATTAGAAACACAATCCATGTAATCCGCCATATAAATAAAACAAAATAATCATGTGATTACATCAATTGATACAGAAAAAGGCATTCAATAAGATCCAAAATCTATTTTTATAAAAACACTCAGTGAAATACAAATAGAAGGGGAATTCCTCAACATTATAACGGTCTGGTATGCAAAACCAACAGCCAGCATTTTGCTCAATGATGAGAAACTGAAACCATTCCTCCTCTGAATGGAAGCCAGAGTTGCCCTTTATTACCACTCTTAATTAAGATAGTCTTGAAAAGTCTTAGCCAGAGCTAGTAGACATCCAAAAGAAATCAAAGGTATCCAAATTGGCAAAGAAGTAAAACTCTCTCTGTTGGCAGGCAATATGATTTGAAATATAGAAAACATCAAACCTTGGTGAAAAAATGATTGAAACTATTGGCAATGTGGCAAGCTATAAGATCAACACACAAAAATCAACAGAATTCTTGTCTGTTAAGGAAAAGAACTCTGAAAAGGAGGTATAAAAGCAATAGCATTTACAATAACCACCAAAAGATGAAATACTTAGGAATAAACCTAACCAAAAGACAAAAGACTTATACAAAGGAAACTACAAAACACTACTACAAGAATATAAAAGAAATTTACCAAGGAAGAAAAAAATGTTCTGTGTTCGTCTGGGTAGACTAGAGAAACAAATTCATAGAAACTCATATGTGTTTAAGAAAGAGGTTTATATACAAGGACAATTGAATATTGAGAAAACATCCCAGCCCAGTCCAAATCAAGTCCCTAAATCCAATATTAGTCCATTGTCTGATACCAATCTATAAAGTCCTCTTCAGATTCACGAGGTACATGCAATGATGCCAAATGCAGGACAATCACCAGTGGGTACAAAGTCTTTGGGATCCAGTGGCAGTAGAAGCATCTCATCTCAGGCAGGGGTTTCCACATGGCTCCTCCAGTTCCCAGGGAATGGGGTCTCTCAGCATAGTGACATCTGTCTTGTCAGTAGAGAGTTTCAAAGGGGGAGAGTAGAGAGAGAGATAGTGTCTCCCGCCTCCAAAAAGGAATACTGGATTTCCCAGAATTCTCAGGAGAAGGCCATGCCCGCACAGAGGCCTCATTGGTTATATCTTGATTGACAGGCCAGACTCCACCCCTTCACTCGTAATACTCTCAAATTGACACCAGATTATGTATCTACCACAGGTTCTAAAAATAACTGTGGTAATGATTGTACAACTCTTCTTTACATGATTGAACTATTGAACTGCATGATGTGTGGATGAAGTGCCAATAAAGCTGTTTAAAAAATTTACATAAATGGAAAAATGTCCCATGCCATGGATATGAAGACGTAATCTAGTGAAAATGTCATTATTACCGAAAACAATCTTTAACTATAACACAACTCCCTCCAAATCCCAACACTCTCCAAAGAAATGGAAGAACGAATCAACAATTTTATATGGAAAAGAAAGAAACCAAGATAAGTAAAATACTATTAAAAAACTAATGTTAGAGTTCTCTCATTCTCTGATTTCAAAACCTATTAGAGCCACAGTAATCTAAACAGCTTAGTATTGGTACAATGATAGAAATGTAGACCAACAGATCAGAACAGAGAAGCCAGAAATAAAACCAAACACCTAGAGAAACCTAATTTTTTATAACAGATGAAAAGACATTACGTACAGAAGTGATAGTGTCATCCACAAATGGTGCTGGCAAAAATTGGATCTCCATCTGCAAAACAAATGAAATAGGATCCATACCTGACACTATATACAAAAAGGAACTCAAGATGAGTTAAAGAGTTAAATATAAACACTAGAACTATAAAGATCAACCATGAAGAAATAGGGACAAATTTAAGTGCCCTAATACAAAGTATAAACACACTACCAAACCTAATGAAAAATACCGACATTACAGAAGACAAAACAGAGGACTGGGATCTCCTAAAAATACACTTATGTGCATCAAAAACCTTATCAAAAGAGTAGATGAGAACCCATAGACTGGGGGTGGGAGGCAAGGGAAAACTGGGAGCAATAATATATTGGATAAAGGGCTAACCTCTAAAAGTCATAGAACACTACATTATTCCTATAAGAAAAGAAAAAATACTCTAAGTTTTAAAATGGGGAGCATACATGAATAGACAATTCACCAAAGATGATATTCAGGTGACCAACAATTATATGAAGAAATGCTCACAATCGTTAGTTATAAGGAGAAATGCAAATTAAAACAACAATGAGAGATACCACCTCACACCAGCACTGATAGCAAAAACTCAAAAAGACAGAAAGTAACAAATGCTGTACAGGAGGGGAGACATTGGAACTCTCACTGGAATTCTGCTGGTGGGATTGCAGAATTCTACACAGCCACTGTGGAAAACAGTATGGTTCCTCCTTAAACAAATAAGAATAGAAATATGATATGACGCAGCATCTGTCTACTCAGTATATACGCCAAAGAAATAATGAATAAAACATAAAAAATAATAAAATATGAACAGACATATACGCAGCTATGTTTATTGCAGTACTATCCACAAGAGCAAAAAGATGGAAAAAATAAAAATGCCTATCTGTGAGGAATGGATACACATACATATATTATGCATTCCTAGAAAACAATGATGACACTGTCAAACACCTCATGACATGGACAAATTTGGAAGACATTATTCTCAGTAAAGTTAGTCAATCACATAAAATTAAATACTGTATGCGACCATTATTAAAAGGAGGGAAGAATCAACAAAAATGTTCTTCAGACAAAAGCAGAAAACTTTGAAGGCTATAGGGAGGCAAGAGAAATGAAGGAAGGTAAGAGAGGGAAAAGAGAAAAAAATTAAAGAATAAATATCTGTTGATAACTTAAAAAACAAATCTATAACGTGAAATCCAGCTTCATTTCTATACTGATTTAATTAACGTTCTATAATTTATTTCTCTATTTATTTCTAATATCCATTGCAACAGGAACAAAAACTCATGATTAAAGAGTTTATTAAGACAGCAAGTTGTAATGCCATTGATATATACTCAGGGTTGAGTTGTTTATCAGGACATTACAAAGTTCTGGCAAGCCTTCTAATATGAGGGGGTACCCCCCCCAAAAAAAACCTCTGCTGGGCAGTTTTTGTAGTATGTATTTTCCCCCCACTAGGTGAGCATCAAGCAAATCACCTAAGTTAGTGCACCCAGTGGCATCACCTGGGAAGGTTCTCTCTGGTCACAGTGAATTTTTTCATAAAAGCAGTTTTGCTCATTTTATCATTTTTTTGTGATAGTCAATTTAAGAGAACAGTGTACAGCTATGAAATTTTGTTTCCTGTTTGGGGAAAATGCTGCAGAAACTGTTGTTATGTTGAACACCACTTACAAGTACAGTGCTATGGGAAAAACTCAAGTGTACAAATGGTTTTCTCATTTCAAAAAATATAAAATGTCAATTGATGACAAACCTCGTTCTGGATGTCTGTCAACTTCTAAACGGACAAAAATGTCAACTCGTAGTGCATTTGGAGTTCATTCCAAATGGAGTTCATACTGTTAATCAAGCTTTCTATTTAGAGGTTCTGAAAAGATTGTGTAACAGTGTGTGACAAAAAAGGCCTGATTTGTGGCAGACAGGGGACTGGTTTTGCCATGATAACAATGCACCTGCTCATGCAGCCATCTCAGTGTGGCAGTTTTGGGCAAAAGCAGCATGCCTCTCTTTCCCCCACACACCTGACCTCGCTTTGTGGGGTTTAGTTTTGTTTCCTCAAACCAAGAGGGACATTAAAGGACAGCAATTGGACGGAAGAGAAGAGGTGAAGGAAGAAATGAAGGAGGTGCTGTCAGCCATCCAAACAGATGAGTTTGAAAAATGTTCCCAAAAGTGAAACTGCAGATTTGACAAAGGTATTAAGTGTAATGGAGAGTGCTTTAAAGTTGAGTTAGTCCAGGTAGACTAGAGAAACAAATTCATAGATGCTCATATGTGTATAAGAAAGAGCTTTATATAAAAGAGCAATTGTGTTCTGAGAAAACATCCTAGCCCAGTCCAGATCAAGTCCATAAGTCCGATATTAGCTCATATGTCTAATACCAGTCCATAAATTCTTCTTCAGACTCACGCAACACATGCAATGATGCCGAATGCAGGAAGATCACAGACCAGTGGGTGGAAAGTCTTGTGGATCCAGGGGCGGTGGAAGCACCTTAGCACTGGCATGGGTCTCCATGTGGCTCCTCCAGCTCCAGAGTTCTGGATCCATCAGTGTAACTCCATGTAGCTTGTCATCAGGAATGTCTCACAGAGAGAGTGTGTCTGGCCTCCAGTGAGCTATTTATATCTGTCATGCTTCCAAATGAGGTCATCAAGCTGTGACTTGATAGGCTAGACTCCACCCCCTCCTCAAGTTGACGTAGATTATGTAACTGCCACAGAAGGTGAGAAGATTGTTTTGTTAGCCTTTGGAGTCAGGGCGTGGCACTCCCTCAGACTCCTAAAGGTCAACAAACAGACCTTGAATTATTTACAGGCTTTTCTTTTTTCATCGTTGGTTTTTTGTTTTTATTGTTGTTTTGTTTTCTTTTGTTACTTTGTTTTGCTCTGTCTTGTTTTTGTGCATATTATTATCTTTGCGGGTCTATCTAGATAAGATAGGTACATACACAGTCTGGAGGAGAAAACAACAGAACCAATGGTTCTGGAGGGACATGGGAGAGGGGGAGGTGGAGGAAAGGAAGTGGGTGCTAACAAACCTAGGGACAAGGGAACAACAAGTGATCCAAAATAGGTGGTGAGGAGGGTGTCGGAGGCCTGGTAGGGCTTGATCAAGGGTAATGTAACTGAGAGGGACTTACTGAAACCTAAATGAAGGCTGAACATGACAGTGGGACAAGAGGAAAGTAAAAGGAAATAGAGGAAAGAACTAGGAAGCAAAAGGCATAATAATAATATACAAATTACCAAGGGTTCGTGAGGGAAGGAGGGTAGGGGTGGGAGGGAGGGGGAAAATGAGGAGCTGATACCAAGGGCTCAAGTAGAAAGGAAATGTTTTGAGAATGCTGATGGCAACAAATGTACAAATATACTTGACACAATGGATGGATGGATGGCTCGTGATAAGAGTTGTATGAGCCCCCAATAATAATTTTTTTAAATAAATAAATAAATAATTTTAAAAGACAATGATGATTGCAACATATGTGCTTGACACAATGGATGGGTGTATGGATTGTCATAAGAGCTGTAAGAGCCCCCAATAAAATGCTTTTTTTTTAAAGTTGTACTAACTGAACTTCCTTGTACACGTATAGATACTATCCTATCCCAGACAGTGTTCTTTCATCAAGATAGATCCTGAAATGTCCTATTTGACAATGACAGTGATGTCATCCCCCTTGAGTTTGTCATTCCTGGCAGAGTAAACTGCATGTTTGTCTGATTCAAAGTGGCCAATACCAGACATTTCAGTTCATTAATGCCTAGGGTATTGATCTTTATGCATTCCATTTCATTTTTGAGAACTTCCAATTTTCCTACATTCACACTTCATACATTCCACTTTCTAATCATTAATGGACATTTGCGACTGTGTCTTCTCTTTTTGAGTCTTGTCCCAACAGCAAAGGAAGGTCCCCAATGCTTTACTTCATCCATGGACAACACTACTCGGAGAAGGCAGCTCTTCCTGAGGTGGAATTTGAAGGGCTCATCTTCCAGCACCATCTCTGACAATGCTCTGCAACCAGCCATAGGTTTCAGTGGCTAATCCCTCAGAAGAGGGCAGCCTTGGTGCTATGTTTGGCAAGGTTCTGCTGCTGTTCATCAGGTTTCCAGTGGCCAAGACCTCACAGGTAGAAAGCCTACTCTTTCTTTGTATTCTGCTCTTAGTCTGGAAGTGTCACTAGAAGTATTTCGGGACCCTTTGTCCTGTCCAACAAAGCAGTGTTTCTGTAGCTCAAAAATCATGGGAGCTGGTGGGGAATGAGGACCACCAGACCGAGGGCACTGCACACACACATCCCACAAATGAGAACCAGCTCATACCACGCCCCAGCCACTTCAACTTCAGGACAAGCTTTGTTAGTTTTGAGGGGTGGCGGGTAAGAAAACAGCTCCCTACCACCATCATACTCCACTGTTAGAGCAGATGGTAATCTGTAGCTCTATTTCCCCCATTCTGGCTTTCGTTTTCTTTCATGCACAGAACAAATTTCAAGGATTTTTCTCTCCCCTCTTTCTTCCTGAGGTAGTAGCTGGGTGGAAGAAAACCCTTAGATACTATTGGGAGACCTGTTTTATGTCAACAGGTTGCCCTGGGATCCTTCTTGCAGCTCATATCTGGCAGATGAATTTAGTTCACCCACCAAAGTCAAAACCAGGTATTTGGCTTGTCAGACAAGGTTCTCCAGAGAACAGATATATAAAGAGATAGATGGACCTAGGTACTGAGAGAGAAATATATTCTCTCCCTATCGCTCTTCTTCCTACCCCTTCCTCACTTCCTCCCTCCTCCCTTTTTCCTCTCTGCCTCCCTCTGTTCCTTCCTTTCAAAGAATTAGCTACTGTAAGTGTGGGGTCTAACAGGCCTGAAACCTAGAAGTGAGGTGATTGGATTCCTATTACCATTTGGGGCCAAGTTTCTGTCTGCTCCAGCAAAGCCTAGGTCTGCACCCACAGTATTATGTGTAATTCCCCTGACTCCACTTGGGATCACATCTACTAAATACCTTCCCATCAGCATCCAGTCTCCTGTGTGACCAAACAGCAGAGCACAGCCCAGCTGACTAAACTCAGACTAGCCCTCACACCTGGGGTGGGGCCCTCCATCCTTCATGAGGGGACACCCCACCTGCTTCCACAGGGAGGTCTTGGGCTAGCATCTAACTCTCACCCAGAGATCCATCCCACCCCTATCCCCTCCAGAGTGCAGAGTGAGCACCAGGACACCACGCTGCAATCTAGGGGGGGCACTTTGTACTGACCTTGGGACTGCTGCCCCAAGCCCCCCAACACACACACCCCCAAAGGTAGCCTGAGGAATGAGGGAGCAGTGGCTACTTACTAACTTCTAGGACTGCCTCCCTACCCAATGCACCCCACAGATGTTCCCCTGCCCCTCCTACCCTTGTAGTCAAACATTTCCCATGCTTGCAACTTGCCTGCCTCTTCTCTCGAGCAGTATGCCATGGCCTGTCTCCGCAGAAGAGTTTTGAGAGGTTTCAGAGCTATTGGCTCAGAAGGGAGGATATAGTGGGTGTGTTAGTCCAGGTAGACTAGAGAAACAAATGCAGGGAAACTCGTGTGTGTGTGTGTGTGTGTGGTGTGTGTGTGTGTGTGTGTGTGGTGTGTGTGTGTGTGGTGTGTGTGTGTGTGTGCGTGCGCGTGTGCTTTATATATAAGAGCAATTGAATATTGAGAAGACATCCCAGCCCAGTCCAGATCAAGTCCATAAGTCTGATATTAGCCCATATTTCTGATACCAGTCTATAAATTCCTTTCCAGACTCACACACTACATGCAATGATGCCGAATGCAGGAAGATCACAGGCCAGTGCGTGGGAAGTCTTGTGGATCCAGTGGCAGTGGAGGCATCTCAGCACTGGCAGGGGTCTCCTTCAGCTCCTGAGCTATAGCGTAGATCCATGTGTCTTCTTGACAGGGATGTCTCACAGGGAGTGAGCGTGTGTCCTGCCTCCAACAAGCTATTTATCGCCTTAGTGGCTCCAAATGAGGTCATCAAGCTGCGACCTGATTGACAGGCTAAACTCCACCCCTTCACTCAATACTCTCACATTGGCAACAGGTTATATAACTACCACAGTGGGGAACAGTCGCTAAAGCGTGATCCCTGCTACCTATCTTCAAAGGCTGGCTTAACTCCAGATTCGTCTTTCTGCTCATCTGTCTCCAAAAGTCAGTTCCAGAGGGCTGTTCCCCCAAGAGCTCAGGCCCTCATGTCCTGCTGCTCATGGGGATGTGTGTCTGTTCTATTAATTACTGTAGGGGTGACACATGTGGGTCCCATTACTTACTGTAGGGGTGACCCGTGTCTGTTCCATTATTTACTGTAGGGATGACACATGTGTGTTCCATTATTTATTGTGGCCCACGGCACACAACTCTGCCATTGTAAACACTTGGATTAAATTTGTCTAAGTTTCCATGTCTTTCTTTCCATATCCATTCGGAGTTCACCAGCTTTCCAGGAAGCGTATCTGCCAAGTTTGTGCTACCTCTTCACAGAATGGGCACCCCTGAAGCACTGCCCCCCTGCCTGCCTGGCTCTTCTCAGGAATCAGCTGTGTGCCTAGTCTCTTTTCTTCCTGCCCAACACAAGGCCTGGTAGCAATACCACCACTGGTGCCCATCGGGTCAATTCTGGCTCCTGGCGACCCCCAGGTATCAGAGTAGAACCGTGCTCCATGGGTTTCCCTCGGCTGGGTTTTCAGAAGCGAACCGCCAGGCCTTTCTTCCGAGGCAACTTCTAGACGGACTTGAACCTCCACCCTTTCAGTTCGCAACTGAGGTCATGGCAGTTTCTGCTGCCCGCTCAGGCTGCACGCACACTTCAAAGGAACGTTTTTTCTTTTCTGGAGAATGACACAACCACTGCTCTTTGACTGACGTGCTACCCAGCAGTGACTGCTTCCATGCGAAGACTGAAGAGACACAAAGGTGACACATCTGATGAAACCCATGTTGTTCTGTCATGTGTTTTCATTTCTCCCTCCACTCTAGAGACTGGGAGGAACTTTTCATCATCGTTTTTCTGGTGCAAACATTAGAAAAATAAACTCACTGCCCTTGAGTCGATGCCAACTCATAGCAAACCCTTGTGGGTTTCCTAGACTTTCATTCTGTATGGGAGTCGAAAGCCTGGTCTTCCTCCCACAGAGCAGCTAGTGGTTTCAAACTGCTGACCTTGTGGTTAGCAGCGCAAACCACTACGCTACCAGGGCCCCTAGGGTACAAGCATTATGAGGCCGTAACTTTTTTGCATCCACTTCTATACTCCCCATGTCACTGCCATCGAGTTGACCCTGACTCATAGTGACCCTACGGGGCAGGGTAGAACTGCCGCTGTGGGTTTCTGAGACGGTAACCCTTGAGGAGAGTGGACAGTTTCATCTTCCTCCCAAGGAGCGGCTGGTGGAATCCAACTACTGACCTTGTCTTTCACAACCCAAGGTGTAAGCACTACAACACCAGGAGACCTGCCACATCTAAGGTGACTAGCAAAAGAAACCCCAACAAACTGCCCCAAGACTGGGCACTTGCCTTCAGCTCATTGGTGTCAGCAAGTTTGGCTTTGAGCGCAATGTTCGATTCTCGGCACGCACTCAGCTCCTTCTGCAGCCTGTCCACCCTCTTCTCCAGCTTCCTGATGGTGAGCGTGGCCTCGTCCCTCTCCACAGCCAGGGCCGTGCGCGCCTGCTTCTCCTCCTGCAACTGGGCAATCTTCTGCCGGAGCAGGTTCATATGCAGCTCTTTGCTCTCCAGCCGTTCTCTCTGAGTCTTTAGCTGGCTCGAGAGAAGCAGGGGTGATTATTCCTACTATTACATAACTCAGCCATCAGTCAATGAAAATGAATGACCCAGACAATGTGGGTCTTTAACTCCATTGCAATAAAACTCATTTGGAACATTCCCCCTCATCCCCCATCCCACCCCTACTCCCCCGCCGACAAAAAAAACACAGCTACTGGGTTTCTTTGCCTGATTGCACTTCTCGGCACATGTTATCCAAGAGTTGGTTTTGGAGATGAAAAAGTAGGGGACAAAGGAGCCAGTAGGCAAAGGAGGTGCTTCCCAACAAGGCTCTCTCTCCAGCACTGTGCCCCATAAGCACAGTGAGAAGTGCTTTGAAAGCCAAAAAACACAGGTTTATCAAGAGCAGAGTAAATAATAAGGCACCAAAAATGCAAACTAAACGCACTGCCATTGAGTTGATTCAGACCCAGAGCGATCCTTCAGGACAGGGCAGAACCGCCCCTGTGAGTTTCTGAAACTGTAACTCTATATGGGAATAGAAAGCCTCGTCTTTCTCCTTCAGAGTGGGAGGTGGTTTTGAACTGCTGATCTCATGGTTAGCAGCCCAACTTGTAACCACTATGCTACCAAAGCTCACCAAAAACCAACTCACTGCCATTGAGTCGATGATGACTCATAGTGACCCTATAGGAACGGGTATAATTGTCCCAGGGAGTTTCTGAGGCTGTAACTCTTTGCAAGGGTAGAAAGCCCTGACGTTCTCCCTCAGAATAGCTGGTGGTTTCGAACTGCTGACTTTACAGTTAGCCATCCAACGTGTAACCACTATGCTGCCAGGGCTCAGAGAGACAAAATCCACCCCGATGCCGAATGGCAACTCTGTCTAGTCCAGTGTTTCTTAAGAAAAGGCAGGGTGTTGATTCAGGCTGCAAACACAGACTGGTAGAGTCCAGTCACCTATCCAAGTCTACTAATGCCACGCATGCACACTCGTGTTTTATTGATTTTTATGGTTTTAGTTTTTAATATTTAAATCTTTTTAAGAATATTGATTCCAGAAGTTTAATCATTGTGATTAGGATGTATTACAGAAATGCTTAACATTCTAATATTTTTTAAATTTTTCAGGCAGTTTTATTGGCATATAATTCACATACCAGACAAGTCAATGGTTTAAATGTATTAAAATGAGTTGAGCACACTGACGCATTTCTCAAGTCAGGCACACCACGGAGACTGCTCAGAATGCCTTGCTTACGTCGTTAGAATCTTAGAGGCAGAAGGGACTGACGGTCTTGTCTAGTTCGTCAATGTCCTGGGCGTGGGCCTCTCCTACAAGCTCCCTAAACCAAACGGAGAACAAGGCCCCGGAGCACCACTTACTGCTGGCCATCAACATCGATGAAGGAAATGATGGTGGGTTTTAAAAGAGATCCTGGTTGCTAAGAGAGGGGGTAAATCCTCTTGGGTTTCCCATGTCACGATTTGTGAGATGACTAGTAAGTGCTGAAACCTCTTGTCATCTGAGACAAATGCCGGATTCTGACTGTGTGGAATTGGAGAACGTGAGAACTGAAGCGCACCCTGTCGCCCTAATTACACACTCGCGCTCGTAACACGTTCTTTAGGGGCGTGCCAAGTACCCACTAAAGTGCCGGTTCCAGTATCTTGCCAGACAGCCACAGCGCACCTTCCAACCAGGAGCTTTGAACGTTTCTCTTAACTAAACTCCTACTATGAATTAAATTACCCCCAAACCCACTGCCCTGTGTTGATTCTAACTCATAGCAAACTCATAGAATCTCCCCTGGGGGTGTCTGGGATGTTTAACTCTTGACAGGGGCAGAAAGCCTCATCTTTCTCCCGCAGAGCTGTCGGTGGGGTCCAACTACTGACCTGGCCATTAGCAGCCAGCCCACTGCTTAACCTTCTTAGCATCAGGCTCCTCCATAGATTAAACTATGTCCCCTAAAAAGATGCTGGGCCTCCCTGTAGTTGTGAAGGTGAGCTTCTTTGGAAACAGGATTTTCCTTTTGTTAGCAGGTAAGCTAAGCAAGGTCCCAGGAAGAGGCTTTCAAGTGTCTGTGGGCAACAACAACAGCATTTGCCCACCGACTTCTTTGAAATACCTGGTATATGCGTAGGATGCTGATTCTAATCCCTCGTCATGATACTTTGCACAAGGGCGAGGGAGCCTGCATGGAGAGACACACTTACGGGGGATGGGGTCCCCAGCATGTCTGTAAGCAGCATAGGATGGTCAGCAGGTACCAGGAGAGAGACACAGGAGGAACTGATCAAGCAAACACCTTGACCAGACTTTCAAACTCCAGAACCGTGGAAGAATACCCTTCGGTTCTTTGAAGCTGTCCCCTTTCCAGAATGAGGCAGCTCTGGAAGGTTAAGACAGCTCCTTCCCCTGAGCGTCTTCCTGTCAAATTCCACCCTCCTGCACCTCAATGAGGAGCCCTGGGGGGGTAGTGATTGCATATTGGGCTGCTAACTGCAGAGTCAGCAGTTCGAACCCACCAGCTGCTCTGAGGGCATCAGCATTCCTTGGTGGTGGTGCGTTTGGTTTGGTTTGCACCTGGACACTGCAAGTCCTTACACGGGCAATTGTCATCCTTCTGCAAGACTTCAGAACAGACGGATAAGACACTGAAGAAGACGACCCTCCTCTGAGCAATTTGGGAAGGATTGTAGCTCAGTTCAATCTCTGTGGCAGGAACAGGAGCAGTCTGCTTTCTTTTATTCAATAATAATCATACTCCTAATAGTAAAGAGAAGAGGCCCAATCTGCATTGAGCATTTTCTAGGAGTCGTGAGTTCAGAAGTGTTACCACCCTATTTTAAAGCAAGGAACTCCTGCATGTTAGGTAGGTTAGCACCATGCCGCCCCTCACAATTAATTTCCTGTCCATGCTGTGTGTATTATAAGCATGGGCACATTGCTTACAAGAGCACATTCTATGTGGACTCTGCAGTAAGGTGGAGTATGGGGCCCTGGTGGTACGGTGGGTTATATATTGGGTTACTAGCCGCCGAGGTGGATTGAACCCACCAGCCTCTGAGGGAGAATAATGAGGCAGTTTATTCCTACAAATGTTTATAGTCTCAGAAACTGGAAGAGGCAATTCTACTCTGCCCTGTAGGATCACGATGAGGTGGAATCGACTCGATGGCAGTGGGTTCATACAGTAATCCCTAACTACCCCCCTGAGTGAGGGCTCATCATCATCTTAAATATGAGACGGAGAGGGGTGTCATTTGCTGAAGGGCACACAGCTGAGGGGGTGCCAAGTTAGAAGCACAGATGTGACTGTCACACAGGCGCCACACCATCCTCCTGGTATCACATTTCCTTGGGACTATTATCAGAACACATCTGTGTTTTCCTCTTTCTTCCCATACTACCAATAATTATGGAACCAATGATTATATTTTTATCCTAGTCATCCATTTATGTATTTAGTCTAAACTGCTTCGAAGGCAAAAGGAAGCTCTTCTCCTCTCTCCACTTCCCAGGGCAAAGGTAAAGATGGCGAGATGTTACCCAGCCCTCCCCTTCTCCTGTAGTCCTAGATGCAGCGAACTTTTCAGCTAGGCAAGTGGCTATCCAGGAGAAGGTCTACTTTTGCTGGCATCCCTTGAAGCTCGGTTTGACCATCAGGACCTCTTCCAGCTGGGTGATCTAAACACACGCAAGCCCACCTACCAGCTTTGAGAAACCTTCGTGAAAAGGCCACTCAGACATGTTCATTTGCCCCCATCTTAACCTCTTCCTTCTCCATCCTTCAACCTGGAGCACAAAGGTACCGCCTCTGGGCACCAACATGAACCACCAAGAGATGAGAGGCGAATGAACTGGAAGGAGCCTGGTTCTTGGGAATGTGATAGACAGAGCTTCCACGCCAGTCCTTAACTGCCACAGTCCAGAAGGCTATATGAAGGGAGAAAACGCTTTGACTTCCATGAGCAGTTTTTATTGGAGGACTCTGTTACTCAACGGAAAATGTAATTCTCAATAGTACCCCCCCAGCCCCTCGCACTTGAAACAGAGGTTTCAAGTAGCAAACTACTGTGCTCTTGATTCACGACAGTACACATAGTGGGGGTACGTCGGTGTTCGATGTCTGGGCTTCTCAGAAAGTCATCCCCTCCACACTAACCAGTTTTAACAGCCCTACCTTTCTCTGCAAATTGTGGGCAATCGTCTTGTTTTGAACGACGGCGTGGCTCTCGAGGCGGACCAGCTGCTCTGCACGAGCTAAAACTACGTCCAGACGCATGTCGAAGCCAAGTTCAGCAGCCATCTGGTCCAACTTCATCTTCTCGGAAAGCTGATCCAGAAATTTAAGATACTAAACCCAACGACAAAAAAATATGAAAATGGAACACAAACATAAAGTCAGTGAGTCATCTCACATAATCCTTCCTCTGGCTCAGCTGGAACTCACTGGCTCACAATAAAGCCAGATGGACCCTGAACCCCAAACCTGAGGCTTGGTAATGGACCAGGCATCTCCAGGCCCTACTCTACGTCTGTTCGAAGACTCTTGGCTTCTCCTGGTCGGTGACACTGATGCTCAAGATAGACTCACACATCCCTGTAACCCTACCCCAGGGTCCATGTGACGGTGCCCCAGATGGCGCCGTCGTCTCTCTGACCTGACCCCACGCTGCTGTGACATCATCTCTCCCAGGTTAATCCAGCCCATCTCCATAGGCACCCTTCTTTCCACAATAGCTTCTCCGACCCAGCTGAGCCTTCTCCTCCAGGAGGAAAATGGCAACTTCGCCAGTGTCCTTTTCCTCTCATTGATCTTATCTTAAAAGAACAAGATACAACAGTTGTGCCAATTCCGTCTCAATGCCAAGTCCATTCCAACTCAAGGCGGCCCATGTGTATCCCAGTAGGTTTACTGGATCTGACTTTCCAGAAGCAGATTGCCAGGCTTTCCCTGCGAGACGCCTCTGGATGGGCTTGAATCACCAACGTTCCACTTAGCCATGTTTCCCAGCCAGAAGCAAAAAAAAGAACAAGACAAACTCACAGGCATCAAGTCAATTCTGACTCGTGGCGACCCTACAGTTGAGGGTAGAACTGACCCTGTGGGCTCCCGAGACTGTGACTCTTTACGGGAGTAGAAAGCCTCATCCTTTCCCCAGGAGCAGCTGGTGCTTTTGAACAGCTGACCATGCAATTAGCAGCCCACTTGCTACCCAGAGACTCCAAATCATAGCTCTTCATACAAACAAATTTAGAATTGTTTCCCCTTTAAATGCTTTGGATAATGTCTTTATCCATTTTTAATGTACCCAAGTTAAATGAACAACCTTCTAAAACACACCTGGACCAAGGAAGTCAGGGTTCATATTGTAACAGGGGGAAATTGCAATGCTGACTTCTGCGGCTTATCTGGCCACAGAAGGAGCCTCGGTGGCCCAGTGAGTTATGCATTGGGTTGCAAACCACAAGGTCAGCAGTTCAAAACCACCAGCCACTCCATGAGAGCAAGATGAGGCTGGATGCACCTGCAAAGATTTATAGTTCCAGAAACCCACAGGGGCAGTTCTTTGTCCTATAGGGTGATTATGAGTCAAATGGACTTGAAGGCCATGAGCAAATGACCTGGACACACACATACAACCGTGCTGGTCACTAGATGGTCAACCCAGTCAAGGAACGTTCTACCCTTTAGTTTCGAGCCTTGGGCTCTCGCTTCATATGTTCTTCCTGTGGTAGTAGCCCTCATCCATCTGGCATTTGCTGGCAATTAAATGTTTAAAATATGTACAATCTCCTGACAGCCGAAGCATATCATCTTAAGAGCCCAAGAGTCTATCTTGTAGTTATCACAATGAAATTATGTGTAGGTGTGTGTTTTCTTATCTTCCTAAAGAGCACAGAGAGAAATACAGTTTAACCTCTTCCTTGTGGGTCATGGCCGTGACAGGGTGGGTTACATTGGGCTGCGATGCTACCCGTAGCTCTGGCCCCTCATCACACATTCTCACATTGTCCTGCTCCGTCCACTCTGCCCTGGGGAACTGACATTCCTAACTTGTATGTATGCAATGGGAAAAGCTACTGTTGCTTGTATTATTTTAATATGACGTACATGTTTATTTTTACAGCCTACACCCTTTTTCCTTCCTCCTTTCCTTCCTCCCTCCTTCCTTCCTCCACCCGTTAGTACGTGCCTACCATCTATTCAGGAGTCTACCTTCTCTTCCTTCCCCACCCTTGGTAACCATCCAAGAATGCTTCTATGTACATGAAAACCTTTTCTTGACTTTGTATAATCATGGTCTTATAAAACACTTGTCCTCTTGTGATCAACTTCTTTCATTCCACATAATCTCCTCCTTCATCCAGTTTACCAAGTTGTTGTTTGGTTATTTTACATAAAACTGAGTTGATACCTTTTCTGTGATGATATGAAAGCCTCTTTATTATTTATCTACTTTCTACTTCTACACGTGACCTACTCACTTAGCAAGCAAGGATCAATGAGGGGGCATTCAAAAAGTCTGTGGGAAACATGGAATTAGGAGGTAATGGAATTTTCCACTAACTTTTTGAAGCTGCCTTGTGTAAGAGAATTCTGCCAAGGCCAAGGTGGACCCCAGGCTAGCTGCATTTTTCCACAGAGGAAGTACCATAGTTCAAGAATCTTGGTGATGCCCAAGAGAGGCGAAACCCACAAATGAAACTCACTGCCATTGAGTCAATACCAACTCATAGCAATCAGGTAGGACAGGGTAGAACTGCCCCTGTGGCTTTCTAAGATTACAGCCCTTCCTGGGAGTAGAAAGCCTCATCTTTTGCCCATGTGGCAGTAGTGGTTTTGAACCACTGACCATGTGGTAAGCAATCCAACACATAATCACTCTGCCACCAGGGATCCTGCAGAGAGTCAAGGTTGCTAGGAATAAAGTATGAGAGTATATTTTGTACACTTGACTCACAGTCTGGAATGCATAAGAAAGGGTGCGCTATACCATTTTGTATAAATCCCCATTACCTACATGTCTACGTAGGGTAAACAGTTTTCACTGAACTATAGATCAATTGGCTTCCATAAACATCCGAACCAAGAGAGCCCTATGCCGCAGTTCTACTCTGTAACACATGGGTTGTCGCCACGAGTCAGAACTGACTCAGCGCCAAGGAAGAACAGCAGCATTTAAATTATGCACAATAAGAAATAAATAAAATGCTCTGGTGGTTACATTAACAAGGTAAACATAAGTAAATAAGTTCTGCACATTTGCATGTGCACGCTAG
>NW_022107431.1:16913361-16914782 GCF_000313985.2 Echinops telfairi
TATATATATATATTTGATTAAAGATTATAGCATGAATGAATGATAAGTCACCCAGAAGCCTTAAGGGAGGGAAATTGTAGGACAGAAATATTTGGTTTATCAAGCTTGTTTTTGTTTTATTTCAAATTTCTAATGAGTATTGGATACTCATGCTCTAAATTTATGGCACTGCTTGCGACATAAGTGTGCAATAATATTATCAGTTCTCAGCGTTTGAAAAGTCAACATCCCTTTAATATTGTGGCAGGGCATGGACGCGAAGGTGACAATTGGACAGAGTATGTGCAATATTTTGGGACTACATTTCCCAGAAACTCTTACTACCCGCAGCAGAAATTTCCCAACCACCTCTTGCCCTAGTGAAAATTTTAAAAGCCTTTGTTTCACAGCAGGAGGGGAGGAAATCACCAGACTGGCCATGCTGCCTGGTAGGACATTTCCTCCTTCCTGGGAGACCCTCAATACAATTCTCTAAGCAGAAAACCCATTCTGTGCCTCTCAACATAAACCTTTGTTTTGAGAAGGCAAGAACCTGAAACTCCAATGACAATAAGGTAGCTCTAAATAAAATAATGGCATGGTACAGGATCAGAGGACTGCTGGTGCAATGGCTAAGTGTTTTGGGGTGTGCGTGCACGCGCACGTGTGTGTGTGTGTGTGTTTGTAGACATTTTTTTCTCTGTGTCTTGACCTTCTTAAAGCAAGAGCAGTAAAGTTTACCAAAAACCTCAGCTACATACAAATTGAGAACACACAAAGTGATTTCCATTTTTATAAAATGTTGAATTTAATAAGATTGCCAAATTAAGGATGATGACATCATTTTTGGAGGAGGTCAGGAAAAATATACACAGTAATTATTACCCATAACACTACCATACTATTTTTGCAGAAGTTGGGATTTTGAGCTGCTTACAGTCGATGTTTAATATATATATATTCAATACAGACAGCATATATAAACGGTTTGCCTCTCTATAAGTAGCACCTGGCTAAGGTAAAAAGACATTCTAGAACTAAAGTCATTGCCCTCCATTCCATTCTGTCTCGTAGTGATGTAATAGGAGAGCACAGAAATGCTCCAAAAAGATCTCCAAGACCAAAGATCTCTAAGGAAGCAGACGACCACAGTATGGGCTTGGTGACAGAAGCAAACCTAGATAACACATGATACAATGTTTCAAGACCAGTGAGCAACACCAAAGGTGCTGTACTCCTAGACTTCTCTCGATGGATTGACTGCACAGAAAGCAAAGGGACTACATCTGTGCAAAGAGATGGTAGAAAGCTCAATCTCAGCAGCTAAAACCGGCCAGGGGCTGATTGTAGAACTGACAACCAATTGCTCATATGTAAGTTCAGGTTAAAGCTGAAGAAAATTAAAACATGCTCTCAGGAGCTACAATATAACCTTGTGAGGA
>NW_022107431.1:16914882-16917026 GCF_000313985.2 Echinops telfairi
CCATAACGGAGACTCATCGTGGCTAATCCCAGTTAAAATGAGTCCGTATATTCATATGATGCAAACCTGGTGCTTCCTCTTTTTTTTTTTTTTTTCATTACAGGTACAGAAGAGTGAACATGAATGAGTTTCTAGAGTGGAGATGTTTTTTTTAACCCAAGAATATTTTCCCTGACCAAATCCTGCACCTGTGTGATTGGTGTCACCCTGTCGCTGCCAGCCCCCCCAACACACACACACACACACACACACACACCTACAGACTCCTGCAGCCACCAACACACTCTCTCTGTCTTGTCCAGAAAAAAAGTCTTCCTGTGGTTCTCATTTTTCACAGCTACTGGCTCATCCCTCGGGGCTATCTGGTCACCAAAGGTCACGGTGGTCTGTGTTTCATTCTCTACTTCACCCTGCCTAGCCACCCTCTCAGCCCAGCTCACTCTGGCTTCTCGGCTCCACCCCTCGACAGCTACTGCGCATCATGTCACCCGTCTGGACCCCTTTTCCTCCTCCCCTCCCACAGAGCATCGTCACCACCATTTGTAAGTCCCTCTGCACGGCAACTCAAGCCCACGGTGACGTCAAACACGGGGGAATACTTGCAATCAGTGTTTCCCAAAGTGAGTGATCCTGCCCCCTGGTGGGAGGGCGCACTGGAACGATGGGGCCGTGGGTGCAAAAGCAGCTATTTATGCTTTCATCTGGATTGGGGGCCATAGTACAAACGCTTTTAATTTCCGGGGCCGGGGGTACCCAGGGGATAAGCATTGAGTAAAATTTTTTTTCAGAAAAGATGGTGGTAGGCCAAATAATTTAGGGGGGAGGGGGGGATATGCTCAAAATCATGGACCTCGATTCAGATTCTATAGAATAAAGAACACTTAAGCTTCATAGTCCAGCCCCAACTTGTTCTCGGCTCTCTTGCCTCGGTCTGATCAAGATCGACCCACTCATTACCCAGGGATCAGCACTCGGCCTTCTGTGAGCACAAGGGGGCTTGCACACGCTCCTGGGGAAATTCCATTGCCTTTCATTCCACTCTGATACAGACCTTTCAAGGCGTTCACACACTTTCTACCTTTCTTTCAACACACCGCTCCCCTTGTGATATCTGCCCCTTCTCTCACCTAGACCCATTTCGTCGTCAGAGATGAGCTTAACAACCACTTCTTTTAGGGCATGACTTGGGCCCCACCTCTTAAAAAAGGCACCTTGTACTCGTAACCCTTGTTCCTGCAACTTTGACATTGTCTATGGACACAGAGTCTCTCCTGGAGGCGATCCTCTGTTCCATAATACTGCAGAAGGTTGGGTTCTCCTCCTGATCCCCTCCTGAGGACTGCCTGACAAAGAGGAGAGGGATCATGGAGAGAGCCACACATGGGAGGAAGACCTCCCTCCCTGTAAGGATCTCTGTACCAGCCAGGGAGTGCCAAGAAATGCCCAGGACTGAGAAGACAAGGGAGGGCCCTCCCAGAGCCTTAGACAGGGAATAAGACCTGGAGTCAGACATCCAGCCTCCCAAACAGAGATTACATTTCTGTCCTTAAAAGCTATCCATCTTGTGACAACTCTAGGGAACTAAGTCACCGCCCCTGTTGCATTGAATTGAACGAATTTGGACCGAGGAAGCTTCAAGAATAGGAAGAGAGCCCAAAACAATGCCCATCGTTCTTGGAACTTGTTCAGAGCAGAAAGTGGTCTAAATCCTGTCAAATTCAGAATGCCAAGTGTTCTCTCGACTGCAACAGATGTTTTCCCCCCAGGAGCATTCCCTCGGATTATTACTTTTTGTTTCTCAAAATGCAAGTTGTCTCGCAAAAAATCTCCAGAAACCAGCTCCTCCTCCAGGTGTGTCAGTTGATCCTGGAGATCCTCCAACTGGTTCTCTGCTTTCTGGGCCCTCTGCAGAGCTTTCTGGTGCAGCCCCGTCTCGTTCCCCAACTGTTCAACAAGCTTGGATATTTGGGCTTCAAGCTGGGAAACAATCTGGAAACAAAGAGAAATAGAATACCGATAAGCCTTGTTTTACATGCAACAAAGTGCTGAAATCCACTGCTCGGCCCAGGCCGGACAGCTATTTATAACACCAGACAGTTGTGAAGATGGCAGAGGACCGGGCAGTGTTCTGTTCTGTTGTGCAC
>NW_022107431.1:16917126-16942359 GCF_000313985.2 Echinops telfairi
GAATGTAGCATCAGGATTGAAGGAAGGCTTACTTAGACCCTGCTATATAGAGATGACACAACCTTGCTTGCTGGAAATGAGAAGGAATTGAAGCACTGATGAAGCTCAAGGATTGTAGCCTTCACTATGGATTACAACCCAATATAAAGAAGTCCAAAGTCCTCACAACTGGATCAATAGGTAGCAACATGATACATGGAGAAAAGGTTGAAATTATCAAGGATTTGTTCTCACTTGGAGCCACAATCAATGCTCATGGAAGCAGCCGTTAAGAGATCAGATGACGTATTCCATTAGGGAAATCTGCACAATATCTCTCTAGAGTATTGAAGAGCAAGGATGTACATCTTTGAGGGCTAAGGTGCACCTGACCCAAGCCATGGTATTCTCTATTGCATCATATGCATGTGAAAGCTAGCCATTGACTAAGGAAGACCACAGAAGAATGAGTACATTTGAATTGTGGTGCTGGAGAAGAATACTGAAAGGACCATGGACTGCTAAAAGAACAGACATCTACATTGGAAGATGTAAGGCCAGAGTGCTCCTTAGAGACCAGGATGGTCTTACAGACTTTGGACATGTTGTCAGGAGAGACCAGTCCCTGGAGAAGGACATCATGGTTGGTCAAGTGGAGGGTCAATGAAAAAGAGGAAGGTCCTCGACAAGATGGACGGACACAGTGGCTGCATCCACGGGCTCAGGTATAGAGACAGTTGTGAAGATGGCAGAGGACCGGGCAGTGTTCTGTTCTGTTGTGCACAGGGACACTAGGGGTCAGAGCCAACTGGATGGCACCCAACAACAACCACATATGCAGATGTCATCACTGCGCTTGCTGAAAGTGAGGAGGACTTGCAACATTTGCTGATAAAAATCAAGGACTGCAGCCTTCATATGGATTACATACAACTCAATGTAAAGAAGACCAAAATCATCACAACTGGACCCACTGGCCATCATAATAAATGGACAAAAGATTGAAGTAATCAAGGATTGCATCTTGCTTGGATCCACAATCAATGTTCAGGGAAGCAGCAGTCCAGAGGTCAACACATGCAATGCATTAGGTAAATCTGCTGCACAAGAACTCTTTAGCGTGTTGAAAATCAGGGAGGTTACTTTGAGGACGAAGGTGCACTTGACAGAGCCATGGTCTTTCCATTGCCTCATAGCATGTGAACGTTGGGCATTGAATAAGGAAGACCAAAGAAGAACCAATGCATATGACTTGTGGTGCTGGCGAAGATTACTAAAAGGACTATGGACTGCTAGGCATTCAACCCACTCTGTCATGGAAGAAGGAGGGGCAGAGAGCTCCTTTTGGTAGCAGTGGCAAGACTTCATGGCACATACATTGGACATGTTGTTAGGAGAGCTCAGTCCCTGGAGGAGGACCTCATGCTTAGTACAGTGGCGTGGCAGGGAAATGGATCCACACATAGGAACAACTGTGAGGAGGGCTCAGGACCAGGCCGTGTTTGGTTCTGTTGTGCACAGTACGGTCCCTGTGGGTCAGAACCAACTCAATGGTACCTAACAGCAACACCATTACTTGCTAGCAAGACTCTTTGACTTACCCTCATGTATGCAGACCAATGGTTCTCAACCTGTGGGTCACAACCCCTTTGGGATTCAAACAACTCTTTCACAGGGATCGCCTAAGACCATCGGAAAACATATTTCACAATATATAATGACTTATTGTTTTGTTATTAATCGCTATGCTTTAATTATGTTTAATTATGTTCAATTTGTAACAATGAAGATACACCCTGCCTATCAGATATTTACATGACAATTCAGGACAATAGCAAAATTACAGTTATGAAGTAGCAATGAAAATAATTTTATAGTTGGGGGGTCACCACAACCTGAGGAAGCGTATGAAAGGGCTGCGGCATTGGGAAGGTTGAAAACCACTGCTGTATACCAAAAACACCAAACTCACTGCCATCAAGTCAATTCTGACTCATCGCAACCCTATAGGAAAGGGCAGAACTGTGCGTTTCTGTGACTGCGACTCTGCAGGAGTAGCCAGCCTCCTCTTTCTCCCCATGGTTGCACACACACATACATATGCATGTGCATGTGTCCATATGTGCATACATATGTATATCTGTAAATATATGTGTACTCATGTATGTGTGTACAGAAAGAAAAACAGGATAGAAGTATACATACCTGGTTGGTTATATTTTGGGGGAGCACCCTGACTAATACAATCCCGAAGGAAGCAGAAGATTGTAGGTTTTGGCCAGACAACTGTATGTAGAATGAGATGTGTGGAGTCAGCTAATGTTGGTTTCAAATGTCCCCTATATGACATCACAGGATAACCAAAGCAAGTCATTAACCTCTCTGAAACTCAGACTTTGGTACAATAATGAAATGTGCTGATTTGGTAATGTGTGTAACATGGTATTCCACCTTCAACTGAAGTTCAACACATTAGATTCCACCACTGTCACGAATATCACCGCTCTGGTATGTGGGTTTAGTCCATCCTACGTCTGCCATAAAGAAATAATGGATCCCTTGGAAATCACCCTTACCATGTTTCTCATCGTCTTCTCGGCTGTGGCGGCTACTATTCAATCAGAAGTCCTTCAAGAAAGGACAAAGAGCAGAAAGCTATGCGGGAATCAAAGGGGGAGGGGGCGGTCCCTCCGGCATCCCCCTCCCAGTAGTGGGTCTGAAGATGTTCCATGGGATCTTCAGGACCAGCAAGTGAGACTTAAAGCCACCGAGATGTCAAATGGCTGAACGGTGCTGGGAACCTACCCCATTGCCATGCCAACGTTCTGGGGTCCAGAGTGGAGTCCACAGCGGAGAGCATCCCCACACCCATCCACACCCCACAAAATGTGAGCCTCGCAGCTCCTGGGGTCTCGGTGTCCTACGTGAGAAACCAGCACATTTTCTCAGGGCTAAATTTACGTAAATGTATTCAACCACAACATTCCAATTTAATCCATTCTTGAGGACCTCAAAGACCAGTGCCTGGACGAACATATGTGTCCCACCCACAGGGTGAAGCTGTACTGCATTTTTCACAAGAGGACGTCTAAAGAAGCAATAAGCATGTCCTTCTTCCATCCTCTCCCCTGGAATCTTCCTGATATTCCAGTGGGGCAAAATACCCTAAACTTTTAGAGATGCGGGGGGGGGGGATGAAGGCCAATAAAGAAGACATACCTCAGTTTTCCTAAACAAGAAAGGGCAGAGGAGCCAGCTATCCTTCTGAGAACAAGCAGCTTGGCTTTTGGAAATGAAGTCAGAATGCCCTAAAAGAGTTAATTCCCTTCCCAAGGGCAAGTGCTTGTTGATTTCTCCAGAGAGGCATTCTTGCTCTAAGATTAAACCAAATAAAAGCCAAAAGAGCTCTACACTGCAGAAAGAGCCTCTTGGGTCACTTAAGGACCTGTGCCTTTGGGTCATAACTATTTTCTAGTTATAATGGAGAACTAGAATTGTCACCTAGGCAGTTTATGAAATAACTTACCAGGTATTGGAGTAAATGCCAATAGGCTATCCCTCCCCCTGGTCATTATGGGTTCCCTCCCCACTCCTCCTCTGTGAGTGTTAACTATGGAGACTGGCAAGCTAAAAGCTCCAAATAGCCACCCCTCCAGGTGCCATAACAGCCAGGGGAGACCATGGAACCTAAATGTGGATGGTGAATGTTGGTGGTGGTGTGCTAGGACCACTGAGGAAGTGTTTGCTGTACTAAACCGGAGGAGTATGAACAGAGGGAGAGAGTGATGGAATCAGCTGGCTAGGGGTGGACAAGGAGGGTGTCTTAGTTTCCCAGGACTGCTGTTACACAAATTCCCCAGAGGGATCACTTTAAAGAACCAGACTTCATTGTCTCACAAGAGGTGGTAGTGTCAGGTGCCATCGAGTCCACTCCATGTCGGAGAGACCCTGCGCACGACAGAAGGAAACGCCGCCCATCCTGAGCCATCCGCACCACTGTTTTTATGCCTGAGCCCGCTGATGCAGCCACAGTGTCAATCCATCTAGTGAGAACCCTCCTCTTTTCTTTATTGATTGGGATTTAATACATATATCATTCCATTGTTCGATCACATCAAGTAGAATTGTACGATTGTTACAATCAGAACCAGACCTTCTTTTTCTACGTGGGCTCCTTGAAATTGTCTCCCTTTTACCCCCTACCACCACTGCCCCCTCCCCCCAAAACCCTTATTCTACATGCTGTCCCTGTAAATTCATCAATCCTGGGTCTGACATAGCAAGAAAACAGAAAAGTTCATAACACAACTTCAATAGGGCAACCCTCAACGACATAACACATCTGAGATGTACCCTCATATGAACAAATGGAAAACAAACCAAAAACATATATAAAATTTTGGAAGCCAGATCTGGTCTAGCCTACATCATAGGGGGCTCTGGTGACAAAGCAAGTCCGATTTATGCCTTTGGTCTTCTACAGTCCTCTCTTCCAAGCACTGTTTAGTGACCCCTTTCTTCCCATCCCCAATTTTAGACAGGGGAGTTCTCTGGAGGCTTATGTCCTGATAGTTCCACAATGAATGCGGGGCTCCCACTTCCATCCATCACCTTCTGCACACCGGATTCAGCGGCCAGGGAAGTTATGTCAGTGGGGGAGAAACATCTTAAACCCGAAGGGCGACAAGGGTGGCACAACTGGAAGCATGCCATCAGGGTCACCGGGTTGTCCATGTAGAAATCTGACTCTCTGCAGCAGCGGTGCTGTTACTGAACTACCACACCCACGGAACAATGTCGGAAAGAAGGAAATCCGATGCCCAAATGGGATTGCATCCACAGTCAGGAGGGGTTAGAAGCCCAACGCATATTTTGGGAAGATATGATTCATGTCATCACAGGAGGTCATGGAAACCATCACAGTGCCTGCAGGGCTCCAGGCTGGGTCTCCAGAGCCTCCCAGGCCCTGCCTCCAGACGGAAAGGCCGTCCGCGTGCCTCAAGAAGAAGAAGAATCCCTCTGGAAAAATGTGTTCAAAGTTGCATTGCTTTTTCTTTAATCTAAGAAAGGCTGTGGAAATTGATTGTGATCATTCCTGCCCTCTCCACACATAATTAGTTCTCATTCCGATGATTAGCCAGTTAGGAAACATGGAAACATGGAAAGGGAAGAACATTCTGAAGGAAATCTGAAATGTTGGAACTCTCTGTTATTGGACAAGAACACTCCCTGACAGAGGCTAGAGGGTGGACAAGTGTTAACTTGGGTGAAAGAGAAGGCAGTTGACAGTAAGAGGGAGGATGGGGACAATGGTGGAGGCAGGGGAAGGTACTGTGAGGTTTGCGAGAGTTAAAGACAAATACTGTTACAGATACAAGCCTGCAGTAGTGGATGGAGATCTACGAGTAGGTGCTTGGATAGACATGCAGGCTAACCAGGTGGGGGAAGGGAGTGGGAGCTTGGCCAAAAATATATACATATTTGGAGGGGAGAGGTGAATGCTTGCTTGGCGTTTGTTTGTTTGTTTTAGAACAGGGTGGGTCCATACAGATTGGGTGCTTTTCCTCTTTTCTTTTTTTTAATTAAAAGATCATTTTATTGGGGGCTCTTACAGCTCTTATAACAAGCCATACCTCAAATGTATCAGGCATATTTGTACATATGTTGCCATCATTATTTTCTAGACATTTACTTTCTATTAAGCCCTTGGTGTCAGCTCCTCTTTCTTCTACCCCCACTCCCCGCCACCACCCTTGTGACCCCTTGATAAATTATAAATTACTATTTCCATGTCTTACACAGACCGCTGTCTCCCTTCCCTCGCAATTTCTGCTGTTCGTCCCCCTGGGGGTGGGGGTTATTTGTCAATCATTGCGATCGGTTCCCCGATCTTCCCTTCCTCTCCCACCTTCCCCCTACCCTTCTGGTGTCGTTACTCCCATTCCTGTAGCTGGATTCCGTGTGTCGTGTGCCCTTACCTCTTATCTGTACCTGTGCACATGCTGCAGTCTAGCCCATATATAAGTTTCACAGAGTCTAGTTCTAGATGAGTATTTACCTTTATTGAAAATATATCGATGAATGTAATGGAAGATACAGAGGACAAAGTTATGAAAGCTTCTTAGACGTAACCAAACACCTTGAGGGACTGAGTCACTGAGTCTTGGGAATCAGGACCATAGTCTCAGGGAACACCAAGATCAACTGGCACAAACCTAGTCCACAAAGACAATGTCCTCCATGGTACCTTGGTGAGTAGAGCTAGAGTCTGAATACCACATGAGCAGCTATCTAAGGTACAACCATGGGTCTCTCTCCATCCTGAGGTAAGAAAAATGCAAAAAACCAGAACACACATGGAAACAATTAGTCTCATAGATTCATGAACTAGACCACACAGCCATCAGGCTCCATACCCAGAGACCAAAAGAACTAGATGGTGCCCAGCTACCACCACCACGTGCTCTGCAAAGGCTCACGTTAGAAGGTCCTGGATAGAGTGGAAGAAAAAAGTGGAACAAAACTCAAAATCATAAAAAAACAAGTTTACTGGTCAGATAGAAACTGGTGGGACCATCGAGACTGTGGCTCTTGATCACCTTCAGGTCTGAGACTGAACTCACCCCTGTTAAAACAGTCCACCGTCCAAGATCGAAAGGGCCACATTCACCCAAGGACAAGGTTCCAAACATTGGGAAAGAAGGCCGAATGGAAACAGGGAGGAAGTGGGATGTGTTGGTATGTTGAGGGGACTATAATGGATGAGCTGAGTCAAAAGGTGTATGAATGGTGGAAGGCAGAACTCTGGTGTGCTCAGTAAGCCTTTACCTAATTCACAATTTTTTAAAGTTTTTTTAAAAGTTCACTTAGCATTCCTGGGAAGCCTGGGTCTTAGAGAACCTTCCACTAAGAGAGAGGTTTTCATCCTGGGATGATTTTTCCCCAGGAGCACATGACAATGCCTGGCTCCATCTTTAGTTGTCAAGAAGGGATCTGGGAAGTGATAGGTACCTAGTGCACAGAGGCCAAGGATGCCGCTAAGCACTCTGAAATGCACAGCCAACCAAGGCTTACCTGGTCCCCATGTCACTAGGGCATGCCTGGGTGACACACACAGTTAAGCCCGTGACTAACAGTCATGAGGTTGGTGGTTTGAATGCAGCCAGAGGCACTTCAGAAGACCAGCCTGGCACTGTGCTTGGTGTTGGGTTCGCTAAAGAAACAAAACCAGCAGCGCTTGTATGTGCTATGTATAGAAAGGGACTGACATCAAGAACTGTCTTACACAGTTGTAGACATTGGTAAATCTGGTTCCCTTCCGGTCAGGTTTCTCCTCATACTTGGAAGCTGATGAACAGGAAGCAGGATGAGAAGCAGAGACAGTGGTGGGCACAGGCTGGTGGATGCAGAGGTCCGAAGTCAGCTGAATGAATCCACCATCGGTAGTCCACTGATGGCTCCAAGATCAAGCAGGGGATACAACGGAAGATCGAGGAACCAGACACAAGGTCCATCTCCAAAGGGCCAAAAAAACCTCAGCTCTCCTCGGTCTTTCTCTCTCTCTCATACAGAAAGGTTTAGGACACCAAGAAGGTGTCATCAAGGCTTTGATGCAATTAATAAATTGAGCTCTGCCCCTACCCTTACCCAGAAGTGTGTAATTCACATAACCCCCACCTAACACATGCTTCCAGAAGGTTCTAGCCTTGGAAACCCCATGGAGTAGCTCTGCTCTACACACAGGGTGTCACCATAAATCAGAATCAATCCAATGGCAACCAGCACCACCACCAATAGCCAATAAAATCAACTTCCGTGCCATTGAGCCGATTCCAACTCACTGTGATCCTATAGGACAGGGCAGAAATGCCCTGTGGGTTGCTAAGACTGTAACTCTTTATGGGAGTAGAAAGCCTACTCGTTCTCCATAGCACAGCTGGTGGTTTCGAATTGCTGACCTGTGGTTATCAACCCAAGGCATAACCACGACACCGCCGAAGCCAACAGCCAATAACCCCCATAGCCAATCGTGGCGGGTTAATCAGGAACACATATATCACTAGGGCTGAAGTTGAGAAACCCTGCTCTGAGGTGCAGGACAGCCCTTAAGAAGGAATAACCTTCCTGCCACAGGCAAAGCTACAAGAAACAGTGGGTGGGGATGACTTCCTAATGATGGGGAGAGAACAGGAGAAGCTATCTCCTGAATTCTACTAAGGATTCCAAACCCCCAGAGGGAAAGTCGAGGGTCAGGGGTAAGTAGCAGAGCAGCAGCTTGCAGTCTGTAGGAGGTAGCTTCGAGGGGAGAAGAGGGTAGCCAGCCTGACATCGGCCTTCACTTGGGCTTTGCCAGCTCGGACAGGCCATGCATTTGGCCATGCCGGCTGGCAGGGAATACCCAGCCTCCTCAACAAGCAGACTCGTCCATTTTCAAAGCTTCCATTCTTCGGAAACCTTCCTAAGACAATCTACAAAATCCATTTTCTACTGATTGTACTTGAAGATGAGTCACGTGTGATGCCGGCTACAGCTTGATTTCAGGCTTTTAAATGGGGAGAGAGGCTATTGAGAGAAATTACAGAGTAGGAGAGATGGACAAAGGCACTCAACAGACTGAATCATTCTAATTTTTACGGGGAGTTGTGGCGGGTGGAGGGGGTGGGCGCATCCGCCTTAACCACTCGCCTCACTTTGCTTGAGAAAATAAACATATAGATCATGCTGACAATTTTATGCCGCATTCCACTGACTGGCATTAAAACAGTTTTCGGAAAACACTTGGGGAAATCAAAGAAGAAAGCCATGAAATGAGATGGCCAAGAACCACAGTCACCATTAGTGCTTCCATGATCATTCAAGGTCAATAACTTGCTCCAGCTTGTCGCTGATTCCGAACCTTCCCCACCACCACCACCCACCCCATACACCCACCCGAGTTCTATATGTGCACCTACATTTGCACGTCCACAGAATAGGGAGAAAGAGTGAGGTATCCTCATAGTAAAGTCTCGTTGTTGTTGTTGTTGTTGTTGTTCAGTGCCATCGAGTTGGTTCCGGCCCTCTGTGCAACAATCCCAGGCCATCTCCACAGTGGTTCCTATGTTGAGCCCATTGCTGCAGCCACCGTGTCCATCCAGCGCATGATTTTTTGCTGCCCCCCTGCTTTACCAAGCTTGATGCCCTTCTCCAGGGACCGGTCTCTCCTGATAACATGTCCAAAAGTACGTGAGAAGAAGCCTCGCCATCCTTGCCTGTGGGGAGCATGCTGGCTGTACTTCTTCCAGGCAGAACTCTGTTCTTTCGGCAGTCCACGGTCACCTGCACCGTCCTTCCAGGAGTGGAGCCTCTGGAGGGTGGAAATGGTTGATGTGCTCAGCTGCTCACTGAACCGTGGTGGGTTTGAGTCTTCTCAGCGGTGCCTCCTCAGGCGAAAGTCCAGGCAATCAACTGCAGATACATCAGCCACTGAAATTCCTCGGCGGCCCAGCTCTACTGGGACACATGGGTGTCCCCACGAGCCAACGTCTGTGCCACAGCCACTGGGGTTTGCACCCTGTTGGGGTCACACACTCCACAGGCTGGGGTCAGCCAAGAGAACAATTTCCAGTCCATACAGAGGCTGTGGCCACAAAACAGTTGCTCAGCCCTTGAGGACTGCGGAGCGCAGAGGAAGGGGAAGGTGAGGAGAGGAGGGGAGCAAGGGGGAACTGACCACAATGATTGACACATAACCACACACACCCCCTACAGGGGGGATGGGCAACAGAAATCATGGAGCAATGGAGACAGCAGTTCTCAACCTGTGGGCCGCAACCCCTTTGGAGATCAAATGACCCTTTCACAGGGGTCGCCTAAGACCATCAGAAAACACATATTTCCAATGGTCTTAGGAACTGAGACACCGCTCCTCTATCCATCTCCAGGGGGTCGGCCCACATGCAGATATGCCCACATATGAGTACCCAGAGTGATGACATCATTGCGCCAACCCCATCACATATACTCCATACAAACACAGGTGTATGTGACAGGGTTGGCACCATAATATACTTATACGGACCAGTCACATCTGTAGAAAGCAGCTACTGTGTAGAAAGCAGCTGCTATGTTGAGAGCAGCAGTATTGGAGGTAAAACAACACTTCATGAATTATAATTACATAATGTTTTGTGATTAATCACTATGCTTTAATTATGTTCAATTTGTAACGATGAAAACACATCCTGAATATCAGATATTTACATGACAATTTATAACAGTAGCAAAATTACAGTTAAGAGGTAGCAACAAAAATAATTTGATGGTTGGGGGTCACCACAACATGAGGAACTGTATTAAAGGGTCTCGGTATTAGGAAGGTTGAGAACCACTGGTATAAGGTATTAAAAAAACAATAATTTATCAAGGGGTCACAAGGGTTTGGGAGGGGGAAGGAGGAAAAGAGAAGCTGATATCAAGGGCTCAATAGAAAGTAAATGTCCAGAAAAGAATGATGGCAACATAGGTACAAATATGCCCGATACAATTGATGGATTGTTGTAAGAGCCCCCAATAAAAAGATCTTTTAATTTAAAAAAAAAAAGGACTGGGGAGCATTATTGAAGGCAATTTAAGTTTGTACCATGAGTGAAAATTTACCCAGCAGACCCTGGAACTCTTGAGTTTTTCCACGGCATAAAAAGATGATCTACCACACACAAATATACAGATTCCCTCCTTTGGAGCGAGCACGAAATCAACAGAAGAAACAGCTAGGGCTAGACTACTACACTGACTGTGGACGTCACCTGTGTGACCCCTCAGACAGAGCCGTCGGCTCATTGTCATTCCGGATCATTCCATCCATCAGGGCTGGAGCTGGACTCTGCTAAGCGATGCCTTGCAGAAAATGAAAATGATTAGTACCCCAAACAAAAACCTCAACTGTCATTGAGTCGATGCCGACTCACAGCGACGCAATGCGACAGGGTAGAACTGCCACTGTGGGTTTCCGAGACAGTCACTGTTTATGGAGTGGAAAGCCCCGTAGAAGGTGTACCTTTCTCCTGCTGGTGGTTTCAAACTGCTGACCTTGGGAATCACAGGCCAACGTGTAACCACGGTGCCACCAGGGCTCCTTAGCACTGCAAACCCGATCATAAAATTAAACTCCAGTCATATAGAAAGAGCCCTGGTAACCAAATGGTTAAGCACTAGGCTGTGAACCCAAAGGCCAGCCAGGGGACCCACAGGCAGCTCCGCAGGCGAAGCCGCTGTTGCTGCGGTAATCCACTCCGGTAAGGACCAGAGCATGGGACTGCTACTCTGAACTCGACGGTCAAAGTCGACTTGAAGGTGCCCAGCAGTCGGAGATGGGAATCAAATCATTTTTCTCCGCTCACTAAATAAGTCCCCTCCAAGACAGCAAAGTACCACGAAGAGAAGGTGAGGGAGGGGGCTGGAGGTTGGGGAGCGAAGAGGAGGGGAGGGAGGGGGCTGGAGGTTGGGGAGCGGTAGTGGCAATGGTTCGAAGTCTGGGCTGTCCAGTGTTTTATTTGCTGGGCAATGTCTTGAGGGTGCCACGTGCATGCTGTCATGCAATGCCCCCAATTACAATAGCCTTGTGAGTCAGAAACTGTCACAGATCTAGGCTCGGAAAATCGACAGGGTTTTCTGTTGTTGCTGTAGCTCAATGGCCGGCAAGGCCTGGGTGCCTGAGTTGATTTGGACAAACCCTGACCGGGGCTAAGTAGAGTCTGGGTTTGTCCCACTCGGTGGCCTTCCCACAGCCTTTGCTGCCGAAATGTATTGCAATATGGGTGAGTTGGGGGTGCTGCCCTGGGTCCCGAGAGGAGGCCTGTGTCAGGGAGCTTTCTGGGGGCCACAGCACCTTTCTGAACCTGGAAGCTTCTGAACTCAGAAGCGCATCCAAGGTTTCAGATAAGGGTTTGAGACCCTTCCCACAGCTGAGGACACACAGTCTTGGGAACTGGCCGTGGGTCACACAGAGAGAGTGAGTGAGCAGGAGAGATGAGACTGGGGACCCAGAATCCACATGGGTGGTGAGCTGTCACTGAGTCACCTGTGACCCTTCCAGAGACTACCCTGCATGCAACTGAAAGTCATAACCTCACATTTAGATCAGGCACTTTACTGACCGCGATCTATCGTGTCTTGGGTGTGCTGAAACTGATTTTCGATTTCACGGCTCTTAAGCTGATACGCAACCATCACGCACTCACCCTTTTCCTGCTCTCTTTCTGGCTGCTCATTTCACGAATCCTCTCCAGAACGGCGTCCTCCGTGGGCCCCGAGGTGCCCCAGCCGCCCTTCAGGAGGGCTGCGATCTTCTCCCGGAACGAGGCGTGCCGGCTCTGGGAGGCCGCAGCCTGGTCCAGACTGGCCTTCAAACTCTTCTCCAGCTCAGAAGACGTTTTCTTCAGGTGGCTCAGCTCCTGCTTCAAGGCATCCCAGACCCGCTGGCCAGCGCGCAGCCTTTCTTGGAAGACCTTGACTTCCTTTTCGAGAGCTTCTTTTGCCTCGACCGCCCTGAGCAAGTCCTGCCACAATGACAGAATTGAAGACAATGATATTAGCAGCCAAGGTGGCAGCCCTTGCATTTGCTTACCTTGTCTGCTTACCTTGTTTCCTAGTAACTTCAACTGGTAGGATTGGGTTCTTATGCCATTGTGAACCCCAAGTTCACGATCATCTCTTCATAATCTTAAAGAATAGAGTAAGTGCGATAAACAAAAAACAATGACCCCTCTGGGGATGGTTATCTATTTTCTGTTGACCATAAGCTAGCATGGGCCCGTGGAAACAAGGCTAGCGAGACTTCGTTTGACATACTCTGGACGTGTTTTCAGGAGAGACCAGTCCCTGGGGGTGGACATCATGCTTGGTAAAGTAGAAGGGCAGCAAAAAAGAGGAAGGCCCTCAGCAAGACGGATGGGCACAGTGGTCACATGAGAGGCTCGGGCACAGGAAGAGTTGTGAGGATGGCACAGTGCTTCATTTTGTGGGGCACTGGGTCACTAGGGGTTGGAACCGCCTCGACGGCACCTAACAATAGAACAAGAAGAAGGATGGTCCGAAGAGGCACCAAAGAGACATCTTTAAAGTGCAGCAAAAGGGCAAATATCTAGAGAGCAAGGGTTCTTAGAGGTTACAAGGAGCTGGAGGCAGGGAGAGAGAACAGGTTCACGATGGTGGAAATTTTACGATGCGTAAGAAGAGGGTTGTGCAACCGATTATTGTCACTGCCGTCAATAAGTTGGATACTTGTAAAAAGTTGTAGGATAGACATATTCACAGCAATGAATTCCACCCCCCAATAAATAAATAAATAGTAGCTACTCAGGCGGTTTATGTACAAGCAAACACCTCGTGGGATTTGGCTCCTGGGTTTGGAAGTTTAAAATCATGGTTTCATGAGACATCCCAGTTAATAGGCCTGAAAACATGTTTGATGTTTCTCATCTGCCTCCTCGTTCCCATCCTCGGCACAACGAGCGTTCCCTATCAGCCGGAAACCACGGGGGAAGACAGGCAGCGAGGGGCTGGAAGCGGATAGGGAACGTGTGGCCGGAAGCTATTGGCTGACACACTAGTTTCTACCTTTTCGGAAGATAGGGTATCTTCCTTTGGTACATCAGAAAATGTCAGAGAGCGGCTAGGTAGTTCGAGAAAGCCTGCCCTTTTCCAGAGTTAAAGTTACCAAATGAATGACGGGGCCCGTTTGGTGAACTGTCCTGTGTCCCAGGTCCAGAGCCAGCTTCGCTGCCCCTCCCCGTCTCCCTAAAGTGCTCTCCGTGGAGGAGCCCCAGCGGCTGCTAATGGAGAGACGGCTCTTCAAAGGAGAGTCCAGGACGCATTATCACAAACAGGCTATTTCAACAGTGTGCGGATTTCACCTCAGTAATGCAATAGCTGCGCCATCATAATAACGGATCTCCGCATTGGTGATAATAAATTGGGGCAGCATTCTACTCCAAAACGACCCTCAAATGCATGATTGGACAAAGGAGGGCATCCATGAGATGGTACCAAGATACAAACTCATCCTTGAGTTCTCACACCATAAAGAATAGTATCTGTTAACTTTTAGATTGAAAGAGGGGGAGGCCCCACAGCCAGTAGACGGATTTGTTAGTCAAGTACTTTACAAAAGACCCTCACGATGCGCAGAAACCCACCTGATGCTGCGGTGTCCACTGAAGTGGACTAATGGGCTGCAGTCTGTGGCAGGAAGCTCCGAGCACAATTTAAATAGTCCAACCAGGAGACATTTTCCCTTAAGACCAACAGTTGTTTGTCTTAGGTAAAAGGGCCAAAATGATCCTCTCACAAATCCAAAGTGTTGTTGGTGTTGTTTTGGTTTGGGGGGTTGTTTTTGTTTTTTTCCCAACTTTTTAGTGTGATTTGAGTGTAAGCCCACGAAGCAAATTGGTTTCCCAGTCACCAGTTGATCCCCATTTTGACTGGGGACATTGGGGCCTGCAGTGCCCACGAGGAGCCTCGTCCATTCCACTGCCTCTTTCCATCCTCCCTTCTGACATATTCCTTCCCGCCTGCTGGGCGCTGTCTCTGGGCACAGGCGGCCCTGCTGACCCTGTACCCTGGGCTGTCTTCAGACGGGCTTACCTCCGTGGTGTGCCTGTTTATCTCATGGGTCTGCTTACTGTCTGGCTGAAAGTGGAGTCATCGAGGGGAATTCAGTGGCAGGCTTGAAGTTGTCTTAGAACCACAGGAAAAGCACTTTTTCTTTCTTCTTCTTTTAACCTAAGAGCAAGGCACCTTGGTGGGGTCCTGGGTTATGTATTGGGCTACCAGCTTCCAGGTCAGCTCTCTAAGAGAAAGCTGAGGCTGTCTGGGCTCCCTGAAAGATTGACAGCCTCAGAAACCCGGAGAGGCCATGTTATTCTGTTCTGTGCAGTAGCTGAAAGTTGGAATTAACTTGATGATGAGTTTGTTTTGAGACTGTTGGGTTTTTGTTTGTGTTTGAAGCACAATCACATCGTAGGAAATTAGTCATTCATCCCAGAATCTCAGTGACTTATGTTACCGGGTCTGTTTTGTTTTTGGGTTTTTTTCCAGGACACTTTATAGCCCAGGGAATGATCAGCTGTGTTTCATGTGAAGTGGAGGCTTGGATGCGGTGAGGAGGCTTTGGGGGTCTGCCACTCCCCCTGCAGTGCTCTGGGTAGGAGCTTCAGCACTCGGGGGCATCCGGCTGATGGGCTGGAGACAGATGTTCTCAGGCTGCAGATGTAATTACCTGCTGAGTCCTCAGGAAGCAGGTACTGCCTTGGAGTCTGGTCGCATAGCGACCTCAAGGCTATGCTGAAGAGTCCACCGCCTAAAGCAATGTGACATCGGTATCAATGGCCAGGACCTGGGGCTTGCTGTCAGGCCACACTGACACACAGAACAAGAAGCGCTGCAATACCCAGCAGTGACCTCCACCGACACTGACGCTACATTTGCCAGCTGGGACAGCCCCTCCCGGCCATGCCTGGGACTGCATTACAAAACACAACCACGGAAGGAAAAAAAAAAAGATATATTTTTATGCAGCTCCACTACAGCAACAAATTAATTTATACCTAGAAACAAAAATATGTATACGTATTATAATGGACAGGATCCCATGTCACTTCCCAATTAGATTCAGCATTTAATACCCAAACCTTTCAAAGATTTGTGTGTTTAAAACATAAGTGATTTTTTACAAGGTTATTAGCTGTTATTAGGAGTCTTGATGGTATAGTGGCTAGTGTTGGACGACTAACCACAGGGTCAGCAGTTTGAAACCACCAGCTGCTCCTTGGGAGAAATTCGAGGCTTTCTGTTGCCATCGAGAGCTACAGTCTCAGAATCCCTCAGGGGAAGTTCTACCCTGCCCTAGAGAGTGGTCATGAGTTGAAATGTACTTGATGTCAGTGAATTTGGGTTTGAGGAGCTATTACTATTAGATGTGGAGAATAGAGCGATCTGGTTATGCTTGCGATCAAAATGCCAGTCAAACGCATGTCCACTAAGTCTAGCCAGGGTTGACAACCACTGGCTAAGCTTAATTCATTTAGTAAAATGAGGGATCAGTTGGTTATACCTACCCAGTTAACAAATAAGCTCAGAAGTTTCCCCAAACAGGCACTCACAGTCAGTCTCACAGACTGGTGAACTAGGGTAGACCTGACAGCATCGGACTGGGTTTGGTGGGAGTTCTCCTCTGAACTGATGGGGTTTTCTACTGATGGAGGACCAAAGGTGAATTTTGAAAACACTGCATTTGTTTCATTTTAAAGAGTCACAAGTAAATACCTCGAGCTTGCTGGGATTGCTTTTTAAAATCTCTTTTCTGTTCCCAGCAAACCTCCGTGAAAGAGGTTCTCTACCATTAAGTGGCTTAAAAGCACAACATAGAAACAGTTTGATGCGCATTATCCACTGGTCACCAAACAGTCCAAATGGGATAAGTTAAGGAGCACAAGGGAAGCCCATTGTCACCACAAAATGGCAAACACCGATGCAAGTGGTGTTTATGCAAAGCATGCGGATGGGATTTGGGGGTAGGGGATTTTTACTCAGAACTTCTTCCTCGGCACAATTACTGGACAATTGGAAAGCTATGACTGTAACAGTGATGCTCTGTTAATCTTCCACATACATAGTTTCAAAAGACAAAAGCTAACCTGCTATCTAATTCTTTTTTTCCCCCTATTTTTCATTCTGCTTACATTTCTAGAACTCTACCTTCATGTTGTTCTTGTCGTTAAAGGCCATTGAGGCAGCGCTGGCCCATAGAGACCCTGTGCCCAGCGGGACAAAGCACTGCACCATCCGGCACCATCCTCACAGGGGTTCCTAGGCCTGCGCCCACTGTGCTGCCAAAGGGTTCATCCACCTCGTCAAGGGCCGCCTTTGTCACCGCCCACACGATGTCCTTCTCTAGAGACTGGTCTCGCCTGACCATACGTCGGATGAAGTCTCACCATCCTTGCCTCTCAGGGACACTGTGGCCCCACTTCTTCCAGAACAGACTGCTTTATCTGTTTAGTAGTCTGGGATACTTTCTTCCCCGGGGTATTTTCATCTTCTTCTCCAGCAACACAATTCAAATACATCAGAAACAATACTCTATCTTAATCCCGTCTCATGAGCATAACAAAGTAACCCCATTTCCAAGTGGGATTATAGCTGCTCCCCCACTCAGAATCCAGGACAGATAAACCCCTCAGGAACAGTAATGGGAGTAACGATACCATGAGGGGAAGGGGAAGGTGGGGGGATGGGGAGAAACGGGGATGCAACTATAATGATTGATGTATAACCCACCCACCCCCAGGGGGACAAACAACAGAAACGTGGGTGAAGGGAGACAGGATGGTGTGAGATATGAAAATAATAATAATTTATCATTTATCAGGGGTCCACGAGGGTGGAAAGGTGGGGGAGGGAGGGAAAAAAAGGGAGCTGATACCAAAGACTCAAGCAGAAAGAAAATGTTTTGAAAACAATAATGGCAACATATGTACAAATATGTTTCATACAACTGATATATGTATTGTTATAAGAGCTGTAAGAGCCCCCAATATAATGATTTATAAATGTTTTGAGAATGATGAGGACGATGAATGTACAAATGCGCTTTACACAATTGATGTGTGTGTGGATTGTGATAAGAGTTGTATGAGCCCCTAATAAAATGACTAAAAATATAATAATAATAATAATAATAAAAACATATAAACACTGCTCCCGTAATTTTGACTCATAGACACCCTCTAAGCCTGGGTACCACTGTCCCTTGGGGTTTTTGAGGCTTTCAGATCTTTAACAGCAGTAGACTGGCTCATCTTTCCTCCACAGAGAGGCTGCCTGGCAGCCTTGGGCTTAGCAGCTCAGTGTGTAGTCCACTACACCACCAGGGCTCCTCCACAGCCCATTATAACCAGGCTTAAAGATTAGAATATACAACACATATTTGGAGGGAACACCATTCAATCTGTCTCACACACGTCTCTAATAAGTGGCTTGGGTTTTTATTGGTGAAATGTTCATACAGGAAATTAAACAGAGTCACTAAGAAAATCAGAAAGTCTCCTTGGCAGAAGCAGCAGGCAGCCTTCTGCAGTGGCTCTGGGCTTCACTAGCAAGACCCTTCTTTCTTACCTCGGAAGCAGCGCTTCAGAAAGGCGTCTGGAGGCGCTGCCTGGGGCTGTGCAGGGAGTAGTACCACCACCTGACGGGGTTTCTCAGTCAGAAATTCTTGGACTGATAACCCAGTGAATGAGCCCTTGATGAAAGACCTCACCCATTTGCAGCCCCCTTTTACTAGTGCCATTTGTAGTGTGTTGGCAAAAATCCCAACCCACGGCAAAACGTGTCTGCATTGCTCTAAACCACACTGAGCTGGCCCTCTGCAAATGAAGGCAGTTACTCAAGAAAAAGAATGACTTGGGGGTTTTGTCAGGCGCGATCATCCCACATTTTCTCAACTCTTTTCCTACTGCGAAGACCCTCTGGAGCAGCGGTTCGCAGCCTGTGGGTCTTAGCAAAGCCAGCAAGAGCTGTGCCTGAAGTGCAAACACACTCGGCATGAACCCGGCGGTTCTCAACCTGTGGGTCATGACCCCTTTGGGAGTCGAATGACCCTTTCACAGGGGTTGCCCGATTCATAACAGTAGCAGAACGACAGTGATGAAGTAACAACAAAAATAATTTTATGGTTGGGGGAGTCACCACAGCATGAGGAATGGTATTAAAGGGTGGCGGCATCAGGAAGGTTGAGAACCACTGCTCTAGAGAAACACTTTTATGGAGAAACAGAATTTGTTTTCTTTTTCAAAACCATTTCATTTGGAGTTAATACAGCTATCACATTAGTCCATCACATCAAGTGGTATTGTACTACGGCAGACACAATCAGTTTCAAAACATTCTTTTCCTGCTTGAACTTGACATGAGCTACCTTTTACCCCACCCCTCCCGCCTGGCCCCGCCTCCCCCACCACCACTGTACCCACCCCCCAGAATTCTCCTTGCTGTCCCTACAGGTTCATCAATCCTGCATTTCATAGACTGAGAAGCATATCACAAAAATTCAAGAGGAGGATCCCGAGTGACAGACCACATTTGAGATAAACCCCAAGATAAACCAACAAAGAGAGTCCAGAAAGTGTTGAAAACCAAATTGTTCATTTGCTAGCCGTAGGTGCTGCCAAGTCCATGGAAGGTCTATGTGCCGTGTCATACACCACCTGGTCCTGCCGTGCAATCATGGCTGTGCCGAGGCCGTTGAGGCACCCACTGTGTCACTCCATCTCATTGAGTGTCACTGACATTCGGTTTTAACAAGGGTGATGTCCTCCTCCAGTGGATGGGCCCTCTTGACAACATGTCCAAAGTACACGGCATGAAGGGCCACCTTCCTTGCTTCTAAGGAGCAAGGTTGTGCATTCTGGTTGCGCTTCTGTATTAGTATTATAAGTATTAGCATCTGTATTATAAGACAGATGTATTAGTGCTTCTGGCCACCCACAGTACTTTCAATATTCTTTGTAAACACCATGTTCAAATGCAGTCGATTCTTCTCCAGTCTTCTTTATGCACTGCCCACCTTTCAAATGCATGTGAGGCCACTGAAAATACCCTGTTGTGGTTGACCAGCGAAACCAATCCAGAGGCACTCCTATGTAGAGGAAAGAGCTTTATATCAGAGTAATTGTATGTTAAGAAAACATCTCAGCCCAGTCCAGATCAGGTCCATGAGTCCAATGTTAGCCCACAAGTCCCATATTAGTCCATAAATTCCTCTTCAGATTCACACAGCAAATGCAATGATGCAAAAAGCAGGAAGATCGCAGGCCAGTGAGTGCAAAGTCTTGTGGATCCAGTGACAGTGGAAGCATCTCCAGGGCTCTGGCAGGTCTCAGTGGGGCCCCACGTGGCTTGTCACAGGAAGGCCAAATAGAGAGAGAGGACCCACAAGGAAGCATCATCAGGCTGTGATCTGGTTGACTGGCTAGATTCTACCCCTACACTTATTTATCAAGTTCACATGGAATTATGCAACTACCACACCTGTCTTGGGTCAGGTGCGCATTAGTCTCCAAGTGCCTTCTTTGCTCTTAAGCGCGTTGAAGAGGAATGTGGAGAAGATTTGCCTACTGCAGTAAGTTGATCGATTCCTTGATGGCGACTTCCACAAGCTTTGGTTATGGAGCCAAGTAAAAGGAAATCCTTGGCAACTTCGGTATTTTCTCTGTTTGTCCTACTTTTTGCCTGTTGGTCCATTTGTGATGGTTTTTGTTTGCTTTATGTTGAGGTGTGATCCATCCTTTCAGGCAGCCAGGCTGTATCAGCTACACAGTGCAGACTGTTAATGAGCCTTCCCCCGATCCTGCTGCATGTTCTTCTCCATAAAGCCCAGCGTCTTGGACTATTTCCTCAGCATACAGATGGAATCAGTAGGGTGAAAGGATACAACCCTGATGCACACCTTTCCTGATTTTAAACCATGCACTAGTCCCTTGTTCTGTGTGTATGGCTGCCTCTTCATTTACCCACAAGCTCCACATGGAAACAATGAAAGGTTCTGAAATTCATTGTTTTCACTTTATCCATCATCTGCTATGATCCACACTATCTAAGTCAGGGGTTCTCAACCTTCCTAATGCAGCAACCCTTTCACACAGTTCCTCATGTTGTGGTGACCCACCCCCCTCCCAATCATAAAATTCTTTTTGTTGCTACTTCATCACTGTAATTTTGCTACTGGTATGGATCAGGCAGCCCCTGTGAAAGGGTCATTCGACCCTCAAAGGGGTCGCCACCCACAGGTTGAGAACCGCTGATCTAATTAATGCCTTTGCACAGACTATACAACACAGATAAACCTTTCTCTGGTGTTTTCTGTTTCCAGGCAAGATCCATCTGACATAAGCAATGAAATCCCTCATCCCATGTCCTCTTCTGAATCCAACTTGACTCTCTGACACTTCCCTGCTGTACTGCTGTAACTTTTAAAAATCATATTCACCAAACTTTACAATTGTGTGGCGTTAATGATTTTGCTGGAAAAGTTCCACATTCTGATGGATCACCTTTCTTTGGAATAGACACAAATGTGAGTTTCTTCCAGTCAGCTTCCAATTTTCGTAGCACAGACAATTGAGTGCTTCCAGAATTGCCTCTGTTTGTTGAAACATCTCCATTGGTATTGTCAAAGCCTGGAGTTTTGCAGAGTTTTCATCCACGCGGTCAGTGCAGCTGACCCTTCTTTCAACGCCACCGGTTCTTGATCATGTGTTACCTCCCGAAATGGGAGGATGTCGACCAACTCTTCTGGGTACCATGCCTCCATGTCTTTCACTAAAGATGTCTGAAAGAAATGATACCCCAAGAGCAACGAGCCGAATGCTTGGTTTCTAAGTGCCATTCTTAGTAAGAGGAAACAGGATGTACTGAGAGAATTGGATGGCTTCAGTTCTGTGGCCTGAAACGTGCAAGTGAACCTGAGAGATCTTCTGCCCAAAAAGCAAAAAAGCATTGAACGGTGAAGGGAATCCTCTTGAAGGGTCACAAGGACCACCTTGAAGGGATTTCTGCTAGCCAAGATTGGAAGATTTCGAACATTCCAAAAGGATGATTCATTGTAACAAAGTAAATAAATAAAAATGCCTGTGCTACATCCATGCCACAGAGCATTCTGGCAGCCTTTCGACAGGATGAGGCTCATCTCTGCGGAACAGTAGGGAAAAGACCAAGCTGTAGGACGGTTGCAGAATGCACCCATTTTTATAGATGACAAGTGGCCAGTCTACATTCCACAAGGCTGACAGACAAAGCACCAGATGTTACAGTGACCGCTTCTGAGGGATGGGGCGACGGTCAAGGGGAGTGGGGGCTTTCATGATCTCTGTCATCCACAGATGTGTTATAGGATTGGTTTTGTCATCAGGGAAAAAAATCAACAAAGAGTGTGTGGATTTTTAAAAAACACACACACCCAAAAAATCTTGTACCAGTAGAATTGAAACAAGAAGGGAAAACTAGAAAGAGAATTTTCTTTACAAAATAACACTAAGTACTGAGTAGAAGGAATGACTGTTTAAAATAAAAGAATGTTAGCAATTTGTCAACCCTGATATAAAAGTTATGGCACCTTGATGCTTCAATGGGTAAGTGCTCAGCTGTCAATCAAGGTAAGCCTTTTCCAAACAAGCATTAATGGATGCTAGCATCACTCGGTAAATCTGCTGTTTGAGACCTCTTTCTAAGACTGAAAAGCAAGGATGGTCCTTTCAGGACTAAGGTGCACCTGACCCAACCACGGAATTGTCCATCACCTCATCTGCATGGGAAAGCTGGGTGCTGGCTAAGGAAGCCTGAAGAATGGTGGTGTTGACGACTGCTAACAGGACAACACATCCGTCTGGAAGAAGTCGAGCCAGAGTGCTCCTTAGAGGCCAGGATGGCAAGACTGTGTCTCAAGTACCTTGGGCATGTTGTCAAGAGAGACCAGTCCCTGGAGAAGGACATCAGGCTGAGTAAAGTAGAGGGCCAGCAAAAGAGAGGGAGGTTCTCAAGGAGATGGATGGACACAGTGGCTGCAACAATGGGCTCAAGCACAGGAACAAGTGTGAGGATGGGGCAGGACTGGGTGGTGTTTTGTTGTTGTTGTTGTGTATAGGGTGGCTATGGGTCAGAACTGACTCAATGACATGTAACCACCACAACAAATACACGGTCACTAAGAGTCGGAATGGACTCATGGTACACAACAGTGTCTGCAACCCACTGCTTGTCCTTGGTAGTGTCACCAACATCATCAACTTCTACCCAAGCAGCTCATTTCAATTCAGCTTCTCCACTGAACTCAGAGCTCCTCCGCCTGAGTGGCTTCCATTGGCTGGGCACTGGCTGGTGAGCCCAATATCTGATTTCACCAAAATCCGGCAAAGTTCAAGGACCTGTCACTTGCACCGGTGAAGTAACTTGCCAAGGTGATGTAGATTTAAACATGTCTGTCCAACACTAGAAGAGCACTGGTGGCATAGTGGTTACGCCTTGGGTTGTAATCCACAAGGTCGGCAGTTCAAAACCACCAGCTACTCTACTGGAGAAAGATGGGGCTTTCCACTCCAGTAATGAGTTTACAGTCTCAGAAACTCACAGGAGTAGTTCTACCCTGTCATAGAGGGTCGCGATGAGTCAGCATTGACTCAAGGACAGTGAGTTTGGTCTGGTTTGGGTCTGACACTAAAGATTGACCCTTTCCACAAAGCTAGCCTGTGGAGAGGAAAAGTCACTGGTAAGAAGAAGGCTCTAATGTCTGGACTTGAGGGAACCTAGGGCTTTGGATGAGCACTGCCCTGCTCCAACCTCCCATCTCCCTTCCGCTTGGCAGCCAAGTCAAAGTAGACACGGGAGACCCAAAGGAGATCTCCCCAGAGACAGAGCCTTCTGCTCCCCCACCAATTCCACTGCTTGTTGGGACACCACGGGCCCTTCACTCCTCCGGGAATTTCAGTGTTTTCCTCAACCTAGATTGTACCTTCTTTGGGTAGATGGAAACATAGGTACCTGCCAGTCAGTCAACTCAATGCAGGGCAACCTTACACACAGCAGAAGGGAACACTGCCTGGGTCTCCATCGTCCTTCCGATCGCCAGCATGCTTGAGTTCATCACTGTGCTACTGGGTCCAGACATCTCGGCCAGGTCGACCTCCCCCTCCGCGGCCCTCTACCCCGTTCCTTTGTCTCCACTAACTCATTCGTGCTTTGGGGACTTGATCATTATCATGAATCTCATAATTCATTCCTCCAACACAAAATCTTAACAACACTATTACAGGACCAACGAGTGTTTAAAAATCTACGGTATTCGTTCTCCTGTTTAAACGGGTTCTGGCTAACTTGGAAAGATCCAACAATCCATTGCACAAATAAAAACCTAGAATTAAAAATCACTTCCCTTTGGCAAAACCCCTCATTATTACAAGGCCCACATTCTTTGACACATCTAGTCGCCTTCTAGGATTTGGCTTCTTGATACATGATAAAGAATATGTGAGAAACGATACAAGATTACTCCTAGCAGTCTCCTTTATAACAGAGTATAAGGGATGCTACAAAGAAAGATATAGAGAATGAACAGTTAGCTATTATTTGTTAAAAATCATTTGAAAGAGTGCATATATACATCTCAATCCTGACTTGTTTCCACACTCTGTCAGCATAGAACTGGGCTCTGTAAGATCTTCAATAGCTGTGCTTTTGGAAGTAGATCGCCATCAGAATAGCAATCAATATAAGTTATCACATTACCATTATAAAGCGGAAACATCAAAGAATATCTCAGTAAATGGAAGAAATGTCATTTCATGAAACTCAGTGTCTGTGCATTATAAAAACACTGTTAGCAATACTGCAGCAGAGTCAGTCAAAAAAAAAAAAAAAAAGAGCCTCGGTGAGATGGACTGATACAGTGACTGCAACCGAGGGCTCAGACAACAGCTGTGTGAATGGCACAGTTCTGGAAAGTGTTTTGTTCTGTTGTGCATAGGGTCACAATAGGTAAGACTGACTTACCTTTAACAACAACATTTCTTTTTATAACAATTCACACATCAATTGTATCAAGCACGTTTGTACATATATTACTATCATCATTTTCAAAACATTTTCTTTCTACTTGAGCCCTTGGTATCTGCTCCTCTTTTTCCCTCCCTCCCCAATCTCTCACCTTCATGAACCCTTGATAAATTATAAATTAATATTATTTCATATCTTACACCATCCAGTGTTTTCCTTCACCCACATTTTTGTTGTTCATCCCCCTGGGAGCATGGGGATTTATGTCGATCCTTGCAATAGGTTCCCTGTTTCTCCACCTTCACCCCCCACCTTCCCTCTACCCTCATGGGATTTCTACTCCCATTACTGTTCCTGAAGGGTTTGCCTGTCCTGGATTCCATGTGTCAAGAGCTCTTATCTGTACCAGTGTACATGCCCTAGTCTAACTGGATTTGTAAGGTAGAACTGGGGTCATAATAGTGGAGGGGAGGATGCATTAAAGAACTAGAGGAAAGTTGTGTGTTTTGTCGGTGCTATTTTGCACCCTGGCTGACTCATCCCTCCCTTGTGACCCTTCTGTGAGGAGATGTCCAATTGTCTACAGATGGGCTTTGGGTCTCCACTCCAACCCCCCTCATTTGCATCAATATGATTGTTTGTTTTGGGTCTTCTGATGCCTGATACCTCATC
>NW_022107431.1:16943529-16948564 GCF_000313985.2 Echinops telfairi
AGACAGACATGAAAGGAAAAAAAGCTATAAATAGTTCCAGTTCTGTCTGCTGAGCCTTATGAATGCTATCTGATTGGGTCTGGTGAAGTACTAGCCAGGCCTTTCATCTGAGATATGTCTAGGAGGATTTGAACCCCCAGACTTCCAGTTATCAGCAAGAAATTTACCCAGGTGTACCACTCAGGGCCTCCTTATGTGGCTATGTGTAAGGATTCTAGCAAGGTAGACAGGCAGTCCCTGGTTATGGAGATCTGATTTACTGACAACTCCTACAGCATAGTACCCTGTTTCCCCGAAAATAAGACAGTGTCTTATATTAATTTTTGCTCCCAAAGATGCGTTAAGTCTTATTTTCAGGGGATGTCTTATTTTTCCATGAAGAAGAATATGGTACACATTTATTGTTTTATTAAAAGACACCTCACTCTTCCTGTCTGCTCTGGCTGCGCTGCAGCCAACAGTGAGCTGTGCAGCGGCACCCGCCACTACAGTCCAGAATTCAGAGTTATGGTAGCTTCAGGGGGCCTCATTTTCAGAGAGGTCTTATTTTCAGGGGATGCCTTATATTTCAGTGAGAGGCAAAACTGTAAGTAGGTTTTATTTGGGGGGATGTCTTACTTTCGGGGAAAGATGGTAGCTTAGGCATTGGGTTAATTGCAAGGTTGGCGGTTCAAAACCACCAACCCCAAGGGAGAAGGATGAAGCTTTCCTACCCCCATAAAGTGTTACAGCCTCGGAAACTGACAGTGGGAATTCTACTCTGTCCTGTAGGGTCGCAAGTCAAATGATAGTGAGGGTTATTTTGGGTTTTGTTTTGAGTTTTTTGAAATAATTGAATCAAACTCCATGCCCCCAGCCCCCACTGTAAAACTGTAACTCTTTATGGAGTAGAAAATGCCATCTTTCTCTCAAGGAGCAGTTAGTGGTTTTGAACTGCTGGCCTTTCAGGGAGTAGCCCAACGTTTAACCACTACACGACCAGGGCTCAAACCCTACTTGCAACAAATTCTTCATCACAATCACGTTCACTGGCTGCATGCGAAGCTTTTAAGTTATTAAAAAGGCTTGGAGTTTTCAATCAAGTAAAGGTATCTATAAACTGCATGCTACTGTTTTAACTGATGTGCAAATTCTTAAGCCCGAGGTAGGAGCAGATCGTACTTGTAACCTGGGAAGGGCCTGTAGCCAAAAGGCAAGGTTAGCAGAAGCAGCTGGGGACATGGAGCAGGAGGACGACTTTTAACCGTATACCTCTGTGTACATGTTGAATTTTGTATCTTGTAACTGTATTGCTATTTGTTCAAAAATATAAAAGTTAAACATATAAAGTTAAACCTAATTCAAATAAGGTATGACATATTCTCTATAAAATCTTTATGCTTAAATATTCAGTGTTTCCCTTTTTGTCGTTTGTTTTTAACTAGTGGGGGGGGGGATGAAAATAATGACCAGCCTGTTGAAGTCAGGGAGTGGTATTTGGCCCCCAGCCTCCTGCTGAGAGCATGCTGGGAGAAACTGTGGCCATTCACCCTGCGTCCAGTTTCTGCCCCATGAAAAGGGCCACAGATGCACACACACACACACACACACACACACACACACACACACTCACTCCACAGACGGTACCTGGCTCTGTTTGTCTTTTGCCTCCAGACAGGAGGCGGCTTTCCCCTGCAGCCTGTTGACTTCCTCGGCCAGCCTCATGATCGTCTCCCGGCTAGCCTTTGCTTCCGTCTCATGGGTGCTTATGGCCTCTTCAAGGGTAGCAATCTGCCCCTTTGCATATGCATTTTCCTTGCACAGTTCCCGAAGCTGTGGAGAAAGCCATGACATCCGTCTTATAAAAATGATCCATCTCATGTCTTTTTCCCTCGGTGACTGCCCCTCTCTCACATGAGCATATTAAAACCATCCTTAAAAGTGTGCCCCTAGGAGAAAGAAAATGTTTGGGAAATGATGATGGTAACAAATGTGCTGGATTCAAGTGATGTATGGATTGTTAGAAGAGCTGTAAAAGCCCCCATTAAAATGATTTCTTAAAATAAAAATAAATAAAACAAGCATTTGAAAAATAAATAAATAAAAGTTAAGATGAACACCCCACTCCCACCCCACAAAAAAAAAAGTTTGCCCCTCCAGGCACTTAAAGGCTCACTTCTTCCGAGGCAGCCTTTACATTCTGGGGGTGCAGGGTCACAGTAAGTGACTCAGAACGCAGGTGGTCCTCAGGCAAGGACATAAGGGTCAAGCCAAAAGCTTCCCAAGGGAGCCAGCCCCCGTGAGACTCCACAAGGTGATGCTCTTCAGGGATTAAACAGCTGAGCGAAGCCCAGGAATCGAGGGATGCAGTCAGCCATGCACTGAGCATCTCCCTCGTCGACAGTTCCCCCTGGCCCAGAGGGAGAGCAGAGAAGATAAGGGCCCTCGTTTTTTATCAGAGAAACAATCCTCCATCCCAGAAACCCTCTGCCCAAGAGTGGTTATCACATGGGGTTGAAGTTAGTAGGGCTTGTTGCCTTCTAAGGAACATGGTGGCATAGCTGATTACACATTGAACTTCTAGCCACAGGGTCAGTAGTGCAAATCTACCAGCTGCTCCATGGGAGAAAGAGGTGGCTGTCTGTTCTCATAAAGAGTTAAAATTGTGAGAACGCAACGGAACAGTTGTACTCTGTCCTGTCAGGACTCACAGCCGTGGGTTTACAGGCACTCTGGGGACATAGTGGACTAAGCGAGCATCGGGCTGCTAATGGCAAGGTCAGCAATACTAACCCACCAGCTGCTCCAAGGGAGAAAGAGGGGGCTTTCTGCTCTCATAGAGATGTACAGCCTTGGACATTCACAGCGCCAGGTCTGTCCTACGGGCTTGCGATGAGTCGGAATCTACTCAATGGTAGCGACTGGGTAGGTATCGCCTGCTATGTTGTGTAGCTGTGAGCTGGGAACATGGATTCCATCACTGAGGTTCACCAGGGGACATAGATTCCATCACTAAGGTTCACCAGGGGACATAGATTCCATCACTAAGGTTCACCAGGAGGTCAGCGGGGAACCAGACTGACTCCTTGAGCTCCTTCTGGAGTTCCATGAGGAAGATCAACAGGAAGACATGAGATTCCCAGAGACCATCCCCAGGTCTCTGATAGAATTGCTCACGGACATGACTTCTATCTTAGCCTCAGCACTTGCCAACAGGCCACCTGCTTCTCCCATCATGTCTGTAAACTCACACCTCAGCTTTCTTCCAAAGTCCCCACCACAGGGGGTCTTCCTTGGCCAGTCTAGCTACATGAGCTTCCCCTTCCTCTCACTCAGGGACGGAATCCTGGTGGATTTGGAGGCCCCTTTTCCTACTTGGACAATACCAGATCGGGTGGATCTTCTTCCTCATTGTCTTTAACAGAGGGTGCTCTGAGGCTGGCGGCATGGCTGGGGAGGCAAGGCTGGAGGAAGACTTCTCGTGTGCGTTCAGGATCATATATCTTGTGAATGCAGTAGCTGTTTGTTAAAATTTGTAATCTTTAAGCTTGTGTTTTAAATCCTTATCATTTATCTTATGTAAGGCATGTTCTCCACAAGTCCCTTACTGTGAAGTGTTTCGTTTTTCCACTCTGTGTTCTGAATCAAAATGCATCTCCCCAAGAGAGGGGCCTGAATCCTAACACCGGTTACCTGTGCGCGGTGGTGTCATTTGGAAGTACCAGTGGAGCAAGGTGGGCACTAACCCAGTCTGGGAGGCAGCGTTGTGAAGGAAGAGGCCACACAGAGGAAAGACATGAAGGAAAGATGGGCAGATGGAGATGGAGGCGGAGACTGAAGGCTGCACCTACAAGCCAAGAATCCCAAAGGTTGTCAGCCTTCACCAGATGCCCAGAGAGAGGCCCGACCAGGCTCCCCTTCGGAGTCCTCGGAAGAAACCAACGTGTATCAGAAATGCCCGGATTTCAGGTTAAAAATCTAACACCTCATCATGTGCTCTCCCTTTCGACCCTTTTTAAGTTTGTTCTCGTTTTTAATATTCTCTGCTTCTTTTTGAGTGAGATTTTCGCTTTACTTGGTTATTGTTGTTTGTTTTGTTTTGTTTGTATGTTGTTCTGCATATGAAATCCAGGATAGGTAAATCGAGAGAGACAGTCACTGGATGAATGGTTTCTTGGGGGCCTGGCAGGCGAGGTTGGGGGAGATGGAGAGCTAATCATAGTGAGTCTAAGAAGAAACTGCTCTGAGATGGATTGTAGTGATGAATTGTACAGCACTTCTTCAAAGAATTGAACTATTGAGTTGTGTGATAGGCGAATTATATGCCAATAAAACTGTTAAGTTAAAAGAAAAAGAAATACTCAGATTTCATAGTCTTACTATAAAACGGTAGCCAAAAAAGTCCTGCTCTGATGAGACCCCCTCCCATGCCTGCAGTGTGTGGAACGTGGCATGAGCAGCATGACTGGGGCAGAGAACACAAACCGAATCTTGCCTTGACGGCTGATGTCAGTCCCCCAGCCCCCAGAACCATGCCTGTTGTAGCAAGTGCTCTGCCGGTATTTCTGAATTGAAGGAACACGGAATACATGATTGAGGATGCCGCCTTCTCCACCAAGGTTCTTTGCAGGGGCTGGGGTGCACGTGTGTTTAGGAGAGCAAATAAAATTGAAGGCAGGAGTGTTGAAATTCTACCACTTTCTCCCAGTGGTCCTCCTGCTTCTGGCCAGTGACGTTTTATAAGAGAAGCCCCTGCAAGTGTGATTGGAGTGCTAAAGCCCTGGGACCCTCCAATGCTCCCAGCTCACTGCCATCAAGTCAATCCAAGCGCCTGATGACCCTGTAGGGCAGGGTAGAACTGCCCTTGTGGGTTTCTGGGATTGGAACTCTTTGCAGGAGTAGTAGAAAGCCTCCTCTTTCTCTCAAGGAGCGGCTGGCATTTTTGAACTGCTGACCTTGCCGTTAGCAGCTGAACCAGGGACTCATTATACCACCGGGCTCCTTAGTATCAACACGCAGAACATCCCCTGGAGGTTGTCTCTAAGGTCAGAAAGGG
>NW_022107431.1:16949200-16976076 GCF_000313985.2 Echinops telfairi
TAATGTTGGACTTGTGGGCTTGGGCAGCACTGAGTTGGGATGTTTTCTTGATGCGCACTTAACCTTTATATAAAACTCTCTCTTATACATGAGTTTCTGTGGATTTGTTTCTCTAAAGTACCCCGACTAATACAGGGTGCTTCCTAGGTCACAGATGAGAGACGGCTGTTAGAGTGGCTGCACGGAATTCCATCAGGAGCCAAAGACACAAAATGCTCGTCTGTAAAAGCGCAACCAAGTGCTCTCAGGGGCCCTTGTGAATCACGATGGGTCCAGTGAACCGTGTCGTTGACACAATTCAGGTTCATCTTACAGGCGATTGAGGAACCCGGGACTGCTAGATGCAAGGTCGGCAATCCAAGGTCATCAGCCACCCCACGGCAGCACGATGAGGCCGTCTGCTCCTCTCAGGATTGACTGTCTCCAACACTCCTCATATGTTTGCTTGATGGCAGTGGGGGTGGTGCCGAGGGTTCAGCCTTGGCCTGCCAACCAAAAGGCGCCAGCAGTCCACAGTCCAGCTGCTCCACGGAAGAGAGATGGGGCTCTGTTTCCATAGAGATTTCCAGCCTTGGAACCCCTGTGGAGGAGTTCTGCTCTGTCCCAGAGGGTCACTATGAGCCAGAATGGACCCAACAGCAGTGGTTCCGTTAGGCTGTCTGTGTCCGTTTACTGATCATTGGCCATTTAGTGAGGCTGCTTGCTATTTTCCTTTAATGCAGAAATATTTAAAGTACCTAAGCATTACTTCTTATTTGACAGGTGAACTCAATCCCTCATCTTACAATGCACACACCTGTTTTGTGTTTTGGTTGTTAGGTCTGTTTGTTTGTGGGTGCTTTATATGTTTGTTTTTTGGTGTTTCTGTCAATAGCTAAAAGGGGAGGGGGGACTCCCTAAAGTATATTATTAAAAGGAAAAACTCGTGTGTTTTTTTATTCTGACTATGATTTGCCATTAAACTAGTTGTTATCAAGTCAATGCCAGTCATGGCAACCCAGAGTGTTGTGGTGTAGAAACGACACTCCCTAGATTTCTCAAAGCTGTGACTTTTGAGAAACGGGTCTCCAGGGCTTTCTTCCTCAGCACCTGTGGGTGGGTTTGAACTGTCAACCTTCCAGTTAGCTGTAAAGAGATTAACAATTTGTGCCACCTAAGTACATCTTAAAACAAAACTTGCTACCATCGAGTCAATGCTGACTCATAGGAACCCAAGACTGTAACTCGTTATAGGTATAGAAAGCCCAGTCTTAAATTATACATGCAGAAGTTGTTGAAATGGAGAATGTTTTGTTGTGCACATTTTTGCCACAATTTAAAAATTAATAATTACATGAATAACAATGAGTACAAAAAAATAAGAAAATGTTCTGGAATTGATGGTGACAATGACTGTACAACTCTTGATGTGACTGAATGATTTAATTGTATGATATGTGGATGAAGTGCCAATAAAACTGTTTTAAAAAAAGAAAAGAAAACTCGGTCTTTCTCCCATGGAGCTGCTGGTGGTTTTAAACTGCCAACCATGAGGAACACAGCCCAATGCATAAACACTACGTCTCCAAAGCTCCTAGTACATCTTAGGCAATAACGAATCCCTTTTACAGAATAGCTACGGAAAGGTGTTATGGATGGAGGCTCGGAGAGGTGATGTGTTTGGTCCCAGGTTGCACAGCTAGTGGATGCTAAACTTGGACTCCTGTTTTCCACTAACACCCTCAAACTGGGCCATAGCACCTTCTTTCATGTCAAACTGCCCACTGTATTGACAGCCTTATTAGTCTGCACATAAACACCTTTAACATCAACTCTTCCTCTGACGCTTCCTCGCTCTTCTTCTCCGGATCCAAGCAGTCACGAAGCTGAGCGAGAAACTCCTGCTGCTGCCTGCGGTTCCTCTGGCCTTCATTCTTCTCCGCCTCGGTTTCCCTCCAGCTCTTTCTACCAAGCAAACACAAATACGTCAGGGCGACCACCACCCAAGACAGCATTCCTCAAAGTTCCCAACTTCAGCTCTCCGTGAGGAGACACAGAGTAATGAGTATCCCACAAATCCCTGCCTTCCGGAGGCGACTGGAGAAACAGAAAATCATAAAAAGACATTCATCGATGAGAGAGCTTCCAAAAGTCTGTGGGAAATGGAATGAAAAAAATAATGTAATTTTTCCCATAAACTTTTTGAAGACTCCTCAAGTGCAAAATATGCAACATGTTGGAAAAGGGCTGGAGATTTTAATATATAATAAAGTAGAAAGGGAGAGGATGATATGAAATATTTGAGGGGAAATCATAGAGGCAGCGGCCTTGGAAGACCTCCTGGAGAAAGTGACTTTGAGTGAAGCCCTAAAGGAATCCGTGGGGCTGGGCAGCCCTGTCTGGGAGAAGCACGTTCTAGGCCAAGTTTTGAGGTGGCATGACCGCTGGAAGATTCCAGGGAGAGGAAAGAAGCCAGCCGCCTGGGAGGAGAAGGAGGGGGAAGGCAGTCGCAAACCCCGGCTAGCAGGACCCTTCTAGATCAGAAGGAACAGCTTGACCGTGGTGCAAGGAGAAGTTACTGGAGAGCTGAAGGCAGACTGGATCTAACCGACACAAGCATGGCCACCCTGGTTACAGGAAGTCCCAGGCAGAGCAGGAAAAACACAAATGCCTAAGAGGCTATGGTGAGAATCCAGGTCAGAGATGACCATGGCTTGGACCATGGTTGGTGGCCATGGAAAATCATTGACATCCAGATTTATTTTGAAGGTAGAGATATGGTGGGTTTTTGCTAAAGAATAAGAGATGGGGCATGAGATAAGAAGAGAAGCCAAAAAAGATAACAGGATTGTTGGTTTGATCCACTGGCAGGCTGGAGTTGTCACGAAACGAAATGTAGAAAAGTGCTCACAGGAGAGCCCCAGGAGCTTATATTTTAGCACATCAACTAAGTATGGAAAAGCACTGTCTCATGTGTTCTCTACATAAATTGGCAATTAAAGCCTGGGGAAACTTGTTCAGGGTGGCCTGAGCACTGGGGCATTTTACAGCTCACTTCTGAACAAGTGCTTCCCTGTGACCCCACTGCCTCCAGTTAGCCCTGAGCCTGGAGGAAATCTCTCAAAGTGTGGACAGAAACATTTGCAGCCCGGATCATTAAGGCATAAGCAAGTCTCTTAGACAAGTCTCTATTTATTGTGCCTTTTAATGAACACTTCAAAATGGGATTGGGGAAATTTTTCAAGACCTTTGAGTGGGATCAACCATTTCTTCAAATTACATTTCAGAACCAAATGATGCAAAGCCATTCGAAGGGGTAGCCCGCTATCAGAAGTTGGTATTTGAACATTCAATAAACTGAGCGAGAGATTGAAATGCCCTTACTGTAAGTTTTCTTCCAATGCTATAACTTTCTTCTTTAGCCCCTGGCTCTCCCTGATGGCCGCGTGAGCTGCGATGTCGGTTCTAATTTTAGATGAAGAAAGCGCTGCCAATTCTTCTTCTACTTCCCGCACCCTGTCTCTCAGAGACGAGAGGAGAGATGATTTCCGAGCATTGTCTTCTTTATAGCTCTCCATTTCAACTTTCAACTCCTGACAGGAAGCTTCTTTTGAGAGCATCTTGGACCGGAGGCCTCGGAGCTAGCACAGAAAAGAAGCAAACGGAAGAAAGGAATTTCCTCAGACATGCTGGAAACACCTGTAAGCAACCGCTCCGGCAACATGATAGACTTCTGTCTTTGATTCGGGACTTCACCCAACGGTTTTCTTTTCCTTCCGAGTTGAATTACAATTGGGAAATTACACCAGATAATGGACTTCATCGTCTGTCTTTTTCAAAACCAGTTGAGCAATGGCTCAACTGTGTCCATTTAATCAGACCCAAGAAGCACATGTGGTGCGTTTTACTAAAAGCCATAAAATGTTTTGCAACGTTGCCTAAATTTCCTAAATCCAGATGGCTGTCGCTGCTGCTGAAGAACAACAGAACAAGACTCTTAGAAGCCACGCTCTTTGTGACGTACACAGTCACAACTGCTTCCCTTCATGACCCAGCCCTGCCTTTCACTGCGGGCTAGACCAGGGCATGTAGGCAGGTACAGATGAGAGATAAGCGCTCAAGACACATGGAATCTAGGGACAGGAATGAGAATAGCGATACCAGGAGGATAGGGGGAAGGAAGGTAAGGACAGGAGGGGAGAAAGAGGGATGAGATCGCAATGATGAGACATAGCCACACACACACACACACACACACACACCCCGCCCCCCCCCCCCCAGGGACAAACAACAGAAACAGTGGGAGAAGGGAGACAGCAGTCGGCGTAAGATATGAAAAGAATAATAATTTATAATTTACAAGGGGTCATGAGGGTGAGAGGAGGCAAGGGAGGAGAAAAAAGAGGAGCTGATACCAAGGGCTCAAATAGAAAGTAAAAGTGTAGAAAATAATGCCGGCAGCATATGTACAAATATGCTTGATACAATTGATGTATGGATTGTAATAGCTGTAAAAGCTCCCAATAAAATAATGTTTTAACCAAAATAAAGAAAAGAAAAGCAGTCTGTTCAGTATATCCAGAGCCCTGGTGCTGTGGAAGGTTGTGAGTTAGGCTGGTAACCACAAGGGAAGCCGTTTGAACCTACCAGTGACTCCATGAGACAAAAGTGAGGTTTTTGGCTCCTGTAAAAATTTACAGTCTCAGAAACCCAAAGGGGCAGTTCTATTCTGCCCTGTGGGTCTCAATGAGTCAGAATTGACGAGAAGGCAGTGAATTTTTTTTAATAAATCATTTTATTGGGGGCTCTTACATATGTTATAACAAACCATTCACCCGTTATCTCAAGCGGACTTGTACAATTATTGGCATCAACAATTTCTAAACATTATCTTGTCCTTGAGCCCTTTAATATCACCTCCACTTTTTTTCTTTTTTTTCCCCCTCCATCCCCCCACCCAAGAAGGTAGTGAATTTTGAGCATATTCCCATTTCCACTGACTTTCTGGGCCTTAATGGTGACTGAAAAAGAAAATTAAGATTCACGTTTCTGGGGGGGAAAATACGAGAACAAAGGAATCTCCTTAGAGGATGGACACAAAAGAAACATTTCAACTTTTATGAACTTTGTGGCATCCAAACACTGGACCACGGCATGTGTGGGATTGAAGGTAAGGTGTGAGGTCTGCTTTCTGGGAAAACTTGATGACTACTAAGGACCGTGGACTTTCAACAAATCTGTCCCAGAAGCAGCACAGCCAGCGTGCTCTCCGGGGCAAGGGTGGCAGGTCTTCGTGGTACACACTCTGCACATACTGTCAGGAGAAACCAGTCCCTGGAGAATGTCGCCCTGCTTGGTAAAATGGAAGGGGGTCAAAAAAGAAGAAGGCTCTCAAGGAAATGGGTGGGCAGCCTGGGTCCCACAGGGGTTCAGGCATAGGAACAACGGCAGGGGTGGGCCGGCACAGGACGGTGCCGTGGTTCATTCTGGGGTGCACAGGGTCCCTGTGGGTCAGAGCTGACTTGATGGCGCCTAGCCACCACAACATCATTCTTAAGAGCGATGAGCGTGCACACATGCCTTCCCGCTCAGCACCCAGTTGGATTCTGGCAGACGATTGGCTACCTCATGGCCCAGCCTGGGCTTGCACAGAGCCCTGAAGCTATGAACAGGACCAGTCCCATGGACCCTCTCTGATACTGCGCTCTGGACCTTATCTGCCCTTGATTTCCAGAGGATAGCCCAACCACAAGAAACCAGACCAAAAGAATAAAACCTCGCAGCCAACCAATCCAGCCTGACTCATGGCGACCCTAACTCTGGATGCGAGTAGAACGTCTCATCTGTCTCCCGATTCGCAGCTGCTGGTTTCAAACTGCTGACCTGAGGTTAGCCGGCAGAGCTCCTACCACAGGAAAGCAACTCAGAATTACCTCAAAAGAGCCCATCTTCCAGGAAGATGTTCTCCAAAGCCCACGCCATTTCCACCCCAGGTCCTCAGGGGCCCCCTAGATACGTCAAGGCCATGGAGGGCCTCTGACCAGGCAATGGCATTAACCCTGCGCTGGGCCCTTCCCAGCAGGGCAAATGCGTCACTTTCCAGGGATTTACCACAACGAAGGGGCCTTGCTCTTTCGCTGCCATCCAGCCGATCCCAACACACGGGACCCGATCAGATGGGGTCAACCTCCCCCGTGGGCGTCTGAGGCTGGGACTTCCCGGAGCCGAACGCCTCGCCTTCCTCGCCTGGAGTGGGGTGGTCTCCAAACGCTGTCCTGTGGGAGCAGCCCGATTCCAACGCACGTCACCACCAGGGCTCCTTCCGGGAAGGGGGATGTGCATCATAAGAGCAGACTAGAAACTTTGCTAAAAGCTCTGTTAGGGGACCTGGTGGTGCAGTGGGTTACTCACTGGGCTATTAACCAGAAGGGCGGCAGTTCAAACACACCCACCCCTCCAAGGGAGAAAGATGAGGCTTTCTGGCCCATGAAGAGTTATAGCCTCGGAAACCCACAGGGGCAGTTCTGCTCTGTCCTGTAGGGTCGCCATGAATCAGAATGGACTAGATGGGGGTGAGCTGGGTTTTTTGTTTGTTTGTTTGTTTGTTTTTTTAATTTTTAAAAGTCAAAATGCATTTATTGCTTTTTCTTTTTTTTTTTTTTAACATTTTATTAGGGGCTCATACAACTGTTATCCCAATCCATACACACATCAATTGTGTAAAGCGCATTTGTACATTCATTGCCCTCATCATTCTCAAAACATTTTCTCTCCATTTAAACCCCCGACATTAGGTCCTCATTTTTCCCCTCCCTCCCAGCTGGGTTTTTTATTTTGGCTCCACTCTGATTTCTAACCACCTCTAAGCTGAGCTGGGCTCCACTCGGCAAGAAGCCCCCTCCCTGCAACGGCTCCTTTCTGAGTGAAGAGGGGCCACAAACGTACCTCCGTCTGAGCACATTCGAACTTGACCGAAGTCGCTGCCAGTTCGCTCTGAGCATTTTCGGCCACATTCCGATAGTGGTTTAGTTGCTCCCAAGTGGCTGGGACCTCCAAATGATGATCGTAAGTTTCCTGTCGGGGTCCCCAGAAGACAACATGGACAGAGGGATGGTAAACAATCCTTCCGTGCAGCTGTGCAAAGCAAGACCAACAAGAGAAGCAGGCGCCGGACCCACGACCCGGAGCAGCGCTGCTCAGACCGCGTCGCTCGCGTTACGCAGGACTTACTCTGCTCCGTTGACTGTCTGAGCCTTGGCGACAACCGTACTTCCCACACCTTGATGTCCCAATCAAGGGCGACTCCTTACTGGTCCCTAAGTCCACCCTCTTCCTCCTTCAAATCCAGCTCAAATCGCACCGTCTGTAAGAAGTCTTTCCAGCACCAACATACAAGGGCGAGTCTAAAAGTACCCCCGCTGGGAATCCAGTTCATACATGCGGGGGCTTATTCCAAGCAAAATGTGTACGAACAGCTCTCTCTGGCCAGTTGATGGCTACAGACAAGTTCTCTCAGTAAGACAGTTAGTTGTCTTAGTCACATTACAGTGCCTTCCCCCAAAAAGTCCAGGCTAAACAATGGCTCCTGGGGTGGTCGGTTGGGCCAATAAAATTCAAAGCAGAAAGGTAAGCTTAGAAGGTTCTGGAGTCTGCCTTTGGAGATTGTAAGGGGGTACATTTGATTTCTTTAAAGGGGAAAGGGGAATCCCAGACATTGGAACAGAACAAGGGAATACTGAATGGCTTAACATCAGGAAAAGTATATATCAGGGTTTTAACCTCTGCACCCCCACCCCCACCCCCACCCATACTTATATTCCATCTGTATGCTGAGCAGATAATCAGAGCAGGTGAACTATATGAAGAGCACAGCATCAGGATTGAAGGAGAGCTGATTAACAACCTTCAATAAGCACAGGACACAGCTTGCTGTGCTGACAGTGAGGAGGACTTGAAGTAGTTGCTGATGACGATCGAGGACCGTAGCCTTCAGCGTGGATCGACTCACTGCAAAGAAAGCCAGACTCGTCACCAATGGAGAAAAGACTGAAGTTGTCAACGGTTTCATTTTGCTTGGATCCACAATCAATGCAGTAGTTAGGGCATCAAATGTCATAAAAACCTGCTGCAGAGGCCTTACGGACGGAAGTGTGAGGATGTCACTTTAAAGAATGACCCGGGAGCCTGACCCAAGCCGTGGTGTTTTCGATGGCCTCACATGCATGTGAAAGTTGGACATTGAATAGAGACCAAAGACAAATTGATGCGCTTGAATTGTGGAGCTGACAAAGAATATTGAAAGTACCATGGACTGCTAGAAGAACAAGTAAATCCATCTTGGAAGATGTATAACCAGAATGTTCCTTAGAATCCATGATAATAAGACTTCTTTTTAAAAAAAATAATTGTATTGGGGGCTCTTACAGATCTCATAATAACTCAAATCAATTATGGCAAGCAAACTTGTACATGTGTTGTGATCGTCATTTTCTTTTCTTTTTTTAAATTATTTTATTGGGGGCTCGTACAACTCTTCTCACAATCCACACATCCATCCATTGTGTCAAGCACATTTGTACATTTGTTGCCATCATCATTCTCAAAACATTTGCTTTCTGCTTGAGCCCTTGGTATCCGCTCCTCATTTTCCCCCTCCCTCCCCCACCCTCCCTCATGAACCCTTGATGTACTTTGGGCACATTATCAGGAAAGACCAGACCCTGGAAAAGGACATCATGCTTGGTAAAGTGAGGGGCAGTGAAAAAGAAGACCCTCAACAAGTTGTTGTTGTTGTTGTTGTCTACTGTCAAATCAGTTCGGACTCATAGCATCGCTGTGTACAACAGAGCAAAACGCTGCCCGGTTCTGCGCCATCCTCAACTGCTGCTACGTTTGAGTTCGTTGTTGCAACCACGGTGTCGGTCCCTCTTGTCGAGGGGCTTCCTCTTCTTCAAGGAAACAGCTGACACAGGGCTGCAACAATGAGCTCAAACACACCAGCAAGTGAGGACGCGCAGGACTGGGCAGGGCTTCGTTCTGTCTGGCCCGGGATCAGTGTGCACCTGACAGCGACGATCACCAGCCAGATGGATTTTCCTCAAAGGACAGAGAGGAATCACCGGAGCAAATTCTGAAGATGTTTCCAGAAAAACAAGAACCACAGAGGAGAGGTCAAGGCGAGGCAAACAGCAGTGAGGATTTTTTTCTATCACCTCCACGCGCCTGCTCACTCTGCCGGGCCAGCAAGGGCTATGCTGGCAACATTTCATTGGGACCCTCACCCCATTTGCCCTACAGCCCTGGCCTTGCCCCGTCAGCCTTCTTTTTGTTTACAAAGCCCAAGCGACAGCTGAAGGGAACACAATTGCAGTCCCTTGAGGACGGCAGGATGGCCGTTCTGGTGTGAGGTAAACTCCAAAGTGCAGAATGCTTCAGAGAAGGGCTAGAGAGAGGAGACACCTCCTTCGGAAGTGGAAAAACTGAGATAGAGGATATGTCAAGAACGAACAGCGTCCCACTTTGAAATGTTTGTTCAATACGAATTTCTATTTTGTGGCAATACCACCCTTCCTAGAGTGATTGTTGCTGCCCGGTGCCATTGAGTGGTGTTTCTGTCTGGCATCGACGCTGTGTCCAACAGAAGGATGCACTGCCTTGTCTGCACCAGCCCGCCCATTGCTGTTGGGCTTCAGCCCATTGTTGCAGCCACTGCGACAATTCACGTCCTTGAGAGTCTTGCTCTTTTTCTCTGACCCTCTACTTGACTAAGCATGATGTCTTTCTCCAGAGACCGGTCCCTGAGAACCTACCCAAAGTAAGCAAGGCAAAGTCTTGCTAGCCTTGCTTCTGAGGAGCACCCTAGCTGTTCTTCTCCCAGGACGGACTTGTTTGTTCTCCTGGCAGTCCACAGTACAGACCAACACCGTACTTCAAATGCATCAAACTTTCTTTGGTCTTCCTTATTCATGGCCCAGTTTTCCCACGAATGGGAGGCAACTGAAAATACTGTGTTTGGGTCAGACACAGCTCTGGCCTCAAGGTAACATCTTATGAGCAACTGGTTTCGAGGAAAGCTCAAAATCCACTTACAGGTTCCAGTGAGCACGCTCTGACTAATAGGTAGGGATGTGCTGAGCCTTGCTCTCAGCGTGCACGGGAAAGTAGATCATGGCTGATGCAGGCAGGTCAAACTAATAGCTTATCATTTGCGCTCCCTGTTGGACCCGTTTTAAATTTGTTCTGGTTTTTAATATTTTCTGCTTACAGTTCGCGTGAGGGTTTTCTCTATTGTATTTTATTGTTGTTGGGTTGTGTTTTGTTTTGTTTATGTTTTTCTTTATATGCAATCCACCACAGGTAATCTATAGAGAGCAGCCGAATTCATAGTTTCTTAGGGTTGTGGCAGAGGAGGGTGCAAGGAGCTGGGGAGCTGGTAATAATGAGTACAAGAAAGAATAAAGCACCCAGAAATTGATCGTGGAGATGACTGTACACACACCTCACTTGAATATGATCACACCATTGAATTTTTAAAAAATAGAAATGCGTAATAAAATAATATGTTATTTTCATAATATTTAACACTTTATTTGAAGGGCCTGTGGAGCAGATTTGCCCAAATACATTATACCATTTGATTTCCTGGTTACTGCTTCCATGAGCACTGATCGCAGATCCAAGAAAAATGAACATCTTTGACAACGCTAGTGTTTTCTCTGTTTATCATGATGCTGCATATGGATGCCGGTTTGAGGAGCTTTGTTTGCTTCATGTGATGCTGTCTCTCTCACTGCCATGCAGTCGATGCCAACTCGCAATGACCCGATAGGGCAGGGTAGAACCGGCCCTGTGCGTTTCCAGCTACAACTCTTTACAAGACTAGAAAGCCCTGTCTTTCTCCCATGCTAAAGTGTAACCCATACTAAATCCGGTAGCCGTCGATCTTCCCCAGTAAGTGGTTCCAGTCCTCTTCACGGTCTCACATCGTCCAGTTGCGGGATCGCTGGCTCTAGCACACAGTTAAATAAAGTGAAAGGAGACCACCTTGAGGGACACCTTTCCTGATGGTAAACCGTGAGGGATGCCCTCTTCTCATCAAACGATTGCCTCTTGGTCTGTTTACAGGCCCCGCAGAAGCGCAATGAAGTGTTCTGGCACTCCCATCCCTTTCTACGGCATTCACAATTTGTTATGGTCCACGCTGTTGACCATCGTCAATATGCAGATTTTTAGACAATTTGCATCGTCAATATGGAGAGTTCTACAACACCGAAATCCCTGTAGTGCTTTCCTCACACCTCTTGTACAAACGATCCTGATGGTAGGGAACGCAAAGCCCCGTCACGACAAACGTCGACAGTACTATCCTGAAAAGAGGGAAATGCGATGGCCACAAGAACCACTACTCCACCCCACAAGGTGGTAGTGAGGGTTGGCATTTTAGAATTAGCCGTTAGGTAGCCAAGAGCCTCAGCGGAAAAGGAAAGAAGGTAAAGGTCTGTCTCTCCACACATTTCCCTGAGACTTCCACCCTGAAGGGAGTCTGCACAGACTGTCCAGGAAATGCAATGCTAAATCCTATGGCATGAAGAGACCATTTTCATTGTGCTTCTGATTCCTGGCTACGAAAAGGATCAGTCTAAAGCGGACATCCCCTTACAGAAGGGTCGCAAGGGAGAGACAAGCCGGTCAGGGTGCAGTATAGCCCCAATGAAACATACAACTTTCGTCTAACTCTTTAATGTCCCCCACCCCCACTATCATGACCCCAATTCTACCTTTCAAATCCAGCTAGATGAGAGCATGTACACTGGTGCAGATAAGAGCTGGAAACACAGGGAATCCAAGACAGATAAACTCCTCAGAGATACCAGGAGGGTAAGGAGAAGGTGGGGGAGAAAGGAGGAACTGATCACAATGATCTACATATAACCCCCTCCCAGGGGGACAGACAATGGAAAGTGGGTGAAGGGAGACATTGGTCAGTGTAAGACATGAAAAAAAAAAATAATTTAAATTATCAAGGGTTTGTGAGAGAGGGAGGGGAGGGGGAGAAATGAGGAGCTGATACCAAGAGCTCACGTAGAAAGAAAATGCTTTGAAAATGATACATGTATATATTATGATAAGAAGCTGTATAAGCCCCTGATAAAGTGATTTTTTTTAAAAGATGTCAATAAATGTACAAATGTGCTTGACCCAATAGAAGTGTGTATAGATTGTGATAAGAGCCCCCAATAAAATTTTTTTTAAAGGATCAGTCTGTTGAATAAGATGTTTCATTTGTGTAGCCAGAAGCTCTCAGGATGTCAGTGTACAAGTCTGCCTCCTTCATAATTCTCACCATGCCTCTCGTTCTCAAACTCACACCCTGCTTGGGAGTCGTGAAAGCGTGGGCATAAATGGCGTGAGACGAGGAGAGGGCAGGGGTTAGGGGCAGCCTTCCTCCATTCAGGGGAGGGCAGCTCTCACTTCCACTGTGGGTCGGCCAAATCCCAGTGCAACCAGATGGTTCCAATTTTTTAGGATAAGTCATAAATCAGGCGTTGTCGGGTTAAAAAATCCCAGGTTTTTCAGCTTGGCAACTAATTCAGAGCTCTAAAAGGGAAATTATATCGGAGCCAATAAACGCATCTGCAGGGCAGATAAGACACGCTTGACCTCTGGGTCACAGTTGGCGATTGCTGGCCCTGGCCCCTGCACGAATGACGTCTTACCTTGGACAGGGGCCTACAGCCATAAGCTACACCCACAGCTGGTGGTCTTTGTTTGAAAACGTGTAATATTTTTGTTAAACAAAATATATATTCACTTATGTATATTAAAATGCTTCATTTGCTTAGCAAGGAGATCATCTAAAGCTATTTACTTTTTATTTTATATAAAAGATATTATATACCTCTCACTGCCATTGAGCTGATACCAACTCCTAGTGACCCTATAGGATGGGCTGGAACTCCCCTGTGAGTTTCCAAGACTAATTCTTCACAAAAGTAGAAAGCCTCATCTTTCTCCCTCGGAGCACCTGGTGGTTTCAAACTGCTGACCTTGCAGATTATAGCCCAATGTGTAACCACTACGCCACCAGGGCTCCTTAAATATATATAATATATATTTGTGTATAATATATATAAACATCCAAAACCGAATGGCTTTATGCGAAAGCCATTGCACATAAAGCCATTCATTTTTGAAGGAATCTGCATGAGGCCACCCGAAACAGGGTTTCCGGGAACATCAAAGTGACCTCAGGGGACACAGCAGTAAAACCAGCTTACGATGGCCAGAAAGACGCATGAATGCAGAAATCCCCTTAAAGCCTGCACTTTCCGAGTTTCCTGGTCATGACGGGTTGCTTCAGCCCACAAAAGGGAAGCCGTGCACGCCCTGACTCACAGCCGGCGTCGCAACGCAAGAGGACAACAGTAGATCCGTCCTGCTGGAGGAAGCATGAAAAGTTAAACTGACTCTAAAAGGAGAATCACATCCTGTGGGGCCTCACTCAGTGGTCAGCTGGGACCTTTCCATCCTCGAGACAAGGCCTACGCTTTTCTAGCATAAGCCACGTGAAGGCCCAGGTCATTTAGGGGAGAGGTCAGACAGTTGGGTGTATAGCACACTAGGCTGTAAAGTTTGCTAGCAAAATAAGTTCCCCCGTTGCCTATGACGGTTTGTCAATAACTCACATCCTTTTAAGGAAACTGTGTAGTTATGCGATTATTTTCTGGCTCCTCCTTATTGAAAACAAGTGTGTCCGTGTAGGGAGCCCTCCGAGGCCACGCCCACACCTGCCGAGAGGTGAACTGGGCTGAAGGAGTCAGGACTGTAGTTTCATGGGAGAATTTAGTCAATTGGCATTCTCTCTCTCTCTCTCTCTCTCACACACACACTGCCATCAAGTTGATGCCGACTCATCAGGACCCTATAGGACAGGATAGAACCGGCCCTCTGACTTTCAGAGACTATAGCTCCTTCTAGGCAGTAGGAAGCACCTGTCTTTCTCCTCCAGCGTGATTGGTGGTTTTGAATTGTTGGCCTTGCAGCTAGCAGTCCAGTACGTAATCACTAAGCCACCCAGGTGCCCTCAGTTGGCATTGACCGTTCATAGAGTTAATGTTCTGCATCCTACTTGGGTGAGTAGCACCTGGGGTCTTAAAAGCTTGTAAGCAACCATCTAAGACACAATTGCTGATCTCTACTTATCTGTTGTAAAGAGAAACCAAAGAGGCCAGGTGGAGACTACCCAGAGGACTACCTCACACAAAGCACCACCTCTTCTACCTGAGACCAGAGAGCTAGATGGTGCCTGTATTAGTCTAGGTACTTTAGAGAAACAAATCCACAGCAACTCATATATAAGAGAGTTTTATGTAAAGAAAGTGTGCATCACGAAAATATCCCAACCCAATGCTGGCCAAGCCCACAAGTCCACATTAACCCATTAACCTCAGCACCAGTCCACAAAGTCCTCCACCTCACAAAACAGAGGCAATGATGCCAACTGCAGGAGGAAAGCTGAGTCAGTGAACGAATAAGCATCTCAGTACTAGCAGGGGTCTCCACACGGCTGCTCCAGCACCCAGGGCTGCATCGGGATAGGTCCATGTGGCTTCTCCTTGGGGATGTCTTGTAGGAAGTCAATCTTGCAAGCTGAAGCAGGGAGCTGCTAAGGCAACTGCACCCGGTGCGACCAACACAAAACAAGAGAGCCGAGAACTAGAAAGGCGAAGCTCACCACCCATTTATCCCTCCGCCTTTCAATTAGCCCCACATGTGATTTTCGGCCAGGCTGGCACAATTAACTAACTCAGTGCCCAACTACCATGTGAGATTGTCCTAATCAAGGACGAAATCGAAGATCCTGGTTAGAATGTTTGAAAATCAAAACGAAACTCAAGTTATCATTATTACTCTTTCAAGTGCAGGCTGTTAGAAGCTGGAGGACCCCTGTAACTACCGTCCTTCAATAGCCTTTTAACCTGGAATTTTCAGCCAAACAATAGATCGGATTATAAAATAAACAATATTACCCATGAGTAAGGTCTCCCTTAAACGATTAGCTACATGAGTCTAGTGGTCAACATTAACCCAAGAGCAAAGGTAAAAGGCAAGGGGAGGCAGGGAAGCTAGACCAATGGAAAGAAAGCAAGCTGAACGGAAATCTTGACAATGCTGACACAATGTCACCGTTGTAGCTGATGTCATGAAACAGTTTGTATAAAAATGATTAAATGGGAACCATCACCTTAAAAAAAAAGTACGCATGTATTTATTGTGTCCATTTGACTATACGATGAGAGCCCCGGAAATGCCTCTTCCTTGTAGGAGGGAGGTTACGATGCCAAGGGCATAGACATCGTCAAATGTCCCTGGGTGAAAGAAGCAAGAGGGTCCCACCACCTGGCTTGCATCACGGGCTTCGTTAGGAGGACCCTATGGATTGCCGCGCTTGGAAGACAGTTGCTAGGGTTTAATCACACTCCTTCGCTCAGTAGGCAAAGATTATTTTGCCAACAAATATTTACTGAAAACTTACTGTCAGTCAGAGACTGAGCTTATGGTGTCTAACAAGGGATGCAACATTGTATCTAACAAGGGATGTAACATTGTATCTAATAATTACACTGGTACTCATATTACAATTTTTTCATCACTAGCTTTTGTGGTTGGTGCATACAAGTTGAATAATGGTTGTATTGATTGGATTTCCGTGAAGGAGGATAAATATGGACCAATCACAGATAGCATCATATGGATTTGGTGATAGACATGAAGCTGGGGACAGCATGGTAGCATTTTGCCAAATCAATGGCTTATTTGTAGCATGTATCATTTTTCAGCAACACAAAAGGCAACTGTACACATGAACTTCCCCAGATGGCACACACAGAAATCAAATTGACTGCATCTGTGGGAAGACACAATGGAGAAGCTCAAGATCAGCAGCTAAAGCTAGACCAGGGGTCAACTGTGGAACAGACAACAATTTCTCATATGTAAATTCAAATTAAAGCTGATGAAAATTAAAACAAGTCCACAGGAGCCAAGATAAGACCTTAGGTCTATCCCTCCTGAATTTCAGGAACATCTCAATAACAGATTTGACCCATTCAACACTGATATCAGGAGGGCTGGTGAGCTGTGGGAGGACATCGAGACAATCACTCATGAAGAAACCAAAAGATCATTAAAAAGACACAGAAGAAAGAAAAGATGAAAGCGGAGATCAGAAGAGACTCTGACATCATAGAGTACCTGAAACAAATAAAAGAAAGGATAAGTCAAGGAGCTGGATAGAAAATTTCAAACAGCAGATCCAGAAGACAAAGCCAAATATTATAACGAAATGTGCAAAGACCTAGAGCTAGAACAACAAAAGGAAAGACCGTGCTCTGAATATCCCAAACTAAAAGAACGCAAGAAAAGATTCACACCTGGAATTGCAATTTTAAAATTGCAATAGGCAAAATATTGACTGATACAGGAAGCATAAGAGAAGACGGAAGGGATACACGGGGTCGTTGTACTAAGAAGAACATGTTGACATTCCACCATTTCAGAAAGTAACGTATGAGCAAAAACCAATAGTGCTGAGAGAAGTTTGTGGTAGTTACATAATCTGGTGTCAACTTGACACTTAAGAGTGAAGGGGTGGAGAGTAGCTGTCAATCAGGCCACAACTTGATGGCCTCACTTGGAGGTGACAGAGATAAATAGCTCACTGGAAGCCAGATACACTCACTCCTTGAAAAACATTCCTGTTGACAAGCCACAGGGAGCTACTCTGATGGAGCCAGACCACTGGAGCTGGGTAGCCACATGGAGGCCCACACCAGTGCTGAGATGCTTCCATCGCCACTGGATCCGCAAGACTTTCCACCCACTGGCCTGTGATCTCTCTGCATTCAGCATCATTGCATGTGTTTCATGGGTCTGAAGAGGAATTTATAGACTGGTTACACATTGACAGGGAACTGCCAGGGGCTCGGGCCAGATTCAGAAGAGGAAATGGAACATGGATATAATTGCTGATGTCAGATGGATCTTGGCTCAAAGCAGAAAATACCAGAAAGATGTTTAATTGTTTCATTGACTATGCAAAGGTATTTGACTGTGTGGACCATAATAAACTGTGGATAGCTAGCCTTGAGCAGAACAGGAATTCTGGAATACTTCATTGTGCTCATTCAGAACTTGTACCTGGATCAAGAGGCAGTTATACAAACAGAACAAGGGCATGGTACATAGTTTAAAATCAGGAAAGGTGTGCAACAGGGTTGTAGCCTCTCACCATACTTGTTCAATCTATATGCTGAGCAAACCATCAGAGAAGCTGGCTTACATGAAAAAGGGTGTGGCATCAGGATTGGAGGAAGGCTTATTAACAACCTGCAGTGTACAGATGATGCAACCTTGCTTGCTGAAAATGAGGAGGACTTGAAGCATTTGCTGATGAAGACCAAGGATTGTAGCCTTCAGTATGGATTGCAGCTCAATGTAAGGAAGACCAAAATCCTCTCAACTGGACTAATAGGTGACATCATGATGAATGGAGAAAAGGTTGAAATTGTCAAGGATTTTGTCTTAGTTGGGTCCACAATCAATGCTCGTGGAATCAGCAGTCAAGATGTCAAAAGATGTAATGCATTCGTTAAATCTGCTGCACAAGACCTCTTTAGAGTACTGAAGAGCAAGGATGTTTCTTTGAGGACTAAGGTGCGCCTGGAGATGAAACAAATGATTAAGTACTTGACTACTTGTCCAACAAAGAAAGTTAATGAGCTGAAACTTCCATCAAGAAAGAAGAACCACCAAAGGAGCCTGCCACGGCCACGGCCAAGCCCCCGCTAAGACAGGAGGCTGAAGTAAGAAGACCATGAGACAGCCCAGAGGAGCAGCACTGAAACTGGGAGATGAAGAGGTAGAGCAGTGAGCAGACTTGCTGACCCGCACAGAGGCAGCGGCAGAGGCCAAGAGACCATGCGGCTGAGGACCCAGAAGAGACGTGTTGCTGTGGACCAGTGTCTATCTGTAATGTTTTATGAACCTGGCTTGTGGTCGTCTGTTAACTTCCCTAATAAACTCATAATTGTATTATCCTTGAGCTGTGTGTGGTCATGGTGATGGGTTATCAAACGCTGTAGAGAGGTAGAGTGTCGTGGACGGATTGGTGTCGGGATAAGGTAAAGAAAGATGAAGAGTGAAAGCATGTTTGACCTTGCCCTTGTGGCTATTGGCCTTGGGTTGGTGTGAAGATGGATTCTCCTTCTCTCCTGTGAAGCTGCAGGAGGCCCAATGTGGCCTCCAAACTGTTTTCAAAGTGAATATATGTGTGTGTACGTGTGTGTTTATATAAACCACAGATATGTATATGGTTTATATATATTTCTCATATATTGGTGAATTTATACATGAGAAATATTACACAGAAATATATTGTTCACTTTCACATACATATAGGCACTCATATATCTGGAGATTATATATTTTATATTTATATTGTTTATCTCTTATACTTTACATATATTAATCTTTTTATGGCTAAGCTTTTTCTCTTAGCTTTACTTGAGTTAACACATAGCTTCTCACTTAGTGTTGTCTTCATAGCTATGTTCTTGGTACTCTTCCATCTCGGTTTCACTTCCTTCCTTGACCCAAGTTGTTGGCAGCTTTGTGATGGTGATGGTGGCTTTTAGTTTACTGGGTTCCCTTCCTGAATGGTATTTTACTGCCTTGTGCTTAGAAACAATGCTGACAATGCTCAGGGCTGGAATTCAATGGGCACCAGGGTGCTTGGCCAGCCTCCATTTAGAACAGTGTCCATTGTAATTGATCGATACTCTTGCAATACTAGCCATTGGGAACTTGGACATTCATCCTGTCTGTATTCCTTTTATTTAAGGGAGTTGTTGAGGTTTTTGTGAATGCTCAATGTTAGGAAAGTCCCACAGGCACTTGAAAAGAAAGTATCTTTTCTGTTTTCAGGGCTTGAAGTTCTCTGTAAATTCATTACTCTCACCCACTGTGGTAGTTATACAATCTGTTGTCAATTTGAGAGGATTACGAGTGACAGTCTAGGCCTGTCAATCAGGTCATAGCAAATGAGGCCTCTGTGTGGACCTGGCCTTCTCCAGAGGAATCTGGGAATCCTGATATTCCTAGTTGGAAGTGGGAGACACTCTCTCTCTGTTCACTCCCTGAGAGACTCTCTACTGACAAAATACATGGCACTATGCTGATATAGCCCATACCCGGGGAGCTGGAGAAGCCACATGGAGACCCCTGCCCAAGCTGAGATGCTTACAATGCCACTGGATCCACAAGATCTGCCAACCAAGAAGATCACAGCTGAACACATAACCACTACACACACCAGGGCTCCTTATTAGTCCATTAACACAACATTAATTCTGTTAATTAGGATATAGTTGTCACTATGAATCAGAAGCAATTTGATGATAATGAGTTGTTTTCATATAGAGCCTTATTTAATTTTTCTTATTTTACTCTACCACACCAACAACCACGGACACTTTTTAGGAATGGGCAATGCTTCATTCTGTTACCAGGGATTGGAGCCAATTCTATGGCAACTAACAGCCCTCTATGATGAACAAAGACAGGAGAATTAAAGGACTTGCCTTGTGCTGTTCTTTCAAAACCTTTGAGTACGAAGGTTTTTTGCTTTGCTTGTGTGTGTGTGTGTGTGTGTGTGTGTGTGTGTGCGCGCGCGCGTATGTGTGTGTTTCTTCTGATAATTAGGAACATTGGAATTTTTGCTCTAGTTTTCAGATACTGCTATAATTTTAAATAAAACCTTTTATTTCTCTATTTATTTAGACCATTACCTCCTAATTCTCTTTGGTAGCAAATGTCCTGCTCACTGCTCGCTTCCACCTTCTAATTTTAGATAGTTATGTTATCATTCTAAGTACTGCTCTTGCTATTAAAAATGAAGAAATTTAAAATGTTTACGCAAGCACTCCTTTCTCACTTTCCCTTCCTCCCTGACACTAACCATGTCATCCCTATACTGTTCAGAGCAAGATTTCAAACCAGTTCAAAATGATTCAATCCTGACCCACAGAACAGATGCATTGCCTAACAAGATCTCTTATGCCTGGGATTTTGGTCAGAGTGGAAAACAGGCAGCAGTGCCCCACTCAAAGATGGTGGCCAACCACCTTGCTTTGACTGTGTGCCTGCCACCATCTTTGAGCGGGCACCACTGCCTGGTTCCCTACTATGATCAAAATCCCACTCACAAAAGATATGGTTGCTATGCAACACATACACTGTCAGCCACGACTGCACCACTTCCAACAGGCTCAGGGATTATCATCTTTCCATTCTGCTTTGCAACCACAGTCCTCACGCTGCTTCTAGTCTTAGACCTTCATCCTCTTGCCATTGCTTTTTCATCACTGTTTGGTTGCCTGGAGATAACCCACCTGGAGATTTCTTAAGAGGACCAGCAGTCTCTGAGTCCTTGCATGTTGAAAACGATTTGATTTTTGTCTTTTTTAGGAACTGGCCGAATCGAAAGCCCCTGAGTGATGCTTTCCCTCCTGGAGGGTAGAGGAGGCACCGTCTCACTTCCTGTGACACAGACTGTTCCCGTGGAGAAGCCTCGGGCAGCTTGCTTTATGAGTCCTCACAACTGATTTGTTCCTCGGGACCAACTATATACACATATTCTTTCTTTAACCGGGGATATAGCAGAGTTGACTGTTTCTGAGCCCATGGTCTCTGTCTCGTCTTAGGATCAATTTGGATGAAAATCAAGCTTTCTTTTACTTCGGGAAGCGTTTCATGAACTCTATGTTTAAATCATCGTTTTGATACTTGAGTTCCTCTAGCCTTTTCTTCAGCAGTCTAATTTTACAGCTGACTCATCTTTTACATTCCCCTTGTATTCTGTTTCATTGGGTTTCTCCTGATTCCTTGTTTTCCCTTTTTAAAAAATACTTGTATTGTTTTTTGCACCGATTCAGCAAGTTCTTGTACAATTCAGTCACATTGATTGCATTCTTCCCGTTGTGCAACCATCACCACCCTCTTCATCTGGATCTACTCGCCCCAGTTCACATAAACTCTGGGCTCCAACCACCACTTGTCGGTTCCTTTGTTGCACTGGGCGGCTTTTGTGTTGCTGTTGTGTTGCTGAAGGCTATGCCACTGGTATTTCAGATACCAGCAAGGTCATCCAAAGTGCAAACGTTTCTGCAGCGCTTCCTGACCAAAACAGACCGAAGAAGGATCAGCGTCTACTTCACAGGAATTAGCCACTGAGACCCTATGGAGCACTCAAAATACGACTGAGGAAGAGCTGCCTTTTCAAAGTAGAACCAGCCATAATGACTCGGAGTAAAGACGGTGGGAGTAACGCCTTTGGGACCATCATTTGCTGACGAGGCAGGACTCAAAATGAGAAGAAACAGCTGCAACACTCCATTAATAACCAGAACTTGCAATGCATAAGATATGAACCTAGAAAAATTAGAAGTTCTTAAACATTAAATTAAATATATAAAGATAGACATCACAGGGGTTAATGAGCTGAAATAGATTGGTATTAGCCATTTTGAATTTTTTAAAAATCCTATAATTTACTATTTCTGGATGACACAATCCAAGGGGGAAAGATGGCTCTTTCTACTCCTGTCAAGAGCTAGAGTCTCCAAATAGAAAATAAATGACTAGAAAATGATGATGGCTGGCAACACACATACAAATATGCTCAATACAAGTTATGTGTGGAGTGTTATAAGAGCTGTGAGAGCCTCCAATAAAATGATTTTTTAAAATTTTTTTAAGTTACAGTCTCAGAAACTCACAGAGGCAGTTCTACCCTGTCCTATAGAGTCCTTATGAGTGGGCATTGACCTAATAGCTGTGAGGTTTATATGCAGATGACACAACTTTGCTTGCTGAAAGTGTAGAGGACTTGAAGCATTTTTTTATGAAGATCAAGGATTTCCGCCTTCAGTATGATTTACAATTCAATTTAAAGAAAATTGAAATCCTCACAACTGGATAAAGAGGTAACAGTGATAAATAGAGAAAAAGTTGACATTGTTGAGCATTTCATCTTGCTCAGGTCCACAATTAGTTCTCATGGAAGCAGCAGGCAAGAGATCAAACAGTGCACTCATTGCATTGGGTAAGTCTGCTGCACAAGACCTTTAAAAAGTATTGAAAATCAAGGATGTTACTTTGAGGACTAAGATATGCCTGCCCCAAACCATGATATTTTTAATTGCTTCATATACATGTAAAAATTGGACATTGAAAAAGAAAGACTGAAGGGTGCATTTGAACTGTGGTGTTGGTGAAGAATATTGAAAGTACCATAGGCTGCCAAAAAAAAAAAAAAAAAGCGGTCTGTTTTGAAGGAAATATAGCCAGACTACTCATTGGAGGCAAGGATGGCAAGACTGATTCATGTACTTGAGACATGTTATCAGGGGAGACCAGTCCCTGAAGAAGGACATCATGGTTGGTAAAGTGGAGGGGCATTGAAAAGGAGGAAAGCCCCTGACAAGATGGATTGACACCGTGAGGTAGTTCGTTTATTGTGCCAACCTGGCCGATAAACACATATGGGGTTAATTGAAGGGCGGAGAGATAAATGGCTCAGTGAGCCTCACCTTTCTAGTTCTCGGGTCTCTTGCTTTCTGATGGTCAGACCAGGGTGCAGCTGCCTTAGCCAGTTCCCTGCTTTAGCTGGCAAGGCTCCCTTCCTGCAAGACGTCCCTGAGAAGAAGCCACATGGACCTAACCCAATGCAGCCTGGGTGCTGTAGCACCCGTGTAGAGACCCCTGCTAGCACTGAGATGCTTACACGTTCATTGACTCAGCTTTCCTCCTGCAGTTGGCATCATTACATCTGTTTTGTGAGATGGAGGAGGACTTTGTGGATTGGTGTTGGACATATGAGTTAATGGGTTAATGTTGGACTTGTGGGCTTGGACAGCACTGGGTTGGGAGGTTTTTTTGATGTGCACTTAACCTTTATCTAAAACTCTCTCTTATACATGAATTTCTGTGGATTTGTTTCTCTAAAGTACCCAGACTAATACACACAGCAACAAAGGGTGTAAACATAAGAACAACTATGAGGCTGCCACGGGACCAGGCAATGTTTTATTCTGTTATACACAGTGTCTCTAAGAGTCAGAATTGACTAGATGGCACCTAACAACAGTCTTCTAAGCTTCTGTGTTACTCAGGTAGACTAGAGAAACAAATTCATAAACATGCACGTGTGTATAAGAAAGAGCTTTATATACAAGAGCAGTTGAATATTGAGAAACATCCCAGCCCAGTCCAGATCAAGTCCTTAAGTCTGATATTGGCCCACATGTCCAATACCAATCTATGAAGTCCTCTTCAGACTCACGAAACACATGAAATGATGCTGAATGCAGGCAGATCACAGCCCAGTGGGTGGGAAGTCTTGTGGATCCAGTGACAGTGGAAGCATCTCAGCACTGGCAGGGGTCTCCATGTGGCTCCTTCAGCTCCAGGGCTCTAGTGTAGTTCCATGTGTCTTCTGTGAGGAATGTCTCACAGGGAGTGAGCATGTTCCCTGCCTCCAACAAGCTATTTATCTCCTTAGCACCTCCAAATGAGGTCATCAAGCTACAACTTGTTAACAGGCTAACCTTCACCCCTTCATTCTTAAGTCTCAAATTGACAACAGATTCTGTAACTACCACAGCTTCCTATCTAACCTTCTTGTTTTCGTTTTGACCCCATATAGAGAATCCTTTAAAAGAGCCTAGTGTGGTAATGGGTTACCTGTGGGGCTGCTAACCACAAGGTCAGCAGTTCAAACCAGGCAGTTCTCCAAGGGAGAAAGATGAGGCTTTCTGTTTCCATAAAGATCAACAGCCTTGGAAACACAAAAGAGCAGTCATACAATGTCCTTTAGGGTCACTAGGAGCCCTGGTGGCAGAGAAGTTGCATATTGGCTGCCGGTAACTGTAAGGTCAGCAGTTGGAAACCACCAGCCACTTCAAGGGAGAAAAACTAGGCATTCTAGTGCCATACAGGTTGAAGTCCCAGAAACCCACAGGGGCAGTTCTATCTGTCCTGTAGGGTCGTTATGAGTCAGCATCAACTCAATGAGTTTGGTGTGGGTTAAAAGAGCACAATGCTCAAGAAATCTTTTACTAGGTGAAACCTGTTGATTGGTTAAAGATGACTTCAAGGGACCTTTTTGTTTTTTAAGTTTGAACATGATCTCAGGGCAATGGTTTCAAGATCAAAGTTTACCACTGGTTCCTAGAAGTGGAGGAAGAGAGGGAAGAGGGGGTTGCTGTGAGTTTCTGTTTATAGTGAAGGAAATTCCATGTGAACACTAAGTGTTACACATTCACTGTGTCATTGGCGTCAATAAGTTGTCTACCTATTCTTTTCCAATTCTTTCCCATTTCATTTTTCTTCTTCTCCCCATTTCTTCTCTATGCCTACCTGTCTCCCTGCATATTTCCACATGCGACGATGTCGGCATTTCGTCCAATGCTCCTGAGCTCTGCCTGACCTGGTTTCCTCTCTTCTCTTTCCACATCTTCCCTGCTGCCTGAATGTGCTTCATGCAAGGAGAGTCTCATTCGATTGAGTTAATTCATGATGAAATATTTTGGACATGATTTTTACTGGCATCAGAGCAAGTTTTCTGGCAAAGGGACTTCACCTCTTATATTTGTCCTATTCCTTTTCTCATTTTTTTTTGTGGTTCTGTTTTGGTTTTCTTGTTAAATCTTTACATAATTCTTATGCTGCTCCCTTATTGTAAAAAAATGGATGAGTGTGCGTGGCATCTGACATCCTCCAGCTTCACAAGGGGGCGTGGAAAAGCCAACTCCACATCAGCGTGTCCCAAGGCAGATTGCTATGAGGCTGACAGATTTGCCCCACCCTACCAACTCTGACACCCACTGTCCCTCCCCCATCATGTTCTACTCTTCAGTTGTGTAATAGTCTGGGTACTTTAGAGAAACAAATTCACAGAAACTCATGTATAAGAGAGAATTTTATATAAAGGGTAAGTGCACATCAAGAAAACATCCCAACCCAGTGCTGCCCAAGCCTACAAGTCCGACATTAACCCATATGTCTGACACCAGTCCACAAAGTCCTCCTCCATCTCACAAAACACACACTATGACGCTGACTGCAGGAGGAAAGCCGAGTCAATGAACGTGTAAGCATCTCAGTGTTGGCAGGGGTCTCCACATGGGTGCTCCAGCACCCAGGCTGCATCAGGGTAGGTCCATGTGGCTTCTCCTCAGGGATGTCTTACAGGAAGGGAGCCTTGCCAGCTAAAGCAGGGAACTGGATAAGGCAGCTGCACCCTGTTCTGACCATCAGAGAGCAAGAGACCTGAGAACTAGAAAGGCAAGGCTCACTGAGCCATTTATCCCTCCACCCTTCAATTAACCATACATGTGTTTATCATCCAGGTTGGCACAATAAACTATCTCAAGTTGCATTTCATAATTCAGTGAACTGGCCACATAAAACTCACAGAAAATACTCACCATTCTGGAGGCTTATTAAGTATATTAAGAGGTGAAAAATGAGCAGGATACAATTATTCAGATAGGACCGCCTCTTCTCAGTCATGCCCACAGGCAGGCCTCTCTCTGGTCTTTGGCCTCTCAGCCACACAGCCCACTGGTCTCTGACCTGCTCACGCAATGTTAAAACTCTTTGAGGGTTGCCAATAAATTCCCAAGGGCATGCCAATAAATTCCCAAAGGCATGCCACAGCCTCAGCCTAAAAGAACTCAGCTCTAGATCCATGAGTCAATAAGCCAAGCTGCCCCAATTAAGTGCCTGGAGGCACCCACTCCACAAGCCAGCCTCCTGCCTAAACACACTCAGCTTTATTTTTTCTGTGCATTGGGAAATCCACCACTCTGGCTCTTGGTCCTGCTGCTGCTGCTCTGGTGACAAAGCTGTCTCCTGATTAAGGGGCACAGGAATCTCAAGGTCCAAAAAATGTACTCCGCCCCTGACTCTTCTCTCTTGCTGGTTTTTTGAGCCCCCTCTCTCCTGCTTCTCGGATGGTTCCTTTTCTCCCAGATTTCTTAGCATTGACGATGAGCACTTCCAGTATTGCATTATTTTTTTAAGCATTTCGATTGGTATTCCATCTGTTTCTGGAGCCCTGTTTTTCACAAGGTGTCCTGGTGATGTAATGGGTTACATGCTGGGCTGTTAACCACACGTTCTGCAGTTCAAAAGCACCGGCCACTCTTCAGGAGAAAAATGAGGCTTTCTGCACCCATAAAGATTTACAGACTCGGAAGCCCAAAGGGGCAGTTCTACTCTGTCCTGTGGGGTTTCTATGAGTCAGAATGAACTCTATAGTGAATTTTTAATGGTTGAATATCAACCAATTCTTTATAATACAGTGACTGTATTCCTTCCATCTTCTTTTGATGTTTTGTGTGTCATTCAATTTTTTGACCACATAACCCTTCTGTATTGCAACTCGAGGCTTCAGCTTTTTTCCTCTGGCCAAGTTTTTCAGAAGTAGATCCTCAGATCCTGCATCCCCAAACCATCTAACATGAGTGACCTGCTGGTTCCTGAAATACTGGTGGTACTGCATCCAGCATCACAGCAACACACAAGACACTACACTGTGACAAACTGACACACAAGCAGTGGGTGAGTTCAATACAAAGTATAATAACAGTGAGATATAGTCCTGGTCTTTAAAACAAGCAGTGGTTAAAGTACACTTAATAACTAAGTACATGGATCTTGTGTTAGTCTGGGTAAACTAGAAAAACAAATCCATAGACACTCATATGTATATAAGAAAGAGCTTTAGGGGAGGTGGGTGTGGGAGACCTGGTAGGGCAGGATCAAGGGGAACG
>NW_022107431.1:16979816-16996617 GCF_000313985.2 Echinops telfairi
CCCCACTATCATGATCCCAATTCTACCTTACAAATCTGGCTAGACCAGAGGATGTACACTGATACAGATAGTAACTGGAAACACAGGGAAGCCAGGACAGTTGATCCCTTCAGGACCAGTGGTGATACGGGGAAGGTGGGGTAGAGAGAGGGACCCGATCACAGGGATCTAGATATAACCTCCTGCCTGGGGCACAGACAACAGAAAAGTGGGTGAAGGGAGATGTCGGACAGTGTAAGCTATGACAAAATAATAATTTATAAATTATCAAGGTTTCATGAGGGAGGGGGAACAGAGAGGGAGGGGGAAATGAGGAGCTGATGCCAGGAACTTAAGTGAAGAGCAAATGTTTTGAGAATGATGAGGGTAACGAATGTACAAATGTGCTTAACATAATGGATGTATGGATGGATTGTGATAAAAGCTGTATGAGCCCCAATAAAATGATGAAAAAAACAGTTAACCCCCCTTGGAAGTCCTACCTGTTTTAGGGTATCTGTGAGAATTTAAATGGAAGTACCATCTGGCCCGACAGGTTTACTTACCAATTATGTCCTTTCAGAAAATAGTCATGTGCACAGAGAAATGTTTAAGGCTATTATCAGAATTTTCATAGCAAATACATATATTTTATATTAAATATATAAATTTCAATATATATTGATTCAAAATTCTTACCCATGGGACAATTGCTAAATAAAGGCATTCCCACGCTGTGGAATACTATGAGACAGGTCTATGCGTTTGAACATCATGATACTCATAAGATGTACAGCTGGATAAAAATCAGAAGGTGCAGATCCATATTTTGTTCTTCTTTCATAAAACAGAAGATAAATGAAGTTCGTCTTTTCCACAAAGTACTGAAGGGAAGAGAGGACGGAGAGAATGCGAGGAAGTTCTGAGAGAACACACACAAGCACCCATACACACACACACATACACACACCCTTGATGCTGGTCTTCCCTCTGGAGATGACACCAGAACTGGAGGGCGGAGGGAAAGGAGGGGCAGTGAGTTAATTCTTTCGAGAAGAAGCATTCATGCATTATATGGATAATTCAATAAAGAGGGGGAAATATTGGAAGGAAAACGTTCATTGTAGTTCCCTCTTAACACTGAAAAACAACAACATCAACAAAACCCCACCTCGACAAATCACAGCAGCCCTGTAGGGCAGAACAGAACTGCCTCTGAGGGCAGTTTTTCTGAGACTGTCACTCTTTGAGGGAATAGGACACCTTCTGCTTTCTCCCTGGAAGAAGCTGGCTGGTTTCAAACCACTAACCATGCAGTTAGCAGCCCAGTGAGTACACGCTCTGCCACTAGGGTCCCTTCTCCCTTAACCCTAGAACTAGAGCTTATTTTCTTGTTTACTAAATGTGTCTGTATGTCTCATGACCATGTGTTACTTTCATAATCAGAGAAAACACCGTTCCTCGGATGAAAAACAAGGAGTGAGGCCCAGGCTGGGCACAGTCACCAGCTCGGCTCTGCAGCGTCGTCAGGGAGAATACTCAGACTCAGCAGCACATGAGGCTCCAAAGCATGGATCCTCTTCCAAGACTTTTGTCCTTTTAATGCTGCCCTCCTGTTGTGAGCAAATTTTTTGGAAAAATTCTTCAACTCCTCCTGTAAGCATTAAACAATCTTCACTTTGAAGAAAATAATGTCTCCCTATTCATGGTGTCCAGGTTGAAAACCCATCCATTTGTCCTCGCTAGGAGGAAAATCTAAGTTATTAGGATCCTCACAGCTAGCCCATGAAGCAATTTTATATTAATTTTGGAAAGCCAACTACATATGATTCGAGTCTGCTACTGATATTACCATGATAATGACTGAAATTGCCTTGCAGGATGGTGCATAATCTTTTCTGGGGGTGGGAGATGGTTTCAAAGCTCAATGGCATAAAGAAAAGAGAAGCTGCTTCATCACGCGATGCACAATGTGCCCAATTATCTGACCTGGGGACAATGTCTTGGGCTAGTCTTGCTACAGTGGTATTTAGTTGTCTTATTATCCCGTGGAGAAAAAAGAAGAAGAAGAGAATCACTGGCTGCCTTTGCCACACAAAAGCTCCTAAATCCATTCCTGTCCTTCGGCCCTCCAGCCACGCTCCCCTCAGCTCCAGCCTCACTCCCAGCTGACTGCAGGGATATTCTGAGGGCATTGGCATCAGCTCTTGCATTAGGGACCGCTTCCTGCAGCCTTTCTTTCTCTCTCTCTTTCTATTCAAGTTTCCACTGTTGCCCCAGTAAGCAACCCCATCTGAGACCTTCATGCCTCTTCTCGAACTTGCTTTCACCACAGCAAAGTTGCTTACTTTCCTATACAGTGTGTCCTATAGAAGGCATGTCTCCTGTCTAACCATTCCTCCAGGGTCCCTGAGAGATGCAGCCTGGGAATGCGCTCAGCCGCTGACTGAAAGGTTACAGGTTCTAGTCCGCCCAGAGGTGCCTGGCCCTTAGCTATCGACTTGCAAAGAATCGGCCACTGGTAGTCCTATTGAGAGTAGTTCCGCTCGGATGCACATGGGGTCTCCATGGTGACTGATGTAATCATTGCATTATTGAACCAGCTGATGAAGATCAAGGGCTGCAGCCTTCACGGTGGATGGCGTACAACTCAAGGAAATGAAAACCCAAATCCTCCTAACTGGCCCCATAGGGAACAACATGAGGGTTAGACTGGGTTATCTGGAGAAACAAAACTAGTGGCACTCGTATACGTATGAGAAAGAGTTTTAAATCAAGAAATTATCTTATCTCAAGAAGGTATCCCAGCCCAGTCCAACTTAAGTCCATGGGTCCGGTGCTAGCCGGAGCCCTCTACAGTCTCACATAGCTGTTGGCTGATGATGCAGAAAGGTGAAGTGGGATCCAGGATGATCACAGGCCGGTGGATCCAAGTGAAAACATGACAGTACTCAGGGTCAGGCGGCCCATAACCTAGTGTGGCAAGCAGAATCCCAGCAAGTAGAAAGGAAAGGGGGCGGGGGGGATCGGAGTAGAAAGTGTCTCCAGTGTCTTCTTCTAAATAGGCCACACCTCCCAGGAAGCATCATCAGGCTGTGACCTGATTGACAGGTTGGACTCCACCCTTCCACAAGTGCAAGCTGACATAAAATCTAGCTTCCACGTCACGATAAATGGGGGAAATATGAAGATCCATCATCAGTGCTCATGAAAGCAGCAGCCAAGAGGCAAATGATGCATTGCACTAGGTAAGTCGGCTGCACAAAACCTCTTAAAAGTGTTGAAAAGCAAAGATGTTACTGTGAATTCTAAGATGCATCTGACTCAGGCCAGGGTATTTTCGATTGTCTTATATGCAGGTAAAAGTTGGACACTGAGTCAGGAAGACCGAAGAAAGCTTGATGCATTTGAACTATGCTGCTGCTGAAGAATATTGAAAGTACCATGCACTGCCCAAAGAACATATAAAGCTGTCCTGGAAGAAGTACGGCCAGAGTGCTCCTTAGAGACAAGGGTGGCAAGACTTCATCTTACACACTTTGGACATATTGTCAGGAGAGCCCAGTCTCTGGAGAAGGACATCATGTTGGTCAAGTGGAAGGCCGTCAAGGAAATGGATTGACCCGGTGGCTGCAACAAGGGGCTCGAACATAAGGACCATGGTGAGGCTGGCGCAGGACCGGGCGGTGTTTCCTTCTGTTGTGCACGGGGTCGTATGGGTCGGAACCGACTTGACGGTATCTCACAATAACCATCCATTAGCTCCTCTCCCTGCTGTCAATGACTTCCCTGGCCTCTCACCTCTCCTTTCCTCTGCTTAGTCGTTTGGTTTCTGGGACTCACTCGTGTCTCAGGGAATGGTTTGGGGACCAGCAAATAAACCTGATCATGGATGTGTTAGTCACAGGGGGGCGGGGAAAGTTTTGGGAGAAGATGTTTCAGCATAACATGGAATGTGGGAAAGCCCTTGTTGTTACTTTTATATTTATTCTCCAGCCTCATCCTTTTGGACATCAGTGCTATTCATTCAAAAACTGCTCTAATTTCATCTCCGTCCTGAAGAGAATGCCTACAGCCACTCCTGACAGAATGGAGGGGACTGAAACTCGTACACAGCCTATAAGACAGAATGTAATGGATCCATAGGGTTTCGGAGGCTGCAAAACAGGCAGTGTGAGACAGAGCTACATGTTTGAATAGCGTACACTTAAGGTGATATGAGATTGTCACCTGGCAGGTTTGCACGGTTAGCTGCCCAGCGCTTAACCTGTGGTGCCACCAGGGCTCCTTCGAAAAGACTAAGAGAAAATGCAGCTATTCATTGGATCGGAAAGGATACAGCTAGAAGAACTTGTATGTGTCTTGCAAGATAGACGAGTGTGTTTTTATGCGTGAGAAGAGGAGCCCTGGTGGCATAGTGGGTTACATTTTGGGTTGCTAACTGCAATGTCAGCAGTTTGAAACCACCAGCTGATCTGAGGGAGAAAGAGGAGGCTTTCTACTCCTGCAAAGAGTTACAGTCTCTGAAACCCACAGGGGCAGTTCTACTCTGTCCTGTAGGGTCTTTATGAGTCAGAATCCATTTGATGGCACTGAGAGTGAGATGTGTGTCAGAGAGGCAAGTGGGTAGGTGGGTGGGTGGATGGATGGATGGATGGATGGATGGATGGATGGATGGATGGATGGGTAGAGATAGATGATGATAGATAGATGAGATAGATAGATAGATGATAGATAGATAGATAGATAGATAGATAGATAGATAGATAGATAGATAGATAGACAGACAGATCCTTCTAACAGTGCAGTGGTTAAGTACTTGCAAGTTCAGCTGTTCAAACCCACCAGCTACTTTTTTTTAATCATTTTATTGGGGTGGGGGCTCATTAAACTCTTATCACAACCCATACATACATCCGTTGTGTCAAGCACATTTGTACACTTGTTGCCATCATCATTCTCAAAACATTTGCTTTCTACTTGAGCCCTTGGTATCAGCTCATTTTCCCCCTCCCTCTCCCATCCTCCCTACCTCTCTCACACTTGATAATTTATAAATTATTATAATTATTTTTTTTCATGTCTTACACTGCCTGATGTCTCCCGTCACCCACTTTTCTGTTGTCCATCCCCCAGAGAGGGGGTTATATGTAGATCTTTGTGATCTGTTCCCCCTTTCTACTCCACCTTCCCCTTCCCCTCCTGGTATCGCTACTATCATTATTGGTCCTGAGGGGGTTCATCTGTCCTAGATTCCCTGTATTTCCAGTTATTATCTGCACCAGTGTACATTCTCTGGTCTAGCTGGATTTTTAAGGTAGAATTGGGGATATGATAGTTGGGGGGACAAAGCATTTAGGAACTAGAGGAAAGTTGTATGTTTCATCGTTGCTACATCATACCCTAACTGGCTCGTCTCCTCCCCAAGACCCTCTGTAAGGGGACGTCCAGTTGCCTACAGATGGGCTTCGGGTCTCCACTCCGCACTCCCCCTCATTCACAATGATATGATTTTTTGTTCTTTGATGCTTGATCCCATCAACACCTTGTGATCACACAGGCTGGTGTGCTTCTTCCATGTGGGCTTTGTTGCTTCTCAGCTGGATGGCCGCTTGTTTACCTTCAAGCCTTTAAGACCCCAGACACTATATCTTCTGAAAGCCCGGCACCATCAGGTTTCTTCACCACATTTACTTATGCACCCACTTTGTCTTCAGCGATCGTGTTGAAGAGGTGAGCATCATGGAATGCCAGTTGAATAGAACAAAGTGTTCTTGCATTGAGGAAGTACATGAGTAGAGGCCCAGTGTCTATCTGCTACCTTAATAATACTAAACCTATAATTATATGCACATTGATCTAGTTCCCCATTGTCATATAAAAATATATTTACATATGTACATGCATGTATTTAGACCTCTATAAATGTCCTTTGCCTCTTAGTTGTTTCCTCTATTTCCTTTTACTTTCCTCTTGTCCCACTATCATGTTCAGCCTTCATTTGGATTTCAGTATGTCCTCTGGGTTACATTGCCCTTGATCAAGCCCTACCAGGCCTCCTACACCCTCTTCGCCATCCACTTTGGATCACTTGTTGTTCCCTTGTCCCTAGGTTTGTTAACACCACTTCCTTTCCCCCCACCTCCCCCTCTCCCATGTCCTCCAAGAACCATCTTTCAGGTTGTTTTCTCCTCCAGATTGTTTAGCCCACCTATCTTATCTAGCTAGTTCTGCAGAGATAATAATATGTACACAAAAAAGACAGAGCAAAACAAAACAACAACAAAAAGCCAACAACCAAAAAAAGAAAAGCCTGTAAATAGTTCAAGGTCTGTTTGTTGACCTTTAGGAGTGTTTTCCGGTTGAGTCTGATGGGGTGCCACATCCTGGCCCCCAGTCTAATTTTGGTATTCCCTGGGGACTTTGTTGCTCTATTCACCTTGCTGTTCTGTTGCACGTCCTTAGTGTTTTGCCTCGGTGTGGTGGGGTCAGATCGGGTGCATTTCCCACACTGTGTCTCCAGTGTTCTCCCCGTAGGGCTATGGGTCAGTGAGGGATGTCATGACTCACAGTGGAGCCAACCATATGGTCCTCTCTGCGCATTGACTGCTCTGAGCAGGGATATCGTCCTCAAGGTTTGGTGGGCCAGGATGTGCTCCACTCTCTCGTCCTCCCCCTTCATTTGCTCCTGTGTGCTCTGATCAGACACGTCCCTCTCCCTGAGCTGTCGCTTCAGTGCTGTCCTCTGAAGTGAATTCTTCTGCGGGGTTGGGGGCTGTCCATGTAGTTGGGATTGGGGCCAGCCCCTCACCAGCTACTTTAAGAAAGAAGCATGTGGCCATCTGCTTCCATGAAGAGTACAGCAGCCATGGAAAGCCTACTCGGCCCTACGTTTGCTAATGAGCCGGAATGAACTCAGTGGCAGTGGTCTGGGTTTGGGAGCACCAACATTTCTAGAACCAGAACCATTCTGTCCGGTCTTCAGAGGCTATTGAAGGAAGTGGAGAAACTGAACCCACAGCAGGACGTTATATTGCCAGAGAGGCCACCCCAAGGAGTGGAACGGACACCAATGATCGCTGTTCAGAACTCTGTATGTGTATGTATGTATTTATATGCACATTTTTTTTTTAAAGCAAGCTTAGTGAGAGGACTTATAAAATGGAACAGCCACTGCGTGGAGCCCTTTGGCAGTGGCCTACAGTCCAAATTCTAACTGTACATCATCATTCATGGTGTACCCACTGATAGTGAGCCCATCCTGACTCAGTTGCCCGTGTAGGACTTCCGAGGCTGTACATCTTTATGGGAGCAGATGGCCTTATCTTCCTCCCATGGAGCAGCTGGTGGGTTTGAACCACCAACCTTGAGTTACAGTCTCAGAAACCCACGTCAGCAGTTTTACCCTGACCTGTAAGTTCGCTGTGAGTGGGCATCGACTGGCTGGCAGTGAGTTTGGATTGTGTTGAATCTCTCAGCCCCCCACCCCTCCTTTGATTCCCTCCAGGGTCTTGCCCTGCTACCTTCATGATGCCAAATCCTGTCCCCTCGGGCCGCCTGCTATCGAAGGAGCCATTGAGACCCACAGACTCGCCCCCTCGGAAGCCATCATCCTCTTCAGCCCTAACACAACAAAAAGCAACTGCCATCAAGTCAACCCTGGTTGGCAGTGGCACACAAACACACGCCCCGACCCTCTACCCCTGGTTTCAGAAAAGAGCTGCCTGGGTTTTCAATGCCTGATGTGGGGGAGGAGCTCGGGCTTTCTTCCAAGGCGTGGTGGGGTAGGCTCAAGCCTCCCATCTCTCAGTTAGCAGCCGACAACATTCACCATTTGTACCACCTGGGCCGCATCGCTCTGAGATAGGTCCCAGATTCCCCACCTTCTGCGCTGCCACAAGCTGTGGACCTCAGAGAAGCGTGAGCCCAGACAAGAGGAACGTGGCTTCCCTTGGACTCTATGGGTGTCCCAAAACATACGTGCCGAGAACTGGAAAGCCTCTCCGATGACTTAGCACTATCACAAGCTAGAGTCAGGTACCCTCCCCACCCTCCAGTCCCCACCCCCACCCCCTACACCTAGTTCCCAAAGTCTTCACTGTTTGCAAAAGGCCCGGATTCTAGAGAGTGGCTTTACTGACTTCCAAAGATTGCAGACTTACCCAATAAAAAATAACAGTAATAACAAGCAAGTAGCTGGGAAGAAAAAGTAAAAGTGGGGAAGAAACGGTGCTGCACAACTGCTAGAAGTGGGTCGCGCAGCAGACTGGGCTCTTGCCAGCAGGTGAGCATGAATCGCACCCAGCACAGGAGGTAAAGCAAATAGCCTGTCTGGTAATCGCCCACCCTGCTCACTCGGAGCAAACATGACAAGTCCCAACACCTGCAGACAATCAATCCAGTGGCAGAAGGCCAAGCCACTGGGGCGAGAAAGCACTTTGATAGGGGCGTCAGAACAACTCAGCCCCACCGGTCAGTTCTCCCGAGGTTCTGGCTTCCCAAGGAAAGTGGTCACGCTGAGATGATAGGTGGGGCGGGGCGGGGATGGTTCTTGGGCAATCCTCTGCAGTACTTGGCTGCAACCCTGGAGTTGGCATCGGAAACCACTTCCGAAATCTACCCAGGTATTAGCCAGGCATTCCTCATGCCAGGATCCAGCATCCTGGGAAGACCAGTGAGCACTGATGTCCTGCTAGGTGGAGTCCCAGGGCTGGGATAGATCATTGCAACGGACTAAGCTCTCAAATTCCCCACCACCTGAGCTACTGTGAGATGTGAAGGTGTTTCAAGGTTAAGGCTGGACAAGGCATGGCAAAAGCTCCATCGAAATAGATAGGTAGACAGACGCGGGCGTCTCCCTCTCCGGCCCTCCCATCATCCTTTGTGTTAGTCTAATCTCTTTGCTAGCGAGGCAGACAAACCAGACCCCAAACCAGTCGACCAAGACCTATGGATTACAGGCTGTATGCGGACTGTACCATTCTACACCTGACAGCCTAACGGCTTCATACACAAGTAATGTGAGAGGCATGTGTTACATGTGGGAGGCTGTTACCCTGGATACAGCAGTTGTATCTGCTCAAACCCAAATCAAAGCTCACTAGCGACTCACAGGACAGGGTAGCACTGCCCCAGTGGGTTTCTGAGACGGTACCTCTGTAAGGGAGTAGAGAGCCTCATCTCTCTCCCACAGAGCAGTTGGTGGTTTTCAACTGCTGGACTTATGGCTAGAAGCCCAAGGTGGAACCCACGACACCAGCAGGGCTCCTGGTCATACTATACGAGGGTCTCCGGTTTTTGCTTATTTCAAACACTGACAAGATTTCAACATCAAGGCATTTTTTATTTTCATTTTCCACTACTGTGCCAATCTCTTTTATCCTGAAAAAAGAAACTAGGGAAATGAGATCTTAAAGCTGTTCCCTCCGCACCGGCTCTGACGTCAGGGGATCGTGGTGAGAAGTGCGTTTCCTTTAACAAAGCTAACAGGGAGCGATCCGGAGCGGAAGCAGAAGGTAAATTCCATCAGCAAAAAGGAAGGAATTTCAGTTACTCAAAAACCGACTTGCTTTTGCTTTTATATTGTTTTTGTTTTTTTAAAGTTTTCCTAGCACTTCACCCACATGGCAAATTCAGCCACATCAGGAAAAGCTGTACAATGATCCCCGCAGTCCATTCTGGAACAGCTGCTCCCTCCTTATACGCTTCGCGGTTCGGCTCACTATTCTTTTCCTCATTGGGGCAAAAACATACGCAAAAAATCACTCGCCAGTTCCACAACTTCTACATGCACCATTCAGTGTCATGGATTATACACTGCGTGTTGTACAACCATTATTGATACCCTTTTCCAAATTATTCCACCATTAGCATAAACCCACGTCCCTAAGCAACAGAGCTTTCTCCTTCACCCATGGTAACCACTGGTCAAGTTTGGTTTCTTCTTTAGCACTTGCTTTTTCTAAGAGGATTATTTAGAAATTTTATTCCAGCACTATCTAAGCATGCAGCTATCGAGGCGATAATCAATACTACATTGGTATGAGTGAAAGAGAGGTGTTGCTGTGGGTCCATCTTAGTAATAATGCCTTTGAACTTCTCCGCCTCAGATCAAAGCCACCAAGGCTCCGGTTTCAAAGGGGAAAAACTTGGAAGGAAAACAAAGGAAAAAAGAAACCTTGGGGAAAGAATGTAACATAAATAATTCCTGGTATAGCAAGTCTAATTCGACTCCCCTCCCCATTTTTTTTAAGTTGTCCTTGACCATAGGAGGGGGAAATCAAAGGAAGTCTTTATACAAATCAACCTACTTCAAGTACAAACGGAGGAGCATTCAATGTTGTTAGCAATTGCTTCACTTAGCGCTAAGTAAATGCACACATTCTTTTACCGTATGCAAAGAAAGGCTCTGTTTGATGTTCAACTACTTACCTCTTTTCCCCTCCCTGTCCTTTGAACAGCAGAGCCTTGGTAGTGGTTACCATTTGGGCTGCTAATTGCAAGCTCAGCTATTGGAAACCACCGACAGTTCTGCAAGAGAAAGACCGGGCTTTCTACTCTCCGAAACAGTCAAAGAGGCAGTAATACCCTGTCCTGGAAGGTTGCTATGAGCTGGCATCGACTCGATGGCACTGAGTGAGACTGATTCCCTTAAAACCCCTGGTAGCCCCTGGCGGCTAGTCAAGAAGTGGCTTTCCGACTCCATCAGTGGCTCCTTGGAAGAAAGAAACTCGGTTGGCTTCCAAAAGATTTACAGCCGTGGAAACCCAACGGGGCAATTCTACCCTGTGCTATAAGGTACTGTCAGGTGGAACTGACTCAAAGATAAGGGTTTGGGTTTGGTTTTTTTTTTTTTTTTCAAATGGGAAAAAAGTATTTATTTGAAAGCAGATAGTATCTGAGGCCCTTTCCAACCCTGGCGTTCTATAGTAATTATGATCCTAATAGATTTTTTAAAAAACATTTTATTAGGGGCTCATATAACTGTTATCGCAATCCATACACACATCAATTGTGTAAAGCGCATTTGTACATTCATTGTCCTCATCATTCTCAAAACATTTTCTCTCCACTTAAACCCTCGGACATTAGGTCCTCATTTTTCCCCTCCCTCCCCGCTCCCCCCTCCCTCATGAGCCCTGGATAGTTTATAAATTGGTATTTTGTCATATCTTGCCCTGTCCGACATCTCCCTTCACCGACTTTTTGGTTGTCTGTCCCCCAGGGAGGAGGTCACATATAGTTCCTTGTAATCGGTTCCCTCTTTCCTACCCATTCTCCCTTTACCCTCCCTGTTTCGCCACTCACACCACTGGTCCTATAGGGCTCATCCGCCCTGGATTCCCTGGATTTTCAGTTCCTATCTGTACCAGTGTACATCCTCTGGTCTAGCCAGACTTGCAAGGTCGAATTCATGTCATGGTAGTGGGAGCGGGGAGGAAACATTTAGGAACTAGAGGAAAGTTGTGTATCTCATCGTTGTTACATCATAACCTGACTGGCTCATCTCTTCCCTGAGACCGCTCTGCAAGGGGATCTCCAGTGGCCTACTAATGGGCTTTGGATCGCCACTCCGCACTCCCCCCATCATTCACTATGGTAAGATTTTTTGTTCTGGGTTTGGTTTTAATAACTTCCTCAGAACAAGTTTATGTGCTTGATGTGTCAAATACTAACATATATGTTTTTTAATGTCCTACTCTAATTGTGAACTTATATATTTCCCCATATGTTTCTGCCAATTTTTGCTTCATACATATTTTAGGCCATGTCATTAGATGTATAGACATTTAGAATTATTACAACTTCCTGGAGAATGAAAATTTTTATCATTAAGCAGTGGGGTAGTGACTCTCTTTACCTCTAGTAATACTTTATGGCCTTAAAATATCATGCACACTATTAGTGTACTAATTAACTTCCCTTTGTTTATACCTTGCTTGGTATATCTTTTTACATATTTTAGCTTTCAGTTTTTCCATATCATTTTGCTTAAACAATAGCAAAAAAAGAAAAACAAAAAAACCCTAATTTAAAAAAAAATTCAATCCGATGATTGTTTTATCTTGTAATTGAGCATTTAGTCCAGTTATTGTTAGGACTGATGTTGTTGTTTCTTTCTACAACCATCGCTGTTTTTCTTTTATTCTCCTGATTTGTCCTGCTTCTTTCTTTCCTTGTCTTTCTTTGGGATGGGATTAAGGATTGGTGTTGTTTGGGTTTGTTTGTTTTTAATACCTAGAATAGGAAGCCCTCTGGCTTAAATTCTAATCAAACAAGAGATCTGATTAGAATCAAATTCTCTTTAAAACTTTTTTCAGGCTTGACACACAAACGGATGGGTGTATGGATTGTGATGAGCTGTCCGGGTCTCCGATAAAATGATTTAAAGAAAAAAGAAAACACAGCAAAACGACAGCAATAAATTCATATATATATCAATTAAAAAAAAACTTTTTTCAGATTTTTATAAAGAGAGCACAGCAAGCCAGAAAAGGGGGTGTGTGGCTCTTTTACAAAGTTGGGGGGGGGAGCAGTAAAACAGGCTTCACCTTCTTCACAATTACCCAACAATTACCTAGCTCATAATCTGTTGCCTTGAGGAGCAAAACTGTTGACACAACGTTGCTATTTACATGTTCCTCACACAATAACCCCAAGGGACAGCTATTCCAATTAAGCCTGTGTCACAGCGAGGAGAGAGGCTTGCCCGAAGTCCCAGCAGCGATGGTTGACACTGGAGCACAACACTGCTCCAGTCCCTTACGTGTGGGAATGCGCTGGCAGGAAAGCCATCACAAGCCACCATTGGGGCTTCCTTTCAACCTCTGGCCCCCAGTACATGCGCTTCATGGATCAGACCTTAAGTCATCCTTTGCCTAAATGTCAAAGGAGGCTACCGTGATGGGGTAACGTCAGACTTACTGGAACCCCATTCATTCCACTTGCAGAGCTAATGCCTCCCTTCCCTGCAATTTCCTCAAAGGTTTTGCGCTGTTCTTGCTTTGTTGCCTACTCCATTTTCCCCTGATCCTTCCTACCTCCTAGGCTTTGTTCTAGGGACAGGTGTTGCCATTTGGGGATATAGAGTTGACTGTTCTATGTGCCAGCTCCATAATTTTCTCCTTGAGCAAGCCAATCCCTCATCTCTATAAAGGGATGATTTTGCCCTGTCTACATCCATTGAAGAGCCCAGAGGGCACTGTGGTTATGCCCTGGGCTGCTAGGTCAGCAGTTCAAAACCACCAGGCCAACCTGAGGGGGAAGATGGAGCTTTCTACTCACGTAAAGAGTTACAGTCTTGGAATCTCACAGGGGCAGTTCTACCCTGTCCTCTAGGGTCACTGTGAGTAGCCATCGACACAATGATATAAGTTACCTCCATCCTACTCCATTTGGTGATGCTGTCAGGAGAGAAGAGCCAACATCTGGTCTTGTCTCCAGTTCTTCCCGGAGAAGAACATCATGCTTAGTGAAGTAGAGGGTTATCAAAAAACAGAGGAAGACCCTTGATGAGACGGATTCGCATGGTAGCTGCAACAATGAGGTCAATCACAATTGTGAGCCCTGGCCGAGCTCCACTCTGTTATCCGCAGCGTCGCTACGAGTCAGAACCAACTGGAATCAGAACCCAACAACGCCCCATCCTCCACCGTAAGGTTATCTTAGATGACGTTAGATCTTGTAAACTGAAAAGCTCATTGTAATAAACTAACTTTCCTGCTTTGACTTTTGCTTTCAATAAAATTTGGCGCTTTCCAGCCAATTGAAGTCTGGGGCTAGGTGTAAATTTTCCTTTATGTAGGCAACACTTTACTCTAAAAATCTCGATCTGAATCCCTCAGATTACTCAGTAAATAAATTGACATATTGCAAAACGGGAAAGGGCACCTTTACAATGGGGAAATTTGGCAGATGCCACCAATGAGACATCACCAACCATGGGGCAAACTGACATCAGGGAACCCCCAATGGGAAGCAAGGAGCCCTGATGATATAATGGCTACTCATTACACTGCTAACCTCCAGGTCAGCAGTTCAAAACCACCAGCCGCTCCAAGGGAGAAATATGAGACTTTCTACTCCCTGAAAGAGTTACATTCTCAAAAGCCGACAGGAGCAGTTTGAATCTGTCCTACAAGGTCCCTATGAGTCAGCTGTGACTCGATGGCAGTGCTTTTTTTGGAGATGGGATGCAAAGAGATGGATCGCTTATAAAACATCTCTCCCAAAACACCAGTCATGAAGAGCAATCAGACAAACCCGCCTTACCCAACAAATGGCACAGGCTCTGTGAAGCGTCCACAGCATCGAAGCCCAAGAAAGGCTGAGTCATCGCTTCAGCCGTGGGGAAGGCTGGCGAGGCAGGGAGAACTAAATGCAAATGTGTGATCTGGGATGAAAAGATTGGGGAACTTGTTGGGGGAAATGGGAATAGATGGTGTGGGGTAGACTGTAATGGTGCTAACCAATTGTGGTGACCCCATGTGAGTCAGAGCACAACATTGGTTTCAATGGCTGATGTGTGGGGTAGTAGAACACCAGGCCTTTCTTCCACAGCTCTCTGGGTGGATCTGAATCTGCAGCGTTTAGTTACTGTTTGCACCACCAAAGGAGCTCTGGCGGCACAGTGGGTTATGCCTAGGGATGATAACCACAAGGTCCGCAGTTCAAACCCATCAGCCACTTGGAAACCCACTGGTTACTCTTTTGATTTCCTTAGAAAATGTCCTTGTTCTTAGAAGACACATGTTAAGCGTCTGGTAGATCCCTCAGCAAGAATAACCTTGTGATCAGACAGAGACTACTGTATACACTTGACTATTGTGGGTGGAATTGGGTTCTAATATGATACTTGGTCATTTGATCTACCTCTTGATCCATGTTGCATTTGTTCTAGTTTTAAATATTTCTGGCTTATTTTTTCCTAGACGGGGGCTTTTTTAACTTCTGGTTTATTTTAATATTTCTGTCTGTCTTCTCTTTCTTTTTAAAATGCATTTGTCCTTTTAATTTTGATGTTGTTCGGTTTGTTTTCAGTTTATGAAGCACAGGAGAGGCAGACAATACTTGGTGTGGTGGCTTCTCAGGGATGGGGGGCAGTTGGAGAGAAATGGGAAGCAAATAATGAATACAAGAGGGGTGTTCTAAACTAACTGTGATGATGTATATACTGTACAACTATTTCCAAATACAATTGAACTATGGAAGTGTATGATATATGAATTATAGCTCAATAAAACTATTTGAAAAAATAAGACAAACTGTTATTTATCCAGAAGAAGAAGAAGAAACATCCTAGGGTATTTTGGGATGGCTGTAACTGACTTTCTAAGGGTTTAGCCAAAAATTAAGTTAAAAAATATATATACAGCGAACCCTCGTTTATCTCAGTTAATCGGTTCTAGACCCTACCATGATAAATGAAATTCCGCGAAGTAGGATTCCTTATTTGTAAATCAAATATTTTCGTAGTTAGAGCATAGAGGACATGAAAAAACACCCTTTAGTCACCACTACACTTGTATTACCCAATTTATTAAACGAAAAAGGGAAAATACAGTAAAACATTTTGGACGTTACAATTATCATTTATTATTTATTATATTATTTATGGCATCTAGTTTATAGTATTACATATTTCACATACAGTATTATTATACATAGTTCTTACAAATACTGTAATCAATAGCCTATGAAATGACTTAAGGGATGTACTCTACAGGTGGGTCGCCGTCTTTTTCCTCTGAAGGAGCGGGTGTAGGCAGTGGGTGCTGTTACGCAAAAACCGCGATAGAGTGAAGCCGCGGAAGTCGAAGCGCGAAGTGGCGAGGGTTCACTGTACATGTATATGTGTACATATATATTGTGTATATACTTACATATGGGTTTAACATTCTAAATGTTAAACCCATATGTAAGTATATATCCCAGGCTGGGATAAAGTTAATGTCAAATTTGAAAATATCATATGGAGGGAATAGGAGTTTTACTTGTACACAGTGGGCTAATTTTCCCCCAATATGAAAGGATGAATGTATATATACCTGAGACATCGAAAAGCTTGGCTCAGATGCAAGGGACTACTGGGTCAGATGTAAGGCAGCAAGCAGCACCGGTGCATATTAGAAGAACTCCTAATACGTTCTTCTGTGGGAGGACGCAGCCTATGTTTTCAGTCTAATTGTGCCCGCCCCGAGGGACACATACTGTCAGTAAAGTCTATGGCTCCAAAGACACGTGTGTTAAGAACGATTCTGGAAGGATTGGCAACGCACAGACCCGCAGCTACCCATCCGACTTGGAGACAGCGCTACAGCAGCAGCAAACTACCAGTGCAGGGAAGGAGCTCGCTGCTTGCTGGGGGGAGTGGGGGGGTCGGCGGGGAGGGGATAGAGGAGCAAGGGGCACCTTCTGTCTAGTGGAACCTGTGTCCGTCTGCGGAGAAGCAACGCGGCGCCCCTTAAACACAGACTCTCCGCACCCGCTGGCCGGGCCGGGCCCCCAGGGCGCCTCGGACGCGTCTGCTCGGTGCGCCCACCGGCGAGAAGGAGAGCGCGCTGGCCGAGCGCCCGCGCCCACCCTGGGGGGGACGGTACCTGGAGCGCCGGCGAGGCTCCGAGGGCAGCGTCGCTGGTCGCGTCGTCGAGCAGCCTGGAGCCCGAGGAGCTGCTGCCGCTGCGGCTCATGGTGACCAAGCCCCCGCGCGCTCGGAGCCGCAGCCGGAGCCGGAGCCGCAAGGAGTGGCGAGTGAGCAAGGCGCGTCGCCTGGGGCAACATGTCAACACCTGGAGGCGGCGGGGCAGGGGAGCGTAGGCGAGGG
>NW_022107431.1:16996717-16998294 GCF_000313985.2 Echinops telfairi
CCAGGTGAGAATGGAGAGTGGGGCGGCTGTCCAGCTGAGCCCACGGGCCACTCGCCCAAAGCGACTGGAGACCGCGGAGCTGGGATTTGGGGCTCAGGGGAACTCCGTGGGACTTGCAATTCCAGGTCTAGTCCTTGTATCTGGGACAAGGGGCCAAACCAAATGCAAACTCACTGCCATGGGGTCAGGTCTGACACCCTGGGCCACAGCAATAGAACGAACAGCGCGACCTGTAACCCTCTGGCCCACCAGGGCTCCTTGAATAAGGGACAGCAAGTGGCAAAGGCTAAAGGCGGTGGGCATGAGGGGTGGGAGCAGGAGCTCCCTGGTACAAAGGTGCGAGTGTGCATTAGGCACCCACTGTGTACACAAGGCCCTATGAATCGGAATCGACTCAGTGATGGTGAGTGTGAGTTTGGTTTGGGTTCGCAAAGGGGCCTGGGTGCTTCAGGGCCCACCTGGCAAGGCATGTGTGTGCAGCGGGGTGTCTCGGGACAGCCCAGAAGGGCCCTTCCCTCAGCATAATGTTATGCTGCCCCAGGCCTGAAATGTTGAGTGATTTCTGAACAGGTCCCGCCTTCTTGTTTTGAACGGTAGCCCATCCTGGTGAGTTGTCTTTCGTCTAACTTTACAACAAGCTTCCTCCTAGAGGCAATATTCTCGTTTCCAACAACACTATCTTCTAATGATGAAATTCCCCCCACATGGTCAGTGAATGGAAACCACAAGCCATTCCCTGGAAGGAAGATAAGGCAGGCCGCAATGGGGCCACCCTGCAATGGGGCAGTTCTACATGTCCTCTCAAAACTCACTGCCAGAGAGTTGATTCTGACCCATCGCCACCCCATGGGACTGGCTGGAACTGCCCCTGGGCGTTGCCGAGACTGTAACTCTTTGCAGAAATAGAAAGGCCAGTCTTTCGCTCATGGAGTGGCTGGTGGTTTCAAACTACTGACCTTGCAGTTAGCAGCCACACTACCAGGGTTCCTTTCTACATGTCCTACAGTGTTTTTACGAGCTGACAGGATGACGCACATGGTCACGCAGCTGATAAGTGTATGTTCAAAATTAAGATTAGGCCCCAGACCATAAAACTAGAGTGCAGAGAAAGTAATTAACCGGCCCAAAGCCCCACATTGTATAGCAGACCCCAAGAATGGAATGCTCATTCATCTCACTTTAAGACCCATGTCCTATTGCAAACTTCATTTAAAACATTTTTTTTTAAAGTCAACCCTAGATGAGGTTGTTCTTGGATTCCATCCAGCCATCCTTCATATATGTTATTGCTTCAAAGGTTTCTGGGCCCGACAGTGCCTCTTGATTCTACCGTAACATCACCATATATACACAGGCAATAAGCTCCACCTCTCCCCATCCCCCCAAAAGCCATCAAATCAATGCTATCTCATAGTAAACATTTTTTAAAGTCTGTTCTGCAATGAGCATCTTTTCAAATGGCAGCTTTTCCTTGCAGAAGAATCACTTCAAATCTGTTAACTTTTCTGACCCAATCCTGTCAGGGCAGCAACGGAAGGAAACCTCCAAGTACATGAACAAGAACCAGTGTGAGAAAG
>NW_022107431.1:16998394-17002638 GCF_000313985.2 Echinops telfairi
TTACGGCCAGTTGTTGAAAATTGTAGTTTATGAAGTTTAAGCCCCGATCATTCCTGTTCCCCTCGAACCTCTTTTCCATGAGACCAACAGCCTGGGCTTGTACAGTCTTCAAAGGTCTGTGGCACACACCCCCACGGCTCAATGTTCCATCCAAAAAAATGAGACAAGTCTATAGGGGGGATCATAAGGTGAGGGAGAAATGGACACTTAGAATCATAACCATTTGGGATCAAAAGAGCAGCATGTACCCAAGGACAAAGTTCAGAGCGTTTTCTAGGAGGGAAGTGGAAAACAGGAAACCCCAGTGGGAAGTGGGTTAAGACTGTTTCCTTGTTGGGATTGCAGTCAAATGTGCATGAAACAAAATGTGTATGAATTATGGGATGGAAAACTGATGTGCTCCAAAAGTATTTTTTAAACGGCAAAATCTCTGCCACACAGATTTTTCCCTGTGTGAAAACAATGTCCTTTTTCGCAGGAGGGAATTTCCCTCGATGCTGCAGACAATTTGCACTCCGAGACTAAAGCTGGCAGCTTGAACCCACGCAGAGGCTTAACGGTAAGCCAAGTAGTGGCCCGGCCCTGCCCAGGTGCTCTTGAACTTTAAGGGATACCAAGCCATCAGGGTTCTGGGTGAGTGGACAATTATCGTTGGAGGATCTGTGGGTCTGACGAGGGTGTAAGCGAGGGAGGTAAGTGAAAAATGCACAAAGCACGTCCTAGTCTGGGGACAACGAGCAGATTTCTCACGAAACTCCCTGTGGGGACACTACTGGGTGCCTTGTAATAGGCTTCTATTTTCCTTTATCCTGACAACAGCGACAAGACACTACCAGCTGGGTGACCTTATATACACACCAGACAACTGCTTCTTGATAGAGGACAATGTTCCTCATTAGATGCCAGGCTGACTTTGGGCCACGTTGTACCGGAAATATTCATCAGCTCACGTTTGTTTTTAACTGCAAAGAAAGAGAACGGGGCTGTGCTGAGGAGGAGAGCCCAGGGAGAGCTGGGACTGGCCAAAATGGGCGGGGGGGAGGAATAGAAGGATTTGGAGATGGAGTCAACCAGAGGCAGATTTAGTCTTAAGCGTTGTTGTTGCGGCTGTTGTTTACCTGGGAGCCACAGCTGACCTCCTCTGGTGACAAGGGAGAAGGAGAATCCAATTCCATACCAGCCCAAGTCTGATTGCCAGGAGGCAGAGATCAGACATGCCTCCACCCTCCCTCCTGCTTCCCCCACTCTAATACCAACTGCTCCTCCCTCGGCACTCTAGCCCTCTGCTGGCTTCGAGAATCCCTGGCAATGGCCATCCAGAACTCACAGACAATACTTATGACTATGGGGAAAGTTAACCATTTATCACAGTGGTTCTCAACCTGTGGGTCGCCATCCCTTTGGGGGTCGAAAGACCCTTTCACAGGGGTCACCCAATTCGTAATAGTAGCAAAATCAGTTATGAAGTAGCAACGAAAATAATGTTATGGTTGGGGGTCACACCCATGAGGAACTGTATTAAAGGGTCGCGGCATGAGGACGGTTGAGAACCACTGGTTTACTGTCACAAGCCAGCATCAGAAAACACTGAGGATCGCAGTCTTTGGTCCACATTAGCACCTCTTCTGGGCCAGCAGTCAAGTCTCTCTGAGATCCTCAGCCTCTCGGTCACTCTTGGCTTTTGCAGGAAGCCCCCTGCAGGTCTGCCTCCCTCCAGTACGGTCTCAGCAGCATGGCTACTCTGCCCTGTCTCAGAGTGAGCCTTCTGCTGCCTCCACCATTACAGCAGGGATCATGCATGTGCTCCACGGGCACCTCTTCTCTCTAGGCAATCTCGCTGCTCCTGCTTCTGAGAGTGTTCTCAGAGGAATGGCAAAAGTGACCAGTTAGATGTGCCTCGTATGCGTAGCCTCAGCTCATCATTGGTGGAGGTTACAGAGAGGTGGGTAGAAGAGATGAGACGTACATAATTCATATCACTTGACCACAGGCCCATTGAGTCAATTTCAACTCATGGCAGTAGAACTGCCTCCACAGGGTTTCCACAGGGGCCTGATTGACTATGATCCAAGACTGTCATCTTCATACATATACATATACATATACTTACATATAGATGGGCAGACATAGCAACTACTGTGAGGATGAGGGAATTCTGAAGTTTGATTCTGTTCATAGGGTGGCACTATTTTTCCAAGTCTACAACATCAACAAGTCTTTACAAGAACAGCTTGCTGGGTCTTTCTCCCGTGGAGTCGTTAGGTGGGTCTGAACCACCTAGCTTTAGGCTCACACCTTTGTTCTTAACCATTGTGCCATCAGAGGTCCTTAAGGAGCTCTATTTTAAAAAAATCTCTTTTAAACCTCACTGCCATCAAGTCACTGCCAACTTATAGCAACCTAGATAAAAGGCGGGGCGCGGGGGGAATGAATCTTAGAGGTTACTAGGGGGAAATATCGACACTGTCATCCAGCTGAGTCTAACACAGAGCAACAGCACACAAGGTTTCTGAAACAACATATTTTTGCAAGCAGAGAGCATCCCAGGAGTGACTGTGGGGGGGTGAGTGGCCAACCTTGAGAGCTCGTTTGAAGTCCTGGTAAATAAAGTTTTGTTTTGGTTTTACATGGAAGGGCCAAGAAGTAGGGAGGAAAACTTCATAAAACCTGCCTGCCAGAAGATAAAAGAAGACCTGCCTCAGCCAGTTCCACAAGGCAGGTGTTACTTAGCTGAAGGAGAGCTTTGGCTAAAGGTTGGTGTATTGGTCTGGGTTTACAGAAACAAATCCAGAGACACTCATATATGTGTGAGAGAGCTTTATATCAAAGAGTAATCACATATTAAGAAAACATCCCAGCCCAGTCCAGATCAAGTCCATAAGTCTGATATTAGCCCATATGTCCAATACCAGTCAACACTGTAAATTCCTTTTCAGACTCATGCAACACATGCAATGACGCAGAATACAGGAAGATCACAGGCCAGTGGGTGGGGAGTCTTATGGATCCAGTGGCGGTGGAAGCATCTTAGCCCTGGTGTGTGTCTCCACGTGGCTCCTCCAGCTCCAAGGCTCTGGCTGCCATTAGCATAGCTCCATCTGGCTTGTCAACAGGAATGTGTAGCAGAGAAAGTGTGTGTCCCGCCTCCAGGGAGAAAGACAGGAGTTCCCAGAATCCCCAGGAGAAGGACAGGCCCACACAGAGGCACCATTGGCTATGACCTGATTGACAGGCCAGACTCCACCCCTTTGCTCAAGTTGACAGGAGATGCTATAACTGCCACTGTTGGTAAACATTCAGCCTCATCCTACATCAACAGTTCCTATTCTCCGACCTTCAGCGCTCAGTCCAGCGCTGTTCAACAAATGTGTTTGCTGTTGTTGCTGCTGCTGTTGTTGTACACCACTGAGTCAATTCCAACTCATAGCAAGCCCATGAAACAGAGTAGCGCTGTCCCACTGGATTTCCCACACTGTAAACTTTCCAAAAGCCAATGGCCAGGAGGTGAGGATAAGAGAAGACTGATACTGACATGTGGGGCCGGAAACCCCCAACACATCCAGCTAAAAACAGAGGAGCTAGCTCAGTCTGCATAGTATGAAAAGTCACCCAGGAAGACCCTGATAAACCACAGTATGCAGAGGTGCATGTTACGTAATCACGTTACTCTAGACAAAGCTGGAATGTTTGGTGAGAGGCTGTGCGAGGGGATGCAAGGCTGTAATTATTTGAGCCGTTGGTTCTGCAGCTTTCGAGTGGTGTCACGTGTGTTCCTCCAGTCTCCTCTGCTAGGGGGTTTGCTCTACAGCATGTACGTGTTTCTCATAAGAAACTTTGTCATAAAATGACTGGGGAGCTTTTGGCTGCTGTTTAAAAGCTGGTGGCTGAAACTATGTGTATCACATTGTTAGCCGTTGAACTTGTGTGTGTGTGTAAACATATACACAGACTAAAGCCCTAGCAAGCAAGAGAGTCCTTGGTGAGGGCTCCTGAGCAGTATGTGTGTGTGTGTATAAACATATACACAGTGTGTGTGTGTGTATAAACATATACACAGTGTGTGTGTGTGTGTGTGTGTGTGTAAACATATACACAGACTATCACTCTAAAGTCCTAGCAAGCACGAGAGTCCTTGGTGAGGGCTCCTGAGGGTGTGTGTGTGTGTGTGTAAACATATACACAGTGTGTGTGTGTGTGTGTGTGTGTGTGTGTGTGTGTGTGTAAACATATACACAGACTAAAGC